>NC_071422.1:2607774-2907774 GCF_017976375.1 Cuculus canorus
CGGATCAGCTCTGGGCAGGAGTTGAGTCTGGGATAATCAGGTGTTGAATGTGATCACCAGAAGTTTCTGGTAAGAATAATGCAAGTCTTGTATGGTGAAACCAGCAGAAAATCTGCAAACCTAAAATAAACAAAATATGACTGATGAGCAGCACTGCCCCAAAATGGATGTTTAGCCCTTGGTCCCAGCGTCTTGATGTCCTTCTTGTACTGAGGACCCCAAAACTGAATGAAGGATTTGAGGTGCATCCTCACTAAACCTGATTCCAGGGGAATGATCCCTCCCCTGCTCCTGCTGGCCACACCATGGCTGATCCAAGCCAGGATGCTGTTTGCCTTCTTGGCCACCTGGCCCACTGCTGGCTTATGTTCAGCTGCTGTCAACCAACACCTCCAAGTCCTTTTCCACCTGGCAGATTTCCAGCCACTCTTCCCCAGGAAGAGAGGTCCCAGAGCAGAGTTAGGAAACAGTGGGTGGCCCCATGCAGAAACAGTGTCACTTGACTGTCCCCTCACACCCTGGGAAACACCCAGGAGCTCCATGCAGCCGTGTGCAGGGTGGCCCTCACACCACACACCACACTCACAGCAGCACTCTTGCATACACATGCACTTACAAGGACCCATCCCCAGCTGGGCAGGCACGTTTGCTACAGAGGAAAGTGTGGCTGCACTCCCATAGCTCCGATGCATGCAGGGATGCAGGGCTCGCTGGCTCACGGTAGTGCCATGCTGGCAGTCAACAGAGGATGAAGGATGCTCAGATGCTGAAGTCGTCAGCACCATGGGTGCTCATGTGACAGTCGCAGGGTATCTGTTTTCCTTTCAATGGTATAAATGCTCTCTTCAGAACAGCACATTCCCCGCCACCGCTAATGAAAACACATGGTGCATTTATGCAAAAGCTCCTTCTCATTCTTGGTAATGACATTGGTGGTGGCAGCTCCTGTCTCCTCCTGCTGCCTCCCTCCCTCCCAAGCACCCTTGTCATTTCCCTTCCCTTTATCGACAGCCTTTAATGGGATGAGTCTTTTGCCAGCAGAAAGGAGCCAATGTGTTCTCAGCGGCTGTCAAAGGCACTTTGACTGCATAAAGAGCCTCCCATGTGGTCTCACAGTTAAAATATATATACATACAACAGACAAAACTGTCACCAACGTGCCAGAACCATCATTAGCACTTGATCTTCCTACCATGGAGGACATGTCTCAGCTAGTTATTTTCATCCTAAATCCTTTTTTTTTTCTGTTTTCATTTTATTTTTGGAACTGGGCTGGCGAAGGGTACTTGATTTCCCCTA
This sequence comes from Cuculus canorus, assembly GCF_017976375.1. Classification (NCBI taxonomy): domain Eukaryota; kingdom Metazoa; phylum Chordata; class Aves; order Cuculiformes; family Cuculidae; genus Cuculus; species Cuculus canorus. The sequence goes on from NC_071422.1 coordinate 2,609,074, forward strand.
CACTGCATGGAAGTAACAACACAGACCTGGTGGGCACGTTGTGTTCTCTGTAAGGAGCTGTGGCATCTCTATGAGATGCTTTGAGAAAGAATCAGTCAACCTCCCAACCTGCCTATCCCTCCCACACCCCCCACACCCCCCTCCGCCTCCTTTGATGAGCTTTAGATGAAACTGAGTTAGCCGGGAAGTACGGGAAAGGGAAAAGCTACACAGCTTCGTCAGGGAGCAATAAAGCAATGATGTGCTGAGCAAGAAAAGGAGCTGAGTTCTCTGCTAAATCAGCCCACAAGGGCCCTGCAGCACCTGAGGTGTCGACAGGGAGCTTAGCAGGCAAACATGGCTCTCTGCAGTTGCCATGAGTGGAGGGAAGTGTGCCATCATAGAGTCATAGAATGGTTTGGGTTGGAAGGGACCTTAATGATCATCCAGTTCCAACCTCTGCCATGGGCAGGGACACCTCCCACTGGCTCAGGCTGCCCAAGGCCCCATCCAACCTGGCCTTGAACACCTCCAGGGATGGGGCAGCCACAACTTCCCTGGGCAACCTGGGCCAGGGCCTCACTGCTCTCATAGCAAAGAAATTCCTCCTTATATCTAGTCTAAATCTGCCCCTCTCCAGTTGATACCAATTGCCCCTAGCCCTATCGCTACAAGCCTTTGTGCTGTCCTCTGAAGCAATGCTAGTTGTTCCTCCCACCAGTCTGCTGCAGATCTGAGGCATCTGGTTCTCTCTAGGGTAGAGGCAGTTCAATGGATTGATCCTGTCTGGTGTGCTGGGACACGGTACAAAAGAAGCAAGGCATGTGGGCTCTTTAAGCCACAGTGGATTCCTTGTTTCTCTGCAGAACATCTGCTCATGGTCTGTCTGCTCTCCAGCTGTGTTTGTGGTCTCATCCACACAGATAGTGTTGTCTGTTTGCACATGGAATCAGATGCTGAAGAAAAGAGCCTGCTCACCTGGATGCGCTGGCAGGTGCTGCTTCCTTGCCTGCAGGAGAGGAGCTCTGCTGGCATCAGCAGGATACATGTCAACACAGCAATCCATGGACAGGCACCTCTGCAGCTTCTGCTGTCCAGGTCTTAGCTCAAAATCAAACCACCCAGAGCTATAGTCCAGTAAAGCCTCAGGGAAGATCACACCCATGGTTTTCTCCATGTAAACATGCTTTGGGAGGACAATTCCCTGTGCAAACCCTGTGCTTACTACCATGGTCCTTGTAATTCCCTAGCAACTGTTCATGTTTGTCCAGCAAATGTCCTGCAACCAGCTTGTCTAGAGACAGAAAGAGAAAAAGGGACCCAGCTGAAAGAGGAGAGTTCGAGATGAGATCTCAGAGAGAAACATTTTCCTGTGAGGATGAGGAGGCCCTGGCCCGGGTTGCCAGAGCAGTGTTGGCTGCTCCATCCCTGGAGGGGTTGAAGGTCAGGTTGGATGGGGCTTGGAGCCCCTGATCCAGTGGGAGGTGTCCCTGCCCATGGCAGACGTTGCAGCTGGATGGGCTTTGAGGTTCGTTCCAACACAGACTGTTCCATGATGCTATGATTCTATGTTTCCTAAAAAGCAACTGCCTGCAGCAGCTCATTTCTGCTGCCCAGGAGCAGCCATTGACACAGTCGTGAGGGTGTCTGGGGCTGCAGATTTCAGAGCCAGGCTTCTGCTGCCCAGCCAGTTTTGGATCGTGATTGTAAAGCAGCGCCAGTCACAGCATCCCTGGGGCTGGGACGTGGGGAGTGCAAGCAGGCGGCTGGAATTCTCCACCACCCCTTGGGAATCACCACGTGAGCCACCTGCGTCCCAGCCAGCTTGGCTTGAGCTTGTGCAGGCGAAACGGGCAGAGTCAGACCAGAGTGATGAATCCGTTGGAGGATACCACACGGCTTCACAGACAGAAAGAGAGGCTAAATTCATCTACTAAATTATTCACTGTGAATTTTTGCTCGTTTCTAGCAGACACACATCCAGCAGCTCTATAATAGGGAAATTCAGTATATATCATAGTAGTTAGACACGTATCCATTACGCACAGCAGTTGTTAATCTTCAGTGAACGTATTTAATAATAGCTATTTATGTAACATACATTAACTACCCCTTTTAAACTGGAATTGAATGCATATTTGAGAACCTTAATTCAAAGCGCTACTTAAAGCTGAGTCTCTGACTCAGAGTAATAAGGTTTTTGAAAGAGGGGTGTTTAAGTACTTTGGCATAAAGAAAGATAACTGGAAAGAAAACCTTAAAGAAAAAACACCCAAAGAGGTTTTTTTTGCACTTGAAATCCCTCCTGGGTGTATCCTTGAGCCATGTGGCTGAGAGGAGTGCCATGGGCAAAGAGAAAGCATGGAGCTGCTTATAAAAAGCAAGAGCGATTTCTTAGCACCTTGGAGGTACCGGAGCCCCAAGCAGAGCAGCCGTTGGTGAGGGCTGAGCCAGGCTTTGCATCTGCCCTTGGGCATTCCCAAGCTGTGAGAATCTCCTGCTGGCAGTGCTGCTGCTGCACAGAGCCTGGCTGCAGCCCACGGTGTGCAGGGAGTGTTGGGAAGCACCCCGGTACCTCTAGTCTTGCAGCAAAACCCAGCACAGATCTCCTTAGAAGAGGAAGGAATTAAAAAACACAGAGACTCACAAAACACTGCCAGACCCACCCATCCTCAAGGGAGTCTCCGCAGCGCTGGGGTGTGGGAGTCCTGAGCTTCCCAGCCTGGGGCCAGGGATGCTGCTGGGCTGCAAAAGCCTAAAACATCTCATAAATCATCCCCTAGTTCTTTATTTTAAGCGACTCCTCCGTCTCTATGCAGTACAGAACCATTCTGTATCAGAAATATTCAGTGCCGTTCTGTATCAGAAACAGTGTGGCCAGCAGGAGCAGGAGAGGGATCACACCCCTGGACTCAGCACTGGTGAGACCACATGTTGAATCCTGGGTTCATTTTTGGGGCCCCCACTTCCAGAAAGACATTGGAGGGGTGGAGACTGTCTAGAGGAGGGAACAGAGCTGGGGAAGGGGCTGGAGAACAAGGCCTAAGAGGAGCAGCTGAGGGACCTGGGGCTGTTTAGCCTGGAGAAGAGGAGGCTGAGGGTGACCCTCCTAAAGGGTCCTAATGCAAAGGAGCCTTTAATTCCAGTATCCCTTGGTGAATTTCCCTCTCGTGAATGTCTGTGGAGTCGCACGTTGTTACTACATGCTCTGTGAAGTGCCAACTCCTATTTGTCACCAACATGGCATCCATAACTCTGCAGCAGTTCCGTGGTCCTAGTGATGGAAAGAGAGGTGAGCCAGCAACATCCCACCCTCTTGGAGCCACCCAGGATTTTATCGACTCCCATCACCCTCTCCTTCCCATCCCTTCATAGATGGGGCCAGAACTGTCCAGGCTTGAAGGCAGAGCCCACTGGGATTTACATGGGGATAGACTGACAGCTTCTGGTCTTTATTCTTCTTGTCTTTATTCCCTTCCTAACAATTCCTAACATTTGATTTGCTTTTTCTAACCACTCCAGAGCAGAGAGATGACATTTTCAAAGATGCATGTTTTATAACACCAAGATCTTGTTCTTTAGCAATGACAGGCAGCTCACAGTTCTTTATTTAATTCATAAAGTCAGGACTGTATTTCCCTATGTACGTTAGTTCCCATTTATCTACACCGAATTTTATCTGCCATTTTGTCACCAGTCACTTGATACCATGAAGTCTTTCTGTAGCTCTTCATAACTGACCCTTGCTTTGCTACTAAAATAATTCAGTATCTCCAGTTCTGGGCTTTAGGTATCATTGCAAGAAAGAAAAATGATGCTAATAAGCCATCTGTGTTGGTATTTGGCACAGCTAAACCAGGTCAGCTTCGGAAGGGAGGTGGGAGCAAACCACCACGATATCCTCGATGGGACACAGAGCTCTCAGCATCCAGGTCGAACAACCTTTCTCCACCTTAGACTCATCTGGGCAGGGATCAGGGCTCTGGCAGCGACAGAGGGGTGTTGTCTGGCTCTATGCTGACTCCTTGAAGCTCTGACTAGTCTGTGAACCATCAGCTCAGTCATGTGCTTGTGAAAGGCAGAGCTGATGCGCAGAGGAGAATGCCTTCTGCAGCTTGAACTCATCATCACGGCCTAAGTGTGGGGCTGTGCATCACACCTGTATGATGGATGGTGTCATGCCAGGAGCACTGACATCCCTGGATAGAAGGATTTAACTGGCACAGTCACATGGTGACTGGGAATGCACCAGAGGTGTCATGTGTGCTTGCTTTTCTCTGCGGTTCCCTTTCGAGGTTTCTGGGAAGCTGGACAGGAAAGGGACCTTCTTTATCACAGGTTACGTGGTGTGCCTGTGCTCTCGGAAAACATCCTTCCTGGCCTCTTCTTTGCAAACATGAGGCCAAGAAGAGTTGCAAAGACAACGTGATTTGATCTTTCCTGCCAGGAGAGAGAACTTCACCTCTGTTGAGGCCACGGCTCCTACTCGATCGCAGGATATCCTGCAGTAAATATCCAACTGAATGAACAACTTTGAGTGATGGAGACTCGACCGTGTGCCAGAGCAAGCTGTTCGAGGGGTTTATCTCTGTGACTGCTAGCACTGGCACTCAGCTCCCACTCCCATGTTGCCTGACTGTACTTTCTAGGTGATAGCTGATATTGTGCCTTTGCCTGCTAGCCAAGCAGCTTTTTTGGTATTTCCTCCTCTCAAAGGCACTTCTAACTCAGACGAGTCAGATATTAATGTTCTCTGGGATTTATCAGTGATGTTAATACCTTGCACTTCTTTCTGCCCCCACTGCACAGCGGGTTTCCATCACCTCAGCCCAACCCTTGAGTAACTTTCTGAGGATTTCCAAATTTCATAGGATCATGGAATGGTTTGGGTTGGAAGGAAACTCAAAGCCCATCCAGTTCCAACCCCCTGCCATGGGCAGGGACACCTCTTACTGAACCAGGGTGACCAAAGCCTCATGTAACCTGGCCTTGAACCCCTCCAGGGATGGGGCAGCCACCACTGCTCTGGGCAACCTGGGCCATGGCCTCCCCACCCTCAAGGGAAAGCACTTCTTCCTAAGATCTCATATCAATCTCCCCTCTTTCAGCTGAAAACCATTCCCTCTTGTCCTCTCCCTGCCCTCACTGATCAAGAGCCCCTCCCCAGCTTTCCTGGAGCCCCTTTCAGTACTGGAAGCTGCTCTAAGTTCTCCCTGGAGCCTTCTCTTCTCCAGACTGAACAATCCCAACTCTCTCACCCTGCCCTCATATGGGAGGTGCTCCAGACTTCGGATCATCTCTATGGCCTCCTCTGGATTTGTTCTAAGAGATCGTGTCCTTTCTGTGCTGAGCTTTTAAAACCATGAACCACTGGCACAGAGACAGAACTGAGCAATCACACTGCTAAGCCCCATCCAAAGGTAATGCCATGTCCTTCTGCACACCAGTATTTCCCTGCTTATGGAGCCAAGAGCTGTTTCGGGTCTGGCAGCTGCATCACGGTGGATTCTGGTTTGTTCATCATCCACGACATCTGTTTCAAGGCTTTTACTTCGTAGGATGCAGTCACCCCTCTTTGTAAAGGCCAGATTGTTCCTTGGATTTGGATGGGGGTTTTGGCCCTTTTTGAAAACATAGAAAATGAAATGGGTTTTGCAACACAAGCTGCATGGAAGAGAGATTCCTCTGAGTTCATTTGCAAACTGTGCATTTGTTTGTTTGTTTTTAATGTTATTCAAGCTTGGAACAAAGATAAAGGTTTTCCAAATTATTGTCAAATTGATTTTTAAAGGGTTTGGAGTCAACATTTCATTTGACAGTATCAAAATACTTTGCTTCAATCAAACTTTAGGATTTTTCCAAACTAAATGGAAGGGAGTTTTTAAACTGAAGGCTGTTTCAGACCCAAAAAATCAAAACATTTCATTCTGAACATGTCAAAACTGGCCATTTTAGATGTTTTCACATGTTTTTTCTCCAATAAACAAAACTGGGCAAAATTACCATAATTTTGCAAAACGCTTCAGAGCTGACAAACTTGTGTTTCCACCATAACAAAGTTGCACGAAAAAAAACTCATTAATCTCCACTCTCAGTGTGGCATTCAGTGGGAAAAGACCACAAAAAAATTGCAAACAGTCAGATTCCCAGCCAAAAATGAATTCATCCATGTCATGATGAGGTGGGGAGGCCCTGGCCCAGGTTGCCCAGAGCAGTGGTGGCTGCCCCATCCCTGGAGGGGTTCAAGGCTGGGTTGGATGGGGCTTGGAGCCCCTGATCCAGTGGAAGGTGCCCCTGCCCATGGCAGGGGGTGGAACTGGATGGGCTTTGAGGTCCCTTCCAACCCAAACAATTCCACGATTTTACTACTTAGGGCAGAAGTATAGCAAGTATACAGATGTGCATTTTTGTGCATCTTACAGCCAACAGAAAATCCATTTGAATCCCAAAGAACTGGCCTTCCACCTCTTACACCCCAAGGGATGAAGGCCTGATGTGATTTGGCCAAGCCCAAGACCTGGACAGAACTTTTCTCTGTAGGGGTGCAAGGACCAGCCTTGGTGTGAAGGATGACTCTGTTCATCCCCTGGAAGACCTGAACATCTTCTGGACGGCCTGAAAGTCTGTGCCTGAGCAACCCCCATGGCTTCCTGACCTAGGAGGCTGCAGAAACTGGACATCTTTCGAGTAGAAAACAGTCCCATCCTCCATTCTTTCTTCTGTGCCACTAGCTCTTAAGAGAAATAATAGACAAGTTTGAGGCACATCAGCTTTGAGACACTCTCTCTTAGGTGAGGGATTGGAACTGGATGATCCTTAAGGTCCCTTCCAGCTCAAACCATTCTATGATTTTACAAACAGCATTTCCCACTCCTAATTTTGGTCGATGTCCTGCAGCTCGCCCCATCAGCATGCACGGCACATAACACACCGAGCTGACAGGCAGCGTGTAGTTTCTGCCCTGGTCACCTGCCTGCTGGAATGACACTCTTTCGGTCTCCACTGGTCTGCAGTGATTTGAACTGGGCAGCATCCCTTCCGTGCCGGCGTTTATCACCGTGGATAATTGCCCTTCCCTTCCTGCCTGGGAGCTGCGTGGAGTCCACCAGCCTCATTTCACTGAAAGCCTCGGACGAGACATAAAACCACTTCGGCACAAATCTAAACAATGTGTCTGCTTAATGGTCGCCGAAGGGACATTTTCCTTTGGAGCAAATCCATCACCACAGCGAGTGTCAAACTCCAAGGGTTGGCTTTTTAGTCTGAAAAGGCTCTGGCACGCTCAGCTCCGCTTGCCGGCTGGAGCAACACCCACTGCTGCGCTCCCGGGTGAGACGGGGTGTGCACAAGAAGAGACTGAGCACTCTCCAAATACTAATGCTGCAAGTCTGAGGTTAATTGGTCTCCACAAATCAACACAAGGCCGGCTGTGGCCACGCCTGCTCTCCAGTAATGTGTTCCTACTTCTCCCTTCTGGGCTCCTGCCAGCGCCTCTTGGCTCACACAGGGAGGACGTTATGGTGGGGAACAGAGACCCCCCAGCAGACCCACATCCCTCTCCATGAGCTGCCCAGCTCTATCCAGCCAGGGTGAAAGGAGCTGATTTCCTCTGCTCCCCGGCTCCCTTGCTGATGGATTTATGGAGTGTGAGATTAAGGGTTGGAGCTGGTAACAGCAACCTTTGAAATGAATGAAATTGCAAAGAGGATTTAGAAGTGTGGCTGAGCTGCTCTGGCAGTGACACCAGGCAAGCACTTTGTGCCAAGTGGGGAGGAGAGAGGAGCAGTGGGGCTGCAGAGAGCACTGGGACCCAGCAAACTGGGACCCAGCAAACTGGTAGCACTGCTGCGTGTGGGGCAAGGCACAGTGAGCCAGGGCAAGTGACTGGACAGGCAGAGCTTCATGTCACTGATGTGTAGGTGATGACCAACACAGAGGAGAAGGTGTCATGGGAGCATCACGGCCTTGTCTTGATTGATGTAAGGCATCTCAGAGCCCTGTCTTGATTGAGGTAAGGTGTCTCAGAGGGTGCCAGAACCTCTCTTCTTGAGGTTTCCACGCACCAGTTCCCTGCTGTGAACATTCCACCCATGGGGACTGAACAAATTGTGGGTTTGGTGTCATCTGCGCATTGTGTCAGTTGGGTGGACAGGCCCTGCATCAGTGCAGGTCAATGAAAACACTGTGAAGGAATTGCAAACTGCCTTTGGGCACCTGCTTTCTTGCCTGTGCTTCTGAGGACTGCACAATGGGTTTTCCCCTGACCTTGAAGCTTCCTGATGGCTTTTATAAAGCTGTGTGACACCCTCACTGCTCAGATTGGGATTCCCATTTCTTTACCACCAAGGAGACTTCACGGTCCAGCTGGGAGGTGTCAGTACTACAAGCATCAGGGGTCAGGGCGCTGTGATGATGGGAGGTCTGGCTCTCACTCTTACCTGTCAGTGTTGAATTTTACCCTAAAGACATCCCAAGCTGCCAAAATTGGAACGTGAGCCCAAGGCAGGTTTGTGTTCCACTGAGCATCCCAATAGACACCTGAGGTTTTCTGTTGGGTTTGAACAACACCCAAACCGACCATTTCATCACTTCTTGTGCACTCTGCTCTTTCCTAAAACTACAGCAGTAGAAGCCCCAGGATCCAGGGTAAATTTTGCATCTCCCATGTTCTTAAACTCCCATGGATCCTGCAGCAGCACATAGATGGAAAAGCAAATACATTCAAATACTTGCAAACCAGCAATGAAGAAGCCCAGTGAGCTCTGTCTGAGTGTCTGGCATGGGAAAACTGTTGCTCTTGCCCTTCTGCAGCAAAGCTCCAGCACAGTGGAAGGGAATGGCTGAGGAGCGTCTGCAGGACCCCACAGCGGTCTCAGGGCAGAGCAGCACCCAGCTGACCAGAGGGAGCCCAGGCCGGGGACAGGCTGGGGAGCGATGAACGTGCCTCTCATGACAGCCAGCTCAGTGCCGAGGCAGTCACACACCAGCCCCTGGCCAGCCCCTGCACAGCAGGACACGGCTGATCGAAGCCCGATGAATCAAGGAAGATCAAAGCTCCCCTTTTATCTCAGTCTCCCTTCTGCCTCCTTCCACAGCTGGAGGGCGTGTGTTCCCCTTCTTTGTAGATGCTCCATCCCCTTCTTCAAATCTTCACTTAAAGCTTTCCTTTCTTCTCCAGCATGCAGCCCGAGTCCTTTCCGAGCGTGCTGTTGTAATGCCCATGGAGGATCCTATTCTACAGGCATAAATTACACTGCACCGTGTCAGCTCCTTCTTGCTGAGCATCTTTTTCAGGTAACACTTTGTGTTAAGTGCACATTAACCAGTTCTGAGCTGCTCCAGCATCACAAAGAGTGACTCCGGGGGACACCCCTCTGTCTGGCATTCATTAGGATAGATGTCGACAGCACAGCCCAAACCAGGGTGAAATCTGACCCCCCTCTTCTGCTGCTGGGGCTGCCATTACCTAATTGGATCCAATGTAACATATTAGAGCACGCATTATGAGATGACACAAATTGGGTTTGGCTCTTTCTCCACAAACGAAGGGGCCTCGGTTATTGTAATGCGCACAGCAAGCAGGAAACACACGAGCATCCATGTCATCTGCTGTCTAAGGGAGCCCTCCGGGCTGAGGCACCCAGCCCAGAACAAGTCGCATGCTGCTGCAGATCCCTTTAACCTGCAAAATGGGATGGAAGCGCCGCTTGGGCATCTCCTCACAGTTGGCTACAGCAGAAAGGCTCATGGTTCACCCAGATATTGAGCACCATTCCAAATGCCTTGACCTTGGCTTTCCCAGGCCCTGGCAGAGGCTGCCAAGGGCAGTGGTGGAGTCACCATTCCTGGAGGAGTTTAAAAGATGGGTAGATGAGCTTCTCAGGGATATAGTTAAGTAGTAGATTCAATGATGCCAAAGATCTTTTTCAACCAAACAGTTCTATGGTTCTATGACATGTTGACGGGGTATGCATCGAGACATTTACAGGGAGCTGGTTGTCTGAGGAAAGCAAGGTATCCCAGTATGTAACTGGGCTTGGCACTGTAGGCTTAAGGATGAGGGCAGTTCTTCATGAAGCAGGAGACCTTGCAGAGTTGCAGAGGATTCATGTTGACAATCAAAGACAAGCCTCAGCAGTGCCAGAACCAAATGAGCTCCAGAGGACTCTGATTTCAGATTGTTCAACCCAAGGGCTGCTTCTCATCACTCCATCCTACTGCTGCCTTGACCCTTGGTCCAGGATCCTGCAGATCCACCGGGGTCCTCTGAGCAAACATGCAGGGAGCATCTCTCCTCTAGCACTCCCTGGATGCCCAGCAGAGACACGGGGGCACCATATCTCGAGGTGCAGGTATCAGATAGAGGTTTTCATTAATTCTTAACACAGTCAGTTTTGCCTTCCAATTCCTCTTGAAGAAGCTCTTTGCTAACCACAAGCACAAGAGTGGTCAGTACATGCTGTGCAGAAAGAGGGTTAAAGTGCTTAATGTTTACTGTGTTTATAGTAACTGCAGTTGATGGTGTTCATATGCACATCCAACCTCTTTTAATATCTTGTGGCAATAAGCTCCACAGATTAACCACACGCTGCATAAAAACTGGTATCAGGTTTGAATTTACTGCCTTTTAATTTCCTGCATTATGATTTTCTGCGTTTCCTGAGTTTAATTTCTTGCTATCCTTATCTTTTCATCACGCTCCAAGCTCAAATCTGGGGTGTTTTCTTCTTACTGCTGAGACCAAAAATACCACGGAACCAGAAATCCTTGCGATATTTTGCCATTTGCATCTCCAGCGGGGTTTTTTGCCCTAACAGAAAGGAAAATCAGTGAAGAAATATTTCAAGCTCCTAAGCGAAGCCCAGAATCTTCTGGGGGGGGGGGGGGGGAGGGTGCAAAGTTGTGGTTTCTGCTCAAGATGTTTCTGTTTGAGCAACAAAATAAATAAATTGGGGAGGGAAGAGTTTTGAGCAGGTAAACACTGTGAGGCTTTGTATTTCTTTGCAAAAGGGAGTCAGAGGTGCTGGGAGCAATTGGCACAGAGCTGTAAGAGTTTTAAGACTCCAGACCTCACCTGGAGCTCTGTGTCCAGTTCAGGAGTCCTCAGCACAGGAGGGACATGGAGCTAATGGAGAGAGTCCAGAGGAGACCATGGAGATAATCCAACGTCTGGAGAACCTCCTGTATGAGGACAGGCTGAGAAAGTCGGGATCGTTCAGTCTGGAGAAGAGAAGGCTCTGGGGAGACCTTAGAGCAGCTTCCAGTGCTGAAAGGGGCTCCAGGAAAGGTGGGGAGGGGGTTCTTGATCAGGGAGGGCAGGGAGAGGAATGGTTTTCAGCTGAAAGAGGGGAGATTGATATGAGATCTTAGGGAGAAGTGTTTTTCTGTGAGGGTGGGGAGGCCCTGGCCCAGGTTGCCCAGAGCAGTGGTGGCTGCCCCATCCCTGGAGGGGTTCCAGGCCAGTTTGGATGGGATTTGGAGCCCCAGATCCAGTGGCAGGTGCGCCTTCATGGGAGGGGGGGTGGAACTGGATGGGCTTTAAGGTCCCTTCCAACGCAAACCATTCTGTGATTCTATGATTCTAGGTCTCCTCTGTCCACAATTCTTTCCACCCTGTGTTCTGGCTGTTATCCTCACAGTTCTGCTGTGAGATGAGATGAAGCCTGTTGTACAGTATATGTGGAAGATGTGCCCAGCAGAGATAAGACTTGTCCTTTGGTTTGTGACAGAGAGCTCTGCTTAGCCTGTGCCAAGCAAGGTGAGCGAAAGCCAGTGCCAAGAGAGGTGAGCAGAAGCCAGCAGCAGCCTGGAACGTGTAGCTGTCTCAGTGCAATCCTGAGCCCAAGCGTTTACAACAGCTCAGAGCATGAGCACCAGGGGCAGACAGGTACCTGCAAAGAACCATGCAACTAGTTGAGAGTGCCAGCGATGTCTGGGCTCCTTGCTCTACTCTGTAGATAGCTCACCCCCACTTATCTCTCCTGCTCTCAGCATCACGTAGCACAGCCCGGGTCCCCTCTGTTCCTCTGAATCACTTTAAAGGAGAGCTATGAGGTGGCCAAAACAGTATCACCTCTCTCCTTTGTGCCCCATGGGTCCCATTGCCCTGACTGCGGTGGTTGTGGAACAAGGGAGGGACGAGGTGCTCTCCTGGATGGGTCCAGGACACAAGTGAGGCATCAGTGAGTGATAGCACAAGTTTAGGACAGGGCTAGCTCAGACAGGGCAGCCAGAAAATACAGCATTGACCAAGATTAGAAGTTGTGAACTGCCAGAGAGACACAGGCTCGGTCTCATCTCTGCGGGGCTGGGCTGAGGAGCTGGTCCTGGATGCTCGCGAGGAGGATGAGGATCTCCTGCTGAGCACAGTGACACTATGCTAAAGTGTTCAGAGAGATCTTCCTTCCCAACCCAGGCAGTTAATGGCTGGTTTATGTCCTGAAGCGTGAGGGTTTAGGTCCCCTGCAGATTTTTATCCCATTTAATGTAACTGTAGATATCCTATGTATTCATATAAATGAATAATCCTTCCTGAATCCTTCTAAGCACTTTGCTTTAGCAGCCTGGATATTATTAATCATAATGCTCTGCACTTAGACAGCATTTTACCTATTCACAGCACTGAACAAACACTGGCTAATTAACCCTCCCTGTGCCACGGGAGGCAATTATCGCTCTTGCTGCCCAGAGGGAGAAGGTGGCAATACAAAAGTGGCAGTGAGTAGAGATTTGGGGCCAATGCTGCCTCTTTTCCCACAGAGTGGCAGGGGGTACAGTGGAAAAAAGTCATAATCTCTATGGCTCTGGACCTGCTTAAAACCTAGACTCCCTCTTCCCTGAGCAATGTGGAAGAGCAACACTTTATCCCCCCAACAGCTGCCTGGCTGAGTGCACTGAAAGCGCAGAAACCTGAAAACTAGGGCTGAAAACATTTAATTAACTAAAGAGAAATCAACATTCAGAAAAGAGAGTTCTTGGGGGCAATTTCTGTCTAGTCAAAGCCGTGGGGAGTTGGGTGGGTGGAGGGAGACGCCACCAGAGCAGCTCTGGCTGGGTTTGCTGTGCAGCCACCGCCAGCTGCAGGGGAATACTGATAATAATACTAATGATGCTAACGATAACATTTCTGTGCCTGCTTTCCCTGCAGCATCCTGCACAGACGGATCCCAAAGCACGTTATAAATGGAGTTGCTGTTGTCACTCCTCTCGCACAGGCTGGGCGATCACAAATGCCATGCGGCTGAGAGCCAGACTTCAGCTGTCTTTGCGTCAGGCAGCCTCCAACTGCCTCTGCTGTCCCCGGAGGGGCCACGTTGCTGAGGCATTTGCCAGCAGGGCTGACAGTGTCCTTCTTATTTCCCTGATGATGAAGGACTTTTCACTTCTTCCTTCCATGTGCTGCTCCACTTCCAGATGAGTGGTGTTGGTGGAGCAAGGCTTACTTTCCCTTTGCTCTTTGCCCCATCACACATGAGGTATTAACCCTTCCTTTCTCAGAGACGAAGTGCAAGCCCAGAGAATCATAGAATCACAGAATCACTTGCTTGGAAAAGACCTTTAAGATCATTGAGTCCAACTGTACCTGTCCACTACTAAATCATCCCTGAGCACTTGGTCTGCCCGTCTTTTAAGCACTTCCAGGGATGGGGACTCCACCACCTCCCTGGGCAGCCTCTGCCAGTGCCCAAGAACCCTTTTGGTGAAGAACTTTTTCCTAATATCCAGTTTAAACCTGCCCTGGTGCAACTTGAGGCCATTCCCTCTCATCCTGTTGCCTGTCACTTGGGAGAGGAGACCAACACTCACCTCACCACAACCTCCTTTCAGGCATTTGTTAACAGTGATGAGGTCTCCCCTCACCCTCTTTTTTTCCAGGCTAAACAGCCCCAGGTCCCTCTGCCGCTCCCAGAACCCCTGGGATCCAGATCCTTCCCAGCTCAGTTCCCTTCTCTGGATGTAATCCACCACCTCAATGTCTTTATTTAAGTTAGGGACCCAAAACTGAACCCGGGATTTGAGGTGAAGCTTCGCCAATGCTGAGTACGTGAATGAAGGGGAAGTACCCCATGGCGAGGACACATCAGTGGAGTTGTTCCTCCCGCTGTAGTGCAAAAATCTCACTGTGGGATGAGCCAAAACAGGCAGGATCTGTCCCTTCAGTGCAAGACAAGACCTGACAAGGACTGCATTATCAGCATACATGACCTGAGGCAAGAGCATGGGCATCAGGAGCAGCAATGTGCAGAGAATCTAAGTCCTTTTAACCCTTACTGGGCATGGATATGCACTTCTTCCCTCATAATCAGCGATGGGGAGGAGTCATTGAGGGAGAGGCATCGCGCTGTGCACCGTGGGTTCCTCCCTGCTGTGCTGGCCGCTCGATTCGCTGGCAGGCTGCAGGAGTCCCTCTTCCCCAGGCTGCTCTTGTCTGGCCACCTTGGAAAGCAGGTCATGGGGATATCTCATTCGGCTGGGCGGACGATCCTCCTTCCCAATCAGATTTCACCTCCTGTCACATCTCCAGCTGAGCTGAAACTGCCCATTACTTCCCCAGCTGAAGCCCTCATTTCGCAGACAGAAGGCCATTTATTGCCAGATAAATAACGCTGCAGCTTGCCGAGCTGGTTCAGGGCAGCATAGGGACATGGAATTGCGAGTCAGGATAATCACAGGTGTATATCATATCTCAGGGGGATATTATATCAAAGGCATGCTCTCCTGTATGGAGACAGCAGCTTGGGTTTGACTCAGATATCAAGTGCTCAGTGAGCATGGCATGTCCACGCCTCTTCCCTTCTATCGGGTGCACTTAGCTGCCCCCGTGGTGGATCGCTACTGCGCTTATCTATCCCGAATGCTAATGCACTGGAATATATTTGTATCGCCCCAATGTCATTTCTGTGGCTGGCAAATGTGATAGATGAACTACCCAGCTCGTGCCGCTAATGGAAACCCAGCGCAAGCAAGAGCCAAGAGAAATACTCATAAGTCAAAAGAGATGCTGTAATTTTCACTTTGATACCTGAAATCCCTGCCCGCCTCGCTCTGACTGACAAGGAGAGGGGCTTCGCCTGTGGCTGGCAGAGCTCGGTGCGTGCGTGTGAGCACTGCAGGGAGTGTGCTCTGCTGGGACCCAGCTGAGAGTCAAGAAACAGCCCCTTTCCCTGAGCCCAGGGCTGGCAGAGAGAGGGAAAGGTGTTTGTAGTGCTTTGTCTCCTGCAGCAAAAGGGAGGGAGGAGGATTTTTGCTTGTGGTGCTGCAAGGATGAGTTCTCGCTCTGTTAGGGGGGCTGAGGAAGTTCCCTCTGCCTCTGGCACTTGAGGAACTCTGGGGCTTTGCTTGCTTTAATCCCCTGCAATCCCTGGGAGATGAAGAATTGCCTTCTAGCAGGGCACCGTCCCTCCCAGTGCAGCTGGTGATGCTTTTTCTTTCTCCTCACAGACTCTGTAACACCAAGGTACGAGAGGCTTTGCAACAAGGGCAGGAGTGCAAATGTGACCCTTTGGGCAGACGTTTACTCTCTCAGCCCTGACAACACCCTGAGCCAAGTGCCCGAAGTGCTGTGCATGCTCCAAATCTGCCATCGGCACCAGATGGGGGTTGTGCTATTTCTAACCAAACCTGCCTGAGGGCTGTGTGAGCTCTGCACCCGTTTCTGCTCTGCTGGATGATTTGCAGCAGTAGCTTGAATCCCACCTAAAAGACCCCTTGGAGGGAAGGTGTTTGTCAGCCAGGCTACTGCTTTAATACTTAGAGGACCTGAGTTATAATCTTTGCTTCTTTTCAGGCTTGGGGTGTGACCTATAGGCAAGTCGCTTTTCTGTGCCTCAGTTTCCCCAGGCTGTGACACGGATGGCAGCTCTGTGCTGTATTCCAGAGCCCAGGAGGAAAAGCCATTTGCTGAAAGTGACAATAAAGAAATGTATGGCTTTTGGAGATGGTGCATTCTCACTGCTTCTCTTCCAAGCCAGCGAATTTGTTTGGGAAGCCTCTACAAGGGAGAAACCCCTCTTCCCATTGGTGTGCTCAGTTGTTACCCTGGGAGAGCTCTGTTAGGTGATGAATTGCTCAAGTGGGAAGGCAGCGGTGCCCTTTCTGTTTGTGCGGAGTGTGTCTAATATACTGATATATGCTGCATTCATCCCTTTTAAATATAAATCAATAACCTGCTATATTTCAAAAGAGAAGAGAGCAGAGGCCAGTCAATGCACAGTATAAATGTCTTCATTCCCCGGGGTCCCCTCTGGCTGGGTTGGAGGACCGTGGCGCAGTCACCGAGGGAGAGGAGACGTGCTCAGACCTTTCCAGAGAGCCGTGCCAAGAAGTGGTTGAAAGTATGTCAGGGTTTTCCCTGTGTCCTGCTGCTGCCAAGATCCCCAGCAGCAGCCACACACTGAACCAGAGCGATGGGCACAGAGGCACCTGCCAGGCTCTCAGTAACAAAACTGGCCCAGGACATGGGGCCAAACAGTTCAATGTCTCTTTCTGCTGTGCAGTCTGGGCCATTAATGGCTTTAAATTGGTAGGGGGAAGATTTACATTAGATATTTGGAAGAAATTCTTCAGGGTGAGGGGTTGAGGCCCTGGCCCAGGTTGCCCAGAGCAGTGGTGGCTGCCCCATCCCTGGAGGGGTTCCAGGCCAGGTTGGATGGGGCTTGGAGCCCCTGATCCAGTGGAGGGTGGGACTGGATGGGCTTTGAGGTCCCTTCCAACCCAAACCATTCCATGATTCTATGATTTACATCTAAGCTGTTGAAACATCTGTCCTTTTGACAAGATCTCTAGGTGTTAGGCTACACATGCTTTTGTGGATCTGGACCATCTCTTCTCCAGAGTTTGTATCCACCTCAGGTTCAGCCTGGAAAGCCTCCAGGGCACAGGCTCTGGCTGCTCCTGCACCCTGAGGCAGACCCCAACCACCCCATCCTGCATGGCAGCTGAGTGTGCAGGATCCGTGGGTTCAGCCAGGTGAGCATCCTGTGAGGAAACATCTCCCAGGGACAGGGTTGTTTAGCCTGGAGAAGAGGAGGCTGAAGGGAGACATCATCCCTCTCTGCAGCTCCCTGAAATGAGGCTGTGGTGAAGTGGGTGCTGGCCTCTTCTTCCAGCTAACAAGTAATAGGATGAGAAGAAATGGTCTCAACTTGCACCAAGGGAGGTTTAGATTGGATATTGGGAAAAATTTCCTTACTGAAAGAGTGGTGGAGCATTGGAAGAGGCTGCCCAAGGCAGTGTTAAGAGTTTCCATCTCTGGAGGGGTTCAAAAACCACGCAGAGGTGGCACTTGAGGACATGGTTTAGTAGGGACAAAGGGACTGGGCTAACAGTTGAACTGGATGAGCTCAGAGGTCTTTTCCAACCTCAATGTTTCTATCATTCTATGGGAGGTGGCCCCTGAGCCCTGGTGGAGCAGGGACGTCAGCCCTTCCTGGTAGAAACTTGTTCTGGCTCCAATTACACCTGTTGTACAGTCAGATTTTCCTCTTTCCTTTCCTACCACCTTCACGCTCATCTGTCCGTACCCACACAGAGGCTGGGCTCCCACCATCAGTTTTCAGCAGCTCTCGAGGGTCACCACAGTTAAAACAAAATTAGGGAAGGTACCTCATGATGCCTCCAGCCACAGCTGCCAGTACCAGACCCACTCCGTACTCCCTGTTATCCTGCTGGGCAATACTGGGGTGTTACCAACATTACAGTTAAAACACACTCTACTCTGCACAACTGCAAAGTGGTTGCAGATCCAAGAACTGCTAATTATACAGCAGTTTCCAATCTAGACTATTATTTATGACCAAAAAATGCCGATTTGTATAGACTCCAACATTTCATCTCCTAAAAAGCTCACCCATTAATACATGTTGCATTTAAATGTTCATTTTAGGCCATTCTCCGGTTAATGCACATGATTCTCTTTCAAGTCCTTTGGAAGCCAGAGTTGAAGTTGAAAAGGAGAAGTAGCCCCTTTTCTGGAATCTTCTGCTGAGAAAAAAAAAATGTTAATTACCTCTCAATATTTTATTAATAATCAATTTCTTATGATTATTTTTTTAATGAGATGACATTACATAAATGCCCTCATTTTCTGGAGTGTGTTTGGTGTTTGTAAGAGCCTGCAATACGGTTTGCATGAATAATTCCCATTCAATTGACTATTCCCAAACTGTTCCCTTCAATCCCCCACTATTTATTACTTGAGATGTGTGGTTGGCCACTCCACTCAACGGGTTTTACCGCTAATTGGATGACTGTAGTTTTTCAAACAAGATGAATTCGGGGTTAGTGGGCAGCACAGAGGGAAGCAGGCAGGCAGCAGTAGGCAATGCAGAAAAATACTCAGAGCTAGGAAAGTTCAGGGTCGGCAGATGTTTCCATGAATTTCTGGGTTTCATTTGAATGGTCACATCCAGCAAACTGCTCCTACCTGGGCCAGGAGAGTGGGCTCCTCCACGCTGAGTCGTCTCTGAAGCAGAGTTTTCCCACGTCATGCAATGATTCCTGGGGGGAAAGGGGGACCTTGATCACAAGCTCCAAATGTCATGGTTTGACCTTAAATAAAAGGGAAAAAAAGTCATAGAATCGTAGAATTGTTCGGCTGGAAAATAACTTTGAGATCGTCGAGTCCAACTGGACCTGTCGACTACCAAACCATATTCCTGAGCACCTCATCTGCTCATCTTTTACACACCTCCAGGGATGGGGACTCCACCACCTCCCTTTCACAGCTGTTCCAGTGCCTGAGAACCCTTCCAGTAAGGAAATCTTTCCAGCTATCCACTCTAAACCTCTCCTGGTACAACTTGACCAGGGGCCATTTCCTCTCATCCTATCAACTTGTTACTTCAGAGTAAAGACCAGCACCAACCTCACCACAATCTGCTTTCCAGGACCTGCAGAGAGCAATGAGGTCTCCCCTCAACCTCCTCTTCTCCAGGCTAAAAAGCTCCAGGTTCCCCAGCTGCTCCTACAATCCCTGGGCTCCAGACCCTTCCCCAGCTCCGTTCCCCTTCTCTGGACACATCCAGTGCCTCAATGTCCTTCTCGTAGTGAGGGATCCCAAACCATTGCGGGGTGTAATGGTAGGGATCCTTTCAGAACTGTGCGGCCCGATATAGAAATAAGAATAAAAATGCCATTATGGGTTTATAAAGGCACAGGTCCTTTCAGCACTGTGCCATGCATTTGTAGTTGTGTTAGTGAGCATCTGGAGAAGCAAAACCAAACCTTATGCCTGAGGGCATGGAGAGAGCTTACTTGGGGTCAGGAAGCACCTTATCACCCCCAGCTGAGGATGGGCTGGATTTCAGCTCCTTTTTCACTAACTACGAAGTTTTCAGCTGTTCTCTGTGCAGGGCAAAGCCGATGACCCTGCAACGGCCGCTCTGACGCCACATCAAGTACCTCTGATCGTTTCTCTGAACCAAAACCACCCACCAAAGGAGACAGCTCACGAGGAAGCACCAGGAGGGTTGCACATGGCACACAGGCGTGCGCGGCGCTCCGGCTGCTTCTCCGCTTTGCGGAGCCGCTGGAGGTGGGAGGGAATCCCTGCATTTCAGCAGAAGGAGGGGGAGACGTGGGTGATAAGACATTGGCAGCTTTCGGTAAATCTCAGAGCCCACTGCCTAAATGAGACATTGACAGAAACAAAAGAAATCCCGTTAGGAAATCTCTCTCCCTTTGCCTGGAAGAGGGTGAGGGGTTTGGTGGGGGGACGGGGGGAGCGGAAGGTTTGCATACATTTCAAGCCTCAGCCAAAATACCAAGTGGGGTTTTTTTTTGTGAATGCGAGAGAAAAGGACGTGAACCAGGCAGAAGAGGAGGAGGAAGAGCAGGGGAAGGATGCCTCAATACAAAAAAGCTTAGCCTGATAAAATATTTAGGACGGGCTCACACATCAGAATATTAATGCTCTGCATTCCTTGTGCTTGCACTCTGTTGATCTTCATTCTCCAGTGACCTTGTTTACAGTATCTGAATTTGCAGTCTGCATTTTAATAAGGCCCTGAGAGAAGGTCTGAGACACAGCGTCTCACTGAACCAACTTCAAAACCCTCCTCCGACAGGCTGAAATTCGGGAGGATGGGATTTGACTCCGGGGTGCCTGATGCCTCTCACCGGCTGAAGGCAAACCTTCCAGAGAGCTCAACCACTGCCCACTCTGGGTGACCAACCACCGCCTTGGACTGGGAAACTGGGGGTAGCGTGGAGGGGCTTCTCCATGCAGTTCATTAATTTTCCTTCTCACCTTTCTCAAAAGGCTTGATGGAAACATATGGTGCAGGCAGCCCCTCCACAACTTCTCACCCCCTTCCTCTCCCCACTGTTGTCACCAAGTGACCCACGGGCGATCGATCGCCTGCTCCCCACGAGCTCCACCAGCCAGCGCTGAGCTAAGCAGCTGGAAGAGATCGGGAGCCACGGTCCCCTCAGCAGGCACAGGAGGGGTCCGGAGGCGGCTGCCGTCTTCTGCAGCCTGCGGGAGAGTGAAGCGTGTTCCCGAACCTGAATTGCCTAATGGGCTGTGAAGGGGTCTCAGCAGGCAGAGCCCAGGCTCTGGGGGATGTGGGCGAGAGCGTGCAGTCGGCGTGTTTGTCACATCTGTTGGCTGCTCCCGCCGAGATGCTGTCGAAGATGGGAGAGTGCAGGAGGGCAGACGGAGCTTTCCCCGGGGATATGCCAGCGCCCAGCTCTGCTCACTCAGGAACTGCCAGGATCCGACCAGCCTGAGCCAAACTCTGGACGTGAGAATGCGATGGCACAGGGCCCATCCTGCACCAGTCCATGTCCACCCAGCAGAGGGTGGTGGCTGCCCGTGGACGTGGCAGTTGTGCAGCTGAGTGCTGGAGATGTGCAAGGACGCGCACAAGGCTCCCTGGGACTGGCAGTGTCCCACGCAGTGGGGCAGCAGCTGGCAGCTCCCACAAAGCCTCGCTGTCCCCAGGGACGGCCCTGCCCTGTTTGTCTAGGGTACAACGCACTCTGAGATTGGTGCGGTGCCCAGGCACGGCGCAGCGGGCACCCTCGGCACCGCAGTGCTGGGTGGGAGCAGAAAAATAACAGCAGGGCATCTGGGGGTTTTGGAACAACCTCCTGGGAAGCTGATCCTGGAAATGAGTTTGTGGCCAGCCACACCCTTCCAACTACCCATATCCGGACCATTCAGAGGGTGGAGACCCTTCCTCAGTCCCACCACACTCCTACTTGTTCTCACTTTTAGAAGAAGCAGAATTATGACATGATTTGAGAAGATATCATCTATGCTTCTCCCCATCCACATTATCCCTCCTTCTCACTCTGACCATGGACCGGTTCTGTGTCGTGCCATGCCTGGCGTGCCCTTGTGGTGCCACAGGCAGGGGACTGGGCACAGCAGAAACATGGAAAGCCATCCCAGGCCATGCTGTAGCATGGTCAGTGTGGTAGGAGCCAGGTCAGGCTTGACTTTGCATCTACACAGCAGTTGATGTGGTTTTACTCCAATATAAATGAATAAATCCTCATGGATGATCTGGGAGGTAGGGGAGGATGGGATTTGTTTTCTGTTTTTTTTCCTCTTCTCCCAAGTAAGAAGTGCTAGGATGAGAGGAAATGGCCTCTTGTTTCTCCAGGGTAGTTTGGTTGGATATTAGAAAAAATGTCTTTACTGAAAGAGTGGTGAAGCACTGGCAGAGTCTGCCCAGGGCAGTGGGGGAGTGTCCATCCCTGGAGGTGTACAAAGTATAGGGAGATGTGGAGCTTGGGGACATGGTTTATCAGGCACGGCGGGGATGTGTTGATGGTTGGACTGGATGTGCTTAGAGGTCTTTTTCAACCTTAGTAATTCTTTGACTCTATAGGAAAATGCAGTCAGCAGTGACTGGCAAAGCAAAGATAAGAACTTGGAGCAAGTTCCTTCCAGCCTTACTTGTTCCATTGTGATAATCCCCCAGCACCCACGGGGCCACGCAGCTGGGTGTTTCTCCTCCTGCCAAGCACTGTCCAGTCTCCTGAAGGACACCTTGACTGCCTCAACCCTGCTTTCCCCTGGGAAAAACTCATCAAGTCTCTCCCCTGTGACAACTCACAGAGAAATACCTCAAGGTAATGCATCATCTTGCCTGAGGAATCATACGAGCCTGTGGCACCCAGAGTGTCCTCTCGAGGGATTACAAGCTCCACTGCCTGGCACTCCTTCCCCTGCACAAAGGTGACCAACGACAGGACCCGAGGGAATGGCAGGAAGATGCACCAGAGGAGGGTTAGGTTGGAAATTAGGAAAGGTTTTTCCTCTGGTGGAGCCCTGGAACAGCTCCAGGGAAGCAGTCACGGCACCAATCCTGACAGTATTCCAGCAGCGTTTGGCCAATGCCCTCAGCCCCATGGTGTGAATGTTGGGGTTGTCCTGTGCAGGGACAGGAGTTGATTGCGACAATCCTTGTGGGTCCCTTCCAGCTCAGGACTTTGTGTGATTCTGTGATAAGGGAGGACTCGCTGTGTGGGTCTAGGAGGGTTCTGGAGGCTGCACTGGAGCCCTGTGATGGCCAGCAAAGTAGGGAAGATTTGCAACTCCAGCTCAGGGCACAGTCATGGTCTTGACAGAGGCTCAGAGATGATTTCCAAGAGCAGCAAGGATGTTCCCTCCTCCCAAGTGACCTTTCTTCCTTCTCTGAAGAGCTCCAGGCACAGAAGTGTATTGTGTACCAGTCTCTCCTCAGCATCTCCTCAGCTTGCTTGGGTTTGTGCACAACACAAATACAGGCTGGTGAAGTTTGACCCTGTAGCTCTCTGCTTCCTAGACAGCTGCTTGCTCCCCTCCTGCCACTTGATCTTTTTTTTTTGTATCCCAGAGCTGAATTTGCATTGCAAAATATTACAAGAGGGATCTGGTGCATTCACTTGTCATTCCAGAGACAACAGCCCGCAATAAATCCCTTTCCACTGGCTTCTGCACATGTGGCTTTAAGTGACCCTCCTAGAAGACACCAAGAGGTGGGTGTCCATGTTCCCATGGTGGTCAGCGGAAACCTGGTCAGTTCAACCACAGGACCTTAGAGTGGGAATCAGGACCTGTTTCCCACTGTGTCATGCGGTGCATGGTGCTGTCAGGCTCGAATCTCTCTTGGTTTAATACAAATGATGATAAATGCACCGGAGCAGGTAGGGCATTCTTTTTGATGGCATTTGATGACCAAAGCAGGGGGAAGTGTGATAAAAGCACCATTATCCTGGTTTGAGCCTCCATCAAAGCCTACACAGTCTGCAGTGGTCACTTGTGTTTTGCAGAGGAGGCAAAAAAAAGCAGCTAAGACGCATCTCCGGTGCAGCACAGACCCAGAGGCAGTTTTATCCCCTCTGAGTTTGCTTCTGTGCATCACTTGCAAACTGGAAAATGTCCAAGAGATAGTGGAGTCGATCTTAGCATTTTACAAGTCTCATGTGGACCGGAACCCACAGCCATGATGGGAATGGCCGGAGGAAACTCATCCAGCCCTGGCTTTGAGATGACCGGAGAAGCATAACAGAGCTTGCCCTGCTCAAGGGTGACTTTTGTTTCCCAGTTCATTGTCTCTGGCACAGTCTCCATCTTTATTTCCAGCTTGGCTGTGCACCACCAGAAAGGTCAGAACAAGGCTTCTCCTTAAAGAAAAGCCCAGTTCTCCCTAGGCTCTGTAGCTTGGCTTTCCAAACAGCAGAATGGCAGCTTCAAACTCCAAGAAATTGTGGTCCCCAGGGTCTGTTCACAGTGAGACACAGTGTCCTCTGAGGCTGAGCTGTGCCACCACCGCATTGCATCCCCCACCTGCCCCATTGCTCTTTCCAGTAGATCTCTGCTCTGGGCAGTTTCCATTGTGGTCACCACTTTGTCTGGAGATGTCATTTGGAAGAGCGGGACGGGGCCACTGCACACCAGGGCTTTGGGAGCAGGGATGTGGAAGGGGAGGTTGATGTGTTGCTGGAGCCTACACAGGACCTTGAGCACGAAGCTGTCCAGGGAGGAGCTACAGACTCCTATGGGGACTCCCCAGCTCCCTGCACATCTCATGAGCTTGAGAAGCATTTCTGGGACACAGAAGTACAAACTCTAGAGAAAGGGGTACAGATATTGGTGCAAGGGATGGCCACACTGCCAGGGATGTGAGTGGGTAAAGGATAACTGCTGGCAGCCAATCCCCATGGCTGGGGAGAAGAGGCAAGACCTGTCCTGGGCACTGTGCTCCAGGACAACCTGCAGACTGGGCAGGACTCATAGCACCAGCAAGGGTCTCTGCTGCCCCCAGAGCTGCCAGGGAAACTGAGATGTTACCAAAAGCAGCGAGGCAAGGGATCAGAGAACTTCAGCCGTGCCAAAACACCCAGGACACCAAGGATGGGGATGGCAATGGTGTGCTGCAGCCACCAGCTCTGCAAGCTCTGGTAAACTCAGCACACAACTATGCGTGGGTGACACCACACCATGTGTGTGTTGGGCTTCTTGCTGTGCTCCTAAGTAGGGAATTTGCCTTAGGACTACGGCCAAGGCACAAGCAGGACACCAGCAACTCAACCATTCTCTGCACTTTCAGCAGAAGACAAGGTGGGAGAGACTGGCTAAGGGAGCAGCAGGGGGTGCGTCCCTCAGTCATGTTGTAGGAGCAGAGATACCACCACCAGCAGCATCTCTGAGCGGCCAAAAAATGGAAAGCTGAGGCTTCCGGAAGCTTCAGACTTCTCTGGAATAGCCTTCAGATCTGCCTCCATCGTGTCTAGTGGTGGAGTTAGCAGGGCTGGATCCATGGCTGGATGTTCTTAAAGGTCTTTTCCAACCAAAATCATTCTATGATTTTTTTGTTCATGCTGACGTGTCAAGAATGAAGCTCAGCAACAAAGGTGAGTCATCATGGCTCATGAGGAAAGGATGGAGCAAGGGTTTTGGAGCTGACCTCAACACCCATGCATGCCTCAGTTTCCCCATCTATTAAATGAGGTCATTAGTACATCCTCCTGCACCATTTGAGATGTAAACACGGGCTTTGAGTGCAGAGCAATTGCACCTTTCTCCTCTTTACCACCTCAATTCACATGGTGATGGGTTAGAGATCAAACATCACGACCAGGTCAGTTAAGGACAATTTGTCCCAGCAGCACCAGAGCAAGAGGAGGGTGTGCATGGCTGCCTGTGCTTTCAGCCTCAAGGCTTTCTCACAGGTCCTGCAGCAAAGCAAAGGCTATATCCACACACACCCCACACCCCCTCCTTATTTCTAAATAATGATCAGGCTGGACAGGAGCAGAACTGCAGTGCAGAGAAAATGCAGACACAGTTCTTGGGTTTCCTCAAAGCTCCTCGACTCGCTGCCCAGCCCCAGAACATGGGCAAGAGCAGGGCTGAGGCAGCAGGGTGAGAGGAGGGAGCTGCAGGGTCAGATGTGTCTGTCTGAATGCAAGTTGACCAGCACATCTGTGGCTCCGAAGAGCAGCAAAGTGCCCCTGATGCACTTCTGTGAGGGTCTCACCACTTTCTCAGCCCCTGAAGCACTGGCACATCTCCAGGTGTTAGGAACAAAATCCCAAAGCACTAAAAATTCCCAAACTGGAGCTCAGGGGACACCGGCTGTAGCACAGGGGAGCTTCTCACCTGGCATGGGAAAGGGAAGGAGGCTTGGGGCTGAGTTTCTGCCTCTGTGAGGATTGCTGCAAACACCCCAGTGGGTGGGTTTTAGGATACTTTTTCCTCCTGTCACAGAGAAGGTGCTCAGTGCACCCCATCTCCCATCTGATATCATAGAATCATAGAATAGTTTGGATTGGAAGGGACCTTAAAGATCATCCAGTTCCACCCCCCCTACAATGGGCAGGGACACCTCCCACTGGATCAGGGGCTCCAAGCCCCATCCAACCTGGCCTGGAACCGCTCCAGGGATGGGGCAGCCACCACTGCTCTGGGCAACCTGGGCCAGGGCCTCCCCACTCTCATTGTGAAGAATTTCTTCTTAATGTCTAATCTAAATCTTCCCCCCTTCCAATTTAAAGCCATCCCTCCTCATCATATAACTCTGTGTCCCTGTAAAAAGCCCCTCCCCAGCTTTCCTGGAGCCCCTTTCAGAACTGGAAGCTGCTCTACGTTCTCCCTGCAGTCTTCTCCAGGCTGAACAGACCCAACTCTCTCAGCCTGTCCTCATAGCAGAGCTGCTCCAGCCCTCGGATCATCTGTGCAGCCTCCTCTGGACCCGTTCCAACAGTCCCATATCCTTCTTATTTTGTCGGTTCCCGAATTGGACACAGGACTCCATTTGGGGTCTCATGAGAGACGAGTAGAACGGCAGAATCTCCTCTGGACTCATTTGTGGGTCTGCACACGCTGTTCCCCCCACGCCGGCTCTCCAGCTCACTCTCCTCCTGGCCCCACTCCTCCAGAGCTGGCAGAGCCCTGGCTGAGGGATGGCGGTGATTTATTTTGGAACATTTCTTGCCTGTTGAAAGCCTGACCTCAGATATGGAGAGACGACGTGGGGAAGATGTACGAGTGTCTCTCAGCAAAAGTGCATCAGAGAAATTGAGCGTGAGCTGCCATCAATCTGCCCAGGCTCGGCGGCCCCGCGCAACAGCGAGGGAGACGGGGACCGGGAGGGATTCTGCGAAGGTCACCTGGGAGCTGACTCAGCCTCCGCTCCCCACTCCTGCCATCCATCACGCCTGCTGGGGAAGAGGCAGGGAGCAGAGGCTGGAGGCAATCTCCTTCTCATCCCTCATCCATTCCCCTTTACAGCTTCATTTAGGAGACTGAAATGACACACAGGCATGAATGTCACTGGGGGCACGGTCAGCGATGATCTTTCAGCAGTCGTAACAAACCCAGGCAGGCTCTGTGTGGAAAGACATCGCTCCACCCGAGCCTCCTGCCCTGGGGACCCCAAGGGCTGGGACAAGGACGAGATGGAAAGGGACAGATGTGGCAGGTGGGCTTTTCCCTCTCGCTGGCTCTATCATAGCACCAGCATTTGGGTAACCTGCAGAGTGTCCCCTAAGGTGAGTGAGGACTAGAAAAGAGATGAGCTCTTCTCAGTGGTTTCTACAATAGCCAGAATATAAGCACGGCTGTTTCTGCCCATGGCGTAAACACCACAACATGTGTTTGCTGCAACAAACCTCTGCAAACTGACTTCAGCATCCCAGAGGCAGGTGTTTAAGTTCTGTCTTCCAGGACGTCCAGCCTCTGCAGGGACCTTGGAGTAGAATCACAAAATGGTTTGGGTTGGAAGGGATCTTAAAACCCATCCAGTTCCACCTGCTGCCATGGGCAGGGACACCTCCCACTGGATCAGGGGCTCCAAGCCCCATCCAACCTGGCCTGGAACCCCTCCAGGGATGGGGCAGCCACCACTGCTCTGGGCAACCTGGGCCAGGGCCTCCCCACCCTCACAGCAGCACTGTGTGTGAAGAGAGCAACAGGGACATCAGCATCAAGATGATGAGAAGCCTGATCTCTCTCAACCAGCCTGGATTCAAGCTGGTTGCCTTCTGGTCACAGCGAAAGGCACCTACAAAAGAGTTTTTTCTGCGTGTGATTAGGAGCAGCTGACGTTGTGGCCCATCATAATGTTTCTCCTCATTCTAACTAAGAGTGTTTGTCCATTTTTCTAGAAGGTCTTGGCCCACCAGAAGATTTCCAGAGGTCTTCACTCTAACTAAGAGCATGCATCCCATTTTCTGGAATGACCTGGTCTTGTCTGTGCATGAGTCTTGAGGACTTCTAATGAGGACCTTTGGAGAAGCGCGAAGCAGTCCATCTGCAAGAGGTTTTCGGTGGTTTCTGTCAAGTGCATCTCCACAGCGTCAGGCATATTAATACTTCTGTGAGCCTGGTCCCAGATTACTTAAATATCTTTGCAGATTGGAAGCTGTGAGAGTAATTGATTCTTCACTTCATTAGTTAAACTGAAAAAGGAATTAAGAATCACTGAGGGTATGACGAACTGGTTGACCAAACACTTCTGCTGCTGAGAACAGGTAAGCTTATTTACCTTTTCTTTCTATTGAATGCGAATGATGTTGTGAAGAAAACACTAGGATTTCAAATGGGAAATCAAAACCTCATTACTTTTTAGAATTTCCTGTTGCTAAAATGATTCAACTTTTCAGTTGCTTGGTGGGGTTTTGAAAACAGATTCAGTCACAGCAAAATATCTGCTTTTTCTTCTTTTCTGGTGAATAAACTATTCAGCCAAACGAAGGTGCATGACCACCCACAGAGAGCTGTCGGTAAAGCCAACAGGGTCCTAATTCACATGGGACTTTTGAAAATATGGAGTTTTGGATTTGCTCTGTGCTCCAAAGCTCTGGTGATTAACATGGCAAATCCTCCAGGGTGAGGCCAGCGGGGCATTGTCTCGGCCACATCTCCCCCTGAGACTGGAGGAGGGTCCTGGCACCAGGATTTGAAAGCAAGTGGAGGAGAAGGTGTCCAGAATGATATAAAGGAGGACACTGAATGTTCCAGGAACCTTCTTGGATGGGACTGAGGACCCCAAGCTGGGAACGGGAGGTTCCTGGGTGGAAGAAGTTCTCATGCTGTGAATATGCATCCCAAGCGGAACAGAAGTGGGGAAAACCCCAGAGGGGAGATGCGAGGCAGCTGAAGTCAGGCAGAGACAGGTCACACAGACACGTGCGTTGTCACTACATCTCTCTGAGAGGTGTAGATACACCTCCTCAGAACCTGAGACTGTGGCGAGGACACACTTGCACTCTTACCTGCTGCCTGTTAGCTTCCTGCATATAATTTCCAGAGTAATTAGTCCTTTGTGATGCTGCACATCCGTCATGCAGGAGGGTTTCAAAGTCAGGAATGATGCTGACTATATTCTCCACAGAGACTGGAGAGACATCAGGAACTCCAAAAAGCAACTTGTTCCTCCAGCTCCTGATGGAAGAGGCACTGAGAGATGCTCCAGAGGCACCAGTTCTTCTCTGCTGACTACAGCAAGACAGGAGAGAGCTTGGACTCACATGAGTTTTCAAGGTCCAGAAGGACAACCGTGTCCTGGGCTGCATCCAAAACAGTGGGATCAGCAACGGCAAGGGAGGAGATTCTGCCCCTCTGCTCCACTCTGGTGAGACCTCACCTGGAGCCCTGCGTTCAGTTCTGGAGTCTTCAGCACAGTAAGAACATGGAGCTATTGGAGCGAGTCCAGAGGAGGCCACGGAGACGATGCGAGGGCTGAAGCACCTCCCATACTAGGAGAGGATGGGAGAGCTGGGGTTGTTCAGCAGGAGAGAAGGCTGCAGGGAGACCTTAGAGCAGCTTCCAGTACTGAAAGGGGCTCCAGGAAAGCTGGGGAGGGGCTTTTTACAGGGGCACAGAGTTATATGACAAGGAGGGATGGCTTTAAATTGGAAGGGGGGAAGATTTAGGTTAGACATTAGGAAGAAATTCTTTCCTCTGAGGGTGGGGAGGCCCTGGCCCAGGTTGCCCAGAGCAGTGGTGGCTGCCCCATCCCTGGAGGGGTTCCAGGCCAGGTTGGATGGGGCTTGGAGCCCCTGATCCAGTGGGAGGTGTCCCTGCCCATGGGACAGAAATAGATGGGCTTTAGGGTCCCTTCCATCCCAAACCATTCTGTGATTCTTTGATTTTATTTTCAAGGCAGGGACACACTCACCACCCCCCTCTGGTCCACCATCTCTGCCATGGGGATCCCGGCACCTCTCTGCATCAAGCACAATGGCTCTCTCCCCAAGCACCGACAGCTCCTGGGCTGCGAGGCAGATTGAGCTGTTTGTTTTGCCTTGTCTGTCTCTTTATGCATCCCCAAGTCCCTAGTGACTCTGACAGCGGCTTCCAGCACTGAAGGCATCCTTGTTTTCGTATATCTGTTAAATAAAATGTCAGCAGGTGACAACACATGCTTCATTGTTGCTATTCTGTAATTTAATGGAGGTAAGAGTGGATCAGAGCCTGACGCACATTTAGATTTAGGAACTAATTTTGGCACAATTTGATAGAGACCCACTGCACTGCATCATCCAATGTGCAGCGGCAACTTGTCTGAACCATGGCTTCATTTTGCATGGGTTAAATACATGTCCCATAAACTCTTGTCTGTTGTGGGACAGAATCCTTTCAGGCACACCTTGCCTAGCAAAGATCATAGAGTCATAGAATTGTTTTGTTGGAAAAGACCTTTGAGTTCATTGCGTTCAACCATACCCAGCCAGTACTAAACCATATCCCTGAGCACCACATCTACCCATCTTTTAAACCCCTCCAGGGATGGTGACTCCACCGCTGCCCTGAGCAACCTCTGCCAGTGCCTGAGAACACTTTCAGTGAGGAAATTTTTCCTGATACCTATTCTGAACCTGCTCTGGTGCAACTTGAGGTCATTCCCTTTCACCTTATCATTTGTTACTTGGGAACAGACCAACTCCCACCTTGCTATGACCTCCTTTAAGGTATTTGTAGACAGTGATGAGGTTCTCCCCTCAGCCTCCTTTTCTCCAGGCTAAACAACCCCAGGTCCCTCAGCTGCTCTTTGTAAAACTTGTTCTCCAGCCCTTTCCCCAGCTCTGTTCCCTTCTTTGGAGGCACTCCAGCCCCTCAAAAGCTTCCTTGTAGTGAGGTCTCAAAACTGAACTCAGCATTCGAGGTGCAGCCTCACCAGTACTGAGCACAGGGGCACAATCCCTTCCCTGCTCCTGCTGGCCACACCGCTGCTGATCCAAGCCAGGATGCTGTTGGCTGTCTTGGCTACCTTGGGCCACTGCTGGCTCACGTTCAAATGCTGTCTACCAATGCCCCCAGGTCTTTTTCTGCCAGGCGGCTTTCCTGCTGCTCTTCCCCAAACCTGGAGCGTTGCACAAAGTGGGTTGGTTGGGCAAGGTTTCCTCTGTAGGAGTAGTGTCACCTACTGAATCTGATCGCAGGAAACAAGAATGAAGAAGCATCAGAGGTTTTTACCACTGTCTTTCTCCAAAGGCTTGGTTTTCCTTTTCACCCAACCCAGATTTGTTGTTGGCACAAGCCATCGCACCCTTCTCAGTGACACTGTTGATTTGAGCCCAGTGCGATACAATCTGCTCCTTTCTCTGAGATGTTTTCATTTGAAAATGACTTCCATGTAACTGTTACACAGAAACTGAACTATTAACCAAGAACTTTTCCCAACTTGGGACCAGGAGGTGGGAACGTGCTGTACGAGCCGCTTGGATGCAGACCTGTTTGCAGGGTCTCATCCAAAGCAGCAGCGCTGTCAATCACAGTCGGTGTTTTGGGGAGAGGAGACAGATTTTTTTCCTATCAAAGTGACAGGTACAAAACCTCTCCCCGGCCTTTGCTCTCCTCTGCTCTGCCTAATGCTCTGGCAGATCCCCACAGCCAATGGCTGGCTCTAGATGAGCCTTGGATTTATAAATCTTGCATTTTGTAGCTGAAATAAAGAAATAATCTGTGCGTTTTGTGTGTGGGGAATGTCTGACACCATCCTCTAGCAATGCTTGCTTTCAGCTGACACCGCTCATCGTGATTAAATATGAAATTTTTAATACCAGTTACCATGGCCGTGAACTTCATTTCTATAGTCGTGCATTCACATCTTTTCTTTTGTTCATTCTGTAACACAGAAGCTGCTGGACTTCTGACTGGCTGCCTGGTAGGAAGTGAACTGCCCTGATATTCCCTTTAAAAGCAAGCGGAGAGAACCCTTTTTTAAACATTTATCATTATAGAACTGCAGGTCTGTGAAGTATCAATTAGCTGTGTTGATTTTCCAACTCTTTAAACCACCACGTAAGCTCCGCGATGAGGGGCTTAACCCAGCTATCACTTTCCCTCATCCTCTGTGGTGTTAATTTATTTCCAGATGGGTTATTTGGAACAGGAGCTGGTATTTTGGCTCGTTTAGCTCTGACTCAGGAGCTGGATTTGCTCTGATTCTTGATCAGAGAGTGCAGGGATAGGACGAGGGGGGAAAGATTTTCAGCTGAAAAGAGAAGATTGAGATGAGATCTTAGGCAGAAATGTTTTCCTGTGAGGATGGGGAGGCCCTGGCCCAAGTTGCCCAGAGCAGTGGTGGCTGCCCCATCCCTGGAGGGGTTCAAGGCCAGGTTGGATGGGGCTTGGAGCCCCTGATCCAGTGGGATGTGTCCCTGCCCATGGCAGGGGGTGGAACCGGATGGGCTTTGAGGTCCCTTCCGACCCAAAACATTCCATGATTCTATGATTATATGACTCTTTCTAAAACTTTTCTACACTCTGGTCACACTTTCTGTTGTTTCTTTTCAGGTGAAAACATCAGTTCTGCCAGCCTCAGCACCATCAGAAATCACTGCAAAATTTGGGTTAAAAAAAGCAGCAAATAATTGCCTGAACACTGCCTTCCAACAGGTGTGCTGAAGGTGTATAAAGCCTTGTCTTTTTCAAACAGCCCTTCCCAGGATCCTGTTGATGCAGCATGAACAGAAGAGCATTAATCATCAGCCATTTCTCCCTGAAACTCCTCTCTGCAGGTCATGGGAAATGTCCCCCTGTGACATACTCAGTTAATTAATTTGTGTCTATATGCATGAGAATAATTGAGTTGCTTTTTTTTTCCCCTGTGGTGTTTAGCGAGTATCTTCCCCCTGTCGGTCTGCCTTCGCATGCAGGGCTGGGCAGAGCAATAAGCCCACCTCCACCTCTGCTGCAGGTGAGGGGATTTGGGCATAGCTCTGGATGACACTCTTGTCTGGACAGTATCTCCCACCCTGTCTCACACACAGATCCGGGAGCTCCAGTGCCCTTCTGGACCCTTACCATGACCTCCCCACCTGAGTACCACTCACCTTCTGCCAGCGCTGGCCTGCATTGGGTGGTTTGCTCTCCCTGCTGGTCTCCAAGTGTGGTGGAGCCCTGGAATAGCTCCCAGGGAAGCAGTCACAGCACCAAGGCTGACAATATTCCGGCAGCGTTTGGCCAATGCCCTCAGCCCCACGGTGTGAATGTTGGGGTTGTCCTGCACAGGGACAGGAGTTGGACTTGAGGATCCTTGTGGATCGCTTCCAGCTCAGGACAGTTTATGATTCTATGAACTCGAGTTATATCATAGAATCGTAGAATCATAGAATCACCAGGTTGGAAAGGACCCACAGGATCATCAAGTCCAATCATTCCTAACACTCCCTTAAACCATGTCCCTAAGCACTTCATCCACCCATTCCTTAAACACCTCCAGGGAAGGTGACTCGACCCCCTCCCTGGGCAGCTGTTCCAGTGCCCCCTGACTCTTTCCATGAAGGATTTTTTTCTGATATCCAACCTGAACCTCCCCTGGTGGAGCTTCAGGCCATTCCCTCTTGTCCTGTCCCCTGTCACTTGGGAGAAGAGCCCAGCTCCCTCCTCTCCACAACCTCCTTTCAGGCAGTTGTAGAGAGTAATAAGGTCTCCCCTCAGCCTCCTCTTCTCCAGGCTAAACAACCCCAGCTCTCTCAGCCGCTCCTCGTCAGACTTGTTCTCCAGCCCCTCACCAGCTTCATTGCTCTCCAGAGCCTCAACATCCTCATTCCAGTTCTGGAGTGGTCTGTCCCAATGCTGTGTCCCAGCTCCCCATCACAGCCCAGCATCCCACCCAGAGCCCATTTACCATCCCCAAAACTGTGGAACCTGACTAGGTCAGTCACAGGCTCTTCTCTGCATGCACCTCCTTTTTTCCATGCTTTGTGACAAGCATCGCTTTCAGAGGTTCATTATCACGTGAAGTCCAGCTCTCTGCAGGAGCTGGTGCTGCGGTTTCTCGATCTCCTCTGCTCAAGTTCGCTGCACACTATTAAAACCATCAAGTGCTTCAGAGCCAGCTATTGTCAGAAAACAGGGTTACCTCCCAAGTGCCTCCCTCTTGGCTGGCAGAGAGAGCAGAGCACTGTTTAACCTTGTCCAGCCGCCCTCCGCCTTTCTGGAGGGCTTCGGCTCTGAGGGGCTGTTGACTTGACTCACCCATTCGAACGTGCTTTCTCGGCTTATTTTATTCCTGGCACTGTGGCCAAGCTCCAAAGAGGTCACGTTCCTGCTCACATCGATTCATGCCCTATAGCACAACCTTTTAAGCAACACAATGGCTCTTTCCACTGCTGCACAGACACAGAGGTCCCCACTCAGGCTGTGAGGGTGGACCTTTTGCTTTGTCCCTTCCTGTGTCCCTCAGCCATTTCCACAAAGCAAACACAAATGGAGCCAGGCACTTCACTGACTCCTTTATGAGCAAATCTGACAAAAGCAAGCAACTGCTTTGCTCTGCCCTAAGACAAGTTTGCATTGCAAGAGTAGAAATACCAAGCCAGGCACAGGAGGTCCCACAACAGGGGAAGCAGCAAACCTGAGACCTGGCTCTGCTGGGAGCAGCTCCTAACCCATATTTCCATAGCTGTCACTGCAATCCAGCCCCCAGCCCAGCTCTTTGGAGCAGACAGAGGCTGTGTGCATCCAGCCCGTCGAGCTGTCAGCGTCTCGGAGTGACAGCCGCTTTACAAGCTGCGAGACAGACAGGGCTCAGCACCCTGCCTTCTGAACCGAGGGCTCGGGGCAGAGCGGGAAGGAGGATGAGCTTGGCTTAGACTGGAGTTGAAACCAGGCCAGGAATTATAGATGCAGACCAGCTGCCCTCTTTGCTCACTGGCAGCACATAGGGCTGCAGGCTGCCTGGGGGAGGCTCCCTGGTCTTCTGCAGAGAGGACATCTCCACAGACGTGCCCAAAAACCTCCTGTCCCAGCAAAGCATGTGCCTAAAACTTTTCTTGGCTGAGCCACTCATCACTTCCACAGCTTCAGGTGAGAAATGCATCTGTAGCTGGTTCTGCCTTTCCCTTTGCCTTGTAGGACAAGTGTGGTTGCCCTGTAATAGGTCAGGGTGGCTCAGCTGACTGGGCAATGCTGCTCTTTGTGTCTGCAGAGACGTTTCAGGGGCAACACCTGAAAATAAGAGTAAGAAAGTAAAGCACTGCAGAGCAAACTCCTGTTTTGAACGTCCTGGAGTTGTTCATCCTCTGGAAAAGAACACAGAACATGAAATCACTTCAAAGAAAACCCTCCAAGAGCCAAAGCTGAGCTGGTGAAAACTGCATCGGTGGAGCGGCAGTGCAAACTCAGGCCTCTCCAGATGTGATAGTTCTTCAGCATCATGAGCACGTCCCTACGTTACAGCCACTGGCTGTGGGAATCACATATTATAGTGGATAACAAAGCACAGGGCAGCTCATCATGGTCACCTTTGCACCGTGTGGGATGCAGTCAGCTGCACAGCTCCAGTTCTACCCCGTGAACCATAGCAGAGTGCAGCCGTACTGCTGGGTGAGAAGAAAATCCATTAAAACACATTCCTGTGAAGGAATAGCACTGATATTAAGAGTCTATCAATAATGATTCACTAGGCCATGATAGCAATGAAATTGCAGTGATAAAGGGTGACAAAATATTGTACGATATGTGCCTTGAGGTTGCGGAGCAAATTATCTGATCTGGGAAGCAACATGTTATGATGCGCATGAAAACATCTGCTGCCCCCAGCTAAGGCTGTGGGAAGACACAGGGGACAGACCAGGCTGGCGAGACAGGGATTGTTGCCGGGGGCGATTCCTTTGGGATGGGGATTGACCACAGCACAGAGTTTGGACAGTGCCTCCTCCCAGGAGACTTGGCTCTGGTCGTGTCCCAGACTTCATTTCAATACATGCAATTAATCATTAATGACTGGTGATGAAGAGCAATGCTTTTCCCTTCCAAACGCCCTGATGTGGAGTCACTTACTGTCCAAAGCGCTTCTCTGGGGACATCCTGGAGTGTCAGCGGTTGGACTTTGGGTTCCTG
This sequence comes from Cuculus canorus, assembly GCF_017976375.1. NCBI lineage: Eukaryota > Metazoa > Chordata > Aves > Cuculiformes > Cuculidae > Cuculus > Cuculus canorus. Next base: position 2,644,844 of record NC_071422.1, read on the forward strand.
CTGCCACTCACAGAGCAGGCTTCAGGCACAAGCACGCAATCGCCTGTGGCAGCAGCAGAACCTCCCTGCCTGTCTGACAGCTTTGCCTCTGCCAGAGCCCTGAAAAAGTGGGCTGGCTGCTAAAGGGGTGCCCAGCCCCGTATGGTGGGGTTGGGGGTGGCAGGAAGAATCAGTCCAGGGCTTCACATCTTCCCTACAAACTCTCACCTTTCTCCATAGTGGGACACCCCATTCCCTCTTCAAGACAGCGAAATGCAGCGCTGCCAAGGAGTCCTGAGACTGCTCTGGCTGTGCACTGAGCCCTGCCGCAAGGCAGCAAGAACAGCAATGCAGATGTGCCAGGAGGGGCTCTCTCCCTGGGAATCCCCTGTCTCCCAAGGGCACTCATCCCAGTAAATCCCCTTTCCCAAAGCCCAGCACCCAGCAGCCCACATCAGCCTGAACCTCATGTCCCTGCACAGCAGCCTGGTACCTGCTGCTTGATGCCTGTTACTATCGAGCCCCTGAGCTTTTCCCTTGGTGCTCACTCTGGATTGATGGGGTTTAGGATTGCAAGCAGTAAAAACGTGGTACAGAAACTGCAGAGCATAAAAGCTGCCCCATAAAGAGCAAAAGCTTCTTCTTTTTCCTCTTTGCAACCTGTAAACCAGCTAGTAAATCCCAGCACATGCTCTCGTTGTGGCACGGAGACCTAATCCACAAAGCCCAGGAATATCCCCTGATTAGGTGCATGTTACAAGTAATGGTTTTAGTGAGACCCAGTGGAAGCTCGCCTCTAACTTGCTCGCAGCTTATGTGATCTGACCAGGGGGATCTCCTGTGCTTGAAATAAAGCCACTTGCCCACAAGTCATTGCTCTACTTATTCCACAGTATTAAGGGAACGCGCTGATGTTACGATCAGGCTAAACATGTCAGCCTGAGGCTGGTACCAGAAACCAAGGGGGAGATGGGGAAGGAGAGAGTACCAGGAGCCACGCTGCTTTCTCCTTCTCCTAATGGACTCGATAATTGACTGGCAGTGGGAGTGAAAGTGCTCTGGCCAAGGAGTGCATGGAGTGGGCTGGTCCCCTGCCAGCACACCGTGATGAGGAAGGAGGCTGAAGCAGAGAGCAGCCCTGAGTTGGTCAGGGATGGAGAGGGAGAAGTGGGGGATCTGTGTGGGGTTGCTGGAGGGGGACTTTTCGCGCTCCACCTCTTCTGCTCACGAGAAAGATATGCCATGGTGGACTGCTGCAATTCTACCTGCTGGGGGCATGTCCTGCCTGGCTGATGTCTGTCATGCCTTGCTGAAGCCCATCCTGCTTTACCACTGCCAAATTAGCAGTGTTTGTGGAGCTGGAAGGGGAGGTGGGAGATGCCCCGGGGTGTTATGCATGCGCACATTTCTGACAAGTCGTGGCTGCTTAGAATGCAGAGGAATAGTTGATCCTTGGTGAAGGTGGCCATGGAAAAGCAACCTTTGAACTGAGGTGCCATGACCCCTCTCCCCTGATCCCCCTTACATAAAGCATGTGCTGAGGTCACTGCTGTCCCCAGCTCCTCCATGGTGGCTCCTGGAGGGCCTCAATGACATGATTATCCCTCCTTAGCAGAGCATTTTCAAAGCCCAAGGAGGGCTTTGCTCACTAATCTGGCATTCAGTGCAGATAATAGGCTTTGAGACAAAGCCCTCCCGAAGTCTATTTTAAGGTGGTTTTGTAGCCTGTCGCCTGTCACAGCGAGAGCCGTCCTTCCGCAGCATTCCCAGGACACTCTGCCATGGCACAGTTGGTCTTACCTATTGCCTCCTGCTCCTTCTCCTGTCCAGGAGCCTTTTCTGCAGGACGTGCAAACTGAAGCGGAGTGCAACCTCTGGATGCACCCATCCCCATGCCCAGCCTTGTTGAGACTCTGCCTTCCCCTTTCCAAAGCTTTAAGGCTGTCTCCTTCCTTTGCATCTCCTCAGCAAGGGAGTGGAGGTGGGAAGGGCATTTCCCAGCCCCAGAGCAAGGATGGATTAAAGTGTTTCCCAAGCGCCTTTTGCTACCGGAGGGCAGGGACAGCCCTGCTCTGCCCTGGTGAGGTGGCCTGGGCAAAAAGCCCTACACTTCTGGACAGGAGTTTCTTTCATAGCTGGGCACTGGTTGAGGCTATTTCGGAAGGGGAGACTCCTTCTGGAGGCAGCTGTGGGCACACAGAGCTTGGAAGGCACGGACAGACTGGTCTGGCAGAGGGGTGACAGAGCCGTGTGTGTCTCTGGGGCTCTGTGGTCCAGCCTGGTGTTCTCTGGCAGAATCACCAGGATTTGTGGACGGGAATAGCATGAAATGATGCTGAAAATATGGGTTAATCTGAACCGGCTCCAGAGGCCAGCTCTCCAAGATCTGCCTCTTTATCTCCAGTGTGAATCCAAATCCACCATGGGCTTAATTCGGGTCTTGGAAGCTTTATGTCGGTTCTGATTAGTTCACATCACCTTTACAGCTTCCTGACCCTCTGTTGGGGAAGTTGCCACCAGATTTTCAACTTTTCATATGTACACAACAGTGAAACCATCCTCAGGAGTTCCCAGGAAGGGCAGCTCCCCAGAATGCCACCTCACCTCCTGTCTCCCTGTGGACTAATATCTAGAAGATGTTGTCCAGGATCCTCTGACAACCAGAGTTGTCATGCAGGATGGGAGAGCATCCTGCACCCTGAATTCATGCTTAAATCTTACCCAAACATGTGGAGCTGGCACAGTTTGGGCTGTTTTCTGATGGGTGGTGCCCCTCATTAGGAGTTGAAAGTCAAACCATTCCCATGGGACCGGCAGCGCCAGGAATGTGGGTGAACACTGATATGGGGATATTGCCTTCTGACCAGGACATCAGAGAAAATGAGAGTTGTAATTGTCACCACTATAGATCCTGGAGGAGAATCAGCCTGAAAATACAACCAGAAGGATCATGGGAAAGGCAGGAGCATAAATAGGTGCCGGTGCCGCAGGAATGGCCAGAATCCCCTGTGAAATAGGACTTCCCTTCAGGTCTCAGGTGCTGAGCTCGCAGCACAGACAGCTCAAAGTGGTGGGAATGCAGAGGGTTAAAAAGTCTCCACTGTTGACATTACTAATGAGGGGAAAGATGAGGGCAGCAGTAGTGTGCATGGCACCTTTCTGACAAACAGGGGAATTTCAGGGATGATTCCTGGTTTTAGCCCTCCAGAGCTCCTGTTCATCCTTCTGTCCTGTCTCATTGCCACTGGCACGTGAGACTCTAATCTGGAGTGCCTTGTCTCCATGCATGTGAAGATGGTGTTGAGTGGAGCTGGACCAGGGAAGCCCAGGGAGCTCCTGGGTTAAGCAGACAGGGCAAAAACTTACAGGACAAAAGAAGGAAAACCACTCCTTTCCCTAAATAGAAAAAGGCACTCCACAGAGCAACCACTACAGTCTCCAAGAAGGAGAGGCCATATGGCTACTGTCCTGGGCTACTGAGGCCCCGGAGCTGAAGTCCTGTGGTTTCTGTAGAGCACTTCTGCATTCAGGAGTTGCTCTCCCTGAAGATCAGAGGTGAAAGGTGGGCACAGCCAGATAGAAGGTAGGGAGATATCTATCGCCTGTGCCCAGCTCTGTACAGAGCAGATCTGTTCACGGGTGGCGTGGGTTTGACCAGCTCTGTTTTGGAATGGATGCTCAGTCCTCAGCTGTGCTTCCCTTGGGACATTTCTAAAAGCAGGCAGAGCAGGCGTGGGGGCTGTGACACAACAGCAGAGCGTGCAGTCAGAGAGGGCAGCGATGAATCAGGCAACAGTTTCCTCATATGAGCAGACACCCTTGTCCAGTACCAGCCATGCTAACCCTTCTCTTCCCACCTCTCTCTGCCTGATCCCTGGCTGCAGCCTCCTGGCACCAAGGCTGGCAGGGACAGGGGTACAGAATCATAGACCTATGGAACAGTTTGTGTTGAAAGGGACCTCAAAGACCATCCAGTTCCAACTCCCTGCCGTGGGTAGGGACACTTCCCACTGGATTAGGCTTCTCCAAGCCCCATCCAACCCAGCCTTCAACACCTCCAGGCATGGGGCAGCCACCACTGCTTTGGGCAACTCTGCTTTATCACAGAGCACAACCGCACTGACAAGGTTTGGGCTGCTGTGGGCAACCAGAAGCGCTTTATGCTGGCCTCAGTTGAGCAGTGCTGCTGAGCAAAGCCTGAAGGTTTGCACCAGATGCAGGGCTAGCATGAGGCCAAAAAGGAGAGAGTGTGTTGGATGCTGGAATAGAAAGCTTAGATCCATGGATGCTGGCTGAAAGAAAAGCTGACGTTTTTGCCCTAAGTCATTAGAGGTTCCTAATATGCTGTAATTAAGTGGGCAGAAGTCTAATCCACAGGCAGTGGCATAAAGACTTGGACAAATGCATTGCTAATCCTTGGTATCCTCCCTCCAGCAAGGACAAGTAATGTGTTAAATGATGGCAAAGCCCCAGTAAAGCACAGGTTGTTTCCATTACAAAGAGATGATCTTTAAGGTCCTTTGTAACTCAAACCATTCTAAAGAGAACAGCTCTTGCTGAAAGTGGTGCTCTCAGCAATGTGTGCTGAATGCAGCCCTTGAGAGCATCGTGCTGAACAGGAGCAGCCAGAATCTCCTACAGAACCCAGCAAGAGGATAAGGGGATCCAGCTCCGGCTTTGTGCCAAGGATCTGTGGCAAGGAACATCCTCAGAAGAGAAAGATGACAGCATCCCCATACAGCCCTCAGGTTGCTCCTTGCCCCAGGGAGCCCCAAGCTGGTGGAATACTGGTGACAAATTCATCTGATAGGGTGCTGCAAACATCTGTAATGGTGTGTTACAGCCGAAATAGTTTCTGATTGCTACTGTTCTTCCAGCGAGATGGAGGATTCCGGGCCCTGTCCCGTGCTGCTCAAACAGGGAGTGCAGCCAGGATGGAAGTTACCCTCCTGTAAAGCAGAGATTTTGCTGCCTCTCTGCACTGAGTGCCTGCAGCAGGGCACAGGGATGTGAGAAGACACTGCTCCTCCTGCCCTCTGCCCACTGTCCCTTCCCACCCCCATGAGAGCTGGGGCAGCAGAGGGGTTAAGAGAGACTGTGTTCTCCTCCATCAATCCATCCTGCAAATCTGACATCCCCATCTCTTCAACGGGCCCAGATTGATTTCTTGACTGGGAGCAATGAGCAGCTTCACATGAAAAATGAGGCTTTGCGCCATCAATAGAAGTTCTAATTACAACTTAAATCCAGGACATTCTTTACAGCGCTGCCTAGATTTACAGCGGCTTGCAGGTGGGCGTGCAGCCCTTTCTAATTAAAAGCAGAACGCATTGCAGATTGCTTCAGACGGGCCATTTCCTACCCAGCACAGCAAGGGCACAGACAGCTTCTGGCACTGAGCGTGCAAGGGAGGTACCCAGCACCCCAAGGGCACACAGCACCGCTCGCTTTGGAGAAGTGAGGGAAGGACAGAAAGCTTGTTTCCTCTCTTTTCATCTGTTGAGTCACTGATCAGGAGCAGGGAAGTGATTCTGCCCCTGCGCTCAGCATCGGTGAGGCCACACCTCAGATTATGGGTTCAGTTTTAAGCCTCTCATTACAAGAAGGACATTGAGGGGCTGGAACGTGTCCAGAGAAGGGTGAAAAGATGGTGAAGGGGCTGGAGAATAAGTCTTAGGAGGAGTATTTAGCCTGGAGAAAAGGAGGCTGGGAGGAGACCTCATCACTGCCTGGAAGGAGGTTGCAGCGAGGAGGGTGTTGGTCTCTTCTCCCAAGTAACAGGTGACAGGATGAGAGAAATGTCCTCAAGTTATGCCAGGGCAGGTTCAGATTGGACATTAGGAAAAAATTCTTCAACAAAAGGCTTCTCGGGCACTGTCAGAGGCTGCCCAGGGAGGTTGTGAAATCACCGTCCCTGGAGGGGTTTAAAAGCCGGGCAGATTAAGTGTTTAAGGACGTGATTTAGCAGTGGACAGGTACAGTTGGGCTTGATAATCTCAAAGGTCTTTTCCAAACAAATGATTCTATGATTCTATGACTTAGTTGCCTACAGCCCTGCGTGCCCTGCACTGTCTCCCTTGGCCCACACCATTGCTCCAGTGCACACACCATGCTGTGTGCAAACAGCAGAACTGCTGGATCTGACTAGAAGAGATCCAGCAAGTTGGGGGCGTGCGCTGGGACATGCCAGAAAGCAGCCTGAGACCTCTCTGGTGCCCTCAAATGACCGTTCAGGTTCTCAGAGCCTGGTGTGAGGATGCTCTGTGAGATCTATCAATAGGAGCTCCAGCAAGGTGGGTTCACAGAATCACAGAATCACACACAAAGTTCTAAGGTGCTGACCACAGTACTTCCCAGCTCTGCTGTCAAGGCTTTGCAGAGCCTTGTGCCTCAGTTTCTCTTTATCTGTATCAGAAGAAATGTCCTTTCAAACAAGTCTGGGAAATCAGTGGGCTTAGAAAGGCAGGGAGAAAGTGTTCTGTTAACAAGGCTTTGCCGGAGGAGCTCCATTGGAAGGAGGTGGCATGACTTGAGGGTGTTCTGCATGCCTGCCCAGAGAGGTGCTGCTGTGGGGGTATCCTCACTTCCCAGGACTGTGATCTTTCTGGGGAAAGCCCATCCTTCTGCACACTGAGACTTCATGGCTGGTGCTCCACTTCCTCCACTGGCAGCCACTGCTCTGCACTGCAGCATTTGGGTGTCTCACAGGAGGCTGCCAGGTTGCTCCCTGCTGCTCCCCAGGGCTGTTCGGCATGAGTGTTCGACAGCCCATCGGCTCAGGGTGAGCAAGAGGGCAGGATTCCTCTGCTAGACCTGGCTAGCTGCAGCACCAAAGCTCTCAGCTTAGAATCATAGAATCATAGGAGCATTAAAGTTGGGAAACATCTCTAAATTCATCCAGTCCAACCATCAACCCAACCCCACCATGCCCACTAAACCATGTCCCAAAGTGCCACATCTACATGCTCTTTGAGCCTTTCCAGGGATGGAGACTCCACCACTGCCCTGGGCAGCCTCTGCCAGGGCTTCACCACTCTTTCATGTTTCCTAATATCCAATCTAAACCTCCTGTGGCACAACTGGAGGCCATTTCCTCTTGTCCTATCACTTGTTACTCAAGAGAAGACACCAGCACTCACCGCAGACTCCTTTTAGGTAGGTGTCAAGAGGAATAAGGTCACCCCTCAGCCTCTTCTTGCTTAGAGGGGTAGGGTTGTCTGAAAACAGTGTTTCCTAAGAAAGCCCCAGAAGGTGCTGGAGTTACACGAGCAAGAGGCAGAGAATGTTAAGAGAGTCTCGATAATCTGATGAGAGATCCAGGCTCCTTGGAGCATTGCTGTGCATCCCAAATGGCTTCCACTAGAAACCTGACTGCCTCAGTGATCAGAAGGAGCTCCATTTCTCACAGAGGGCACTTGTATTAGGGGATGAAGAAGAGAAGACTCTTAGGAGACCTTACTGTGGCCTTTCAATACTTAAAGGGGCCTGAGAAGAAAGATGAGAAAAAGCTTTTTAGCAGGGCCTGTAGTGATAGGAAAAGGGATAATGGTTTAAAACTAAAAGAGCAGAGGTTTAGACTAGATATTAGGAAGAAATTTTTTTGCTGCAGATGGTGAAACACTCGCCCACGTTGCCCAGAGCAGTGGTGGCTGCCCCATCCCTGGAGGTGGTTCCAGGCCAGGTTGGATAGGGCTTGGAGCCCCTGATCCAGTGGGAGGCGTCTAGTTAGAACTAGATCATCTTTAAGGTCCCTTCCAACCCAACCCATTCTATGATTCCAAGCTTCTATGATGAGATCTTCCTAGGGAGTGTCAGGATCTGTACTATGACCACAGATGTATCCATTGTGGTGATGGGGACAAAGTGGCCCCATCCCACATGTATCTCAGCTCCTACTGCTGCATGTGCAGCCTAAGCACCACCTCAGCCACATCCCTGGGCTGAGCCACACACCCAGACCTTGCTGGTTCTCCTGGCGCTGAGAGCATCCTTGCTTTCATCTCTGCTCCTTGTGGAGTGGAGAAGATCTGCCTGAGCCATTTCTTCTTTTGGCAGGGTTTGCCAAGCTGAGGTGAGTTACAGAGATCAGGGAGTGCTGATTTTCACAGGGATTGTCATGAGCTGCTACTTTTAAGAAAATAAAGTACCTCTTCACAGAAGGGCTGTTGAGGTTGTAGGTGATGAAAATGCAGTGTATTGGGGCTCTTCAGAAATCACCCCTGCTCCTGCTGGAGCTTGAAGAGGTGGAGCTGATTTTACAGTCCAGAAGGTGGGTGGTGAGACTGATTCTGCAGAGCTTTTTCCTCTGGGAGCTTGGAGAAGCAGAAAGGTGCTGCTGGAAGCTGCTATCAGAGGAGTCTACCTGTGTCATGCATCGGAGCCTGTGACTGCTGGCTGATGGCAAAGGCAGGGCAGGGAATCTACCCAGTGACCCAAAGCAGTCAGCTGCCACTGGGACCGGAGGGACAGGCTGCTGTGGTATGCAGCCAGGTGGTGGGATGTGACCCCACAGGGAGCCCGTCAGCTCAAGAAAGGCCACAGATTCCTCTGAAATGTGAGAGACAGGAACTCTGTGTTAGGATGAACCCGAATCCAGCCTCATGACTCAGCCAGTGTGGACTCACCGCAAACAGCTGTGTAGGTCCGGGGCAGCGTGGATGAAGGCAGAACCTCAGGTCCCTTCCTCTTTGGTGTTTCAAATTTCCTGCCTGAAACAAGATAAAAAAGGCCACATCATCCAGTCCCTGATGTGGGTGAGCAGCCCAGATGTGACCAGCACCATCCTCACATGTCAGCTATGATTTAGAAAAGCTGATAAGGGTATCATCAAAGTTTATCTATGTGGTCCCTGACACTCCAATGCAGATCAGGAGTTGCACTGAACCTCTTCGGGTGTGAACAGATGAGGGCCTGAGCATCACTGGATTAGACAAACCAGGGGAGTATCCCTCAAAGCTGATGTGCATCAAACATTTCTGGATAAGTGAGACCAGAGGAGTCCACAATGATGACCAGAGGGCCAGAGCACAACCCAGATGGGGACAGCCTGAGAAAGGCTGGAGAAGAGAAGGTTCCAGGGATGACTTAGAGCAGCTTCCAGTATTGAAGGGGGGATTTCCAGTATTTCCTCCTCCAGGAAAGTCAGAGAAGGGCTCTTGATGTTGGAGTGCAGAGGCAGGACGAGGGAAATGGTTTTCAGCTGAAAGAATGGAGATTGAGGTTAGATCTTAAGGGGAAATGTTTTGCTGTGAGGCTGAGGAGGCCCTGGCCCAGGTTGCCCAGAGCAGTGGTGGCTGCCCCATCCCTGGAGGGGTTCAAGGCCAGGTTGGATGGGGCTTGGAGCCCCTGATCCAGTAGGAGATGTCCCTGCCCACGGCAGGGAGTTAGTACTGGATGGGCTTTGAGGTTCCATCCAGTCTCCTTGGAGCCTTCTCTTCTCCAGGCTGAACAACTCCAAATCTCAGCCTGTCCTCATACTGGAGATGCTCCAGCCCTCGGTTCATCTTTGTGCTCTCCTCTGGACTTGCTCCAATAGTTCCAAGTCTTTCCTGTGCTGAGGACTTCAGAACTGAATGCAGATGAGGTCTTGCGAGGGCGGAGTAGCGGGGAAGAATTCCCTTCCCGCAATCTGCTGGTCATGCTTCTTTTGATGCAGCCCAGGATATGGCTGAATTATCCCTAAAGAGGAGGAGTCTCTTAGTCAACGTTTTTGGAGGATTTGTCTCTGTCCAGAACCTTGAAGCAGATACTTTCCATGTTTAGATTCAATCTGCAAGGAGAGCTATGGGACAAGGTTCAGTATAGATTTAGTACTGAGGATACTCCAGGAGCTTCTCAAACCTGAGGCCGCAGGTATCCTAGAATCATAGAATGATTTTGGTTGGAAAGGACCTTAAAGCCCACCCAGTTCCACCCCCTGCCATGGGCAGGGACACCTCCCACTGGATCAGGTTGCTTAAAGCCCCATCCAGCCTGGCCCTGAACACCTCCAGGGATGGGGTATCCATCATCTGCAGCTCTCCTGAAGCTGACATATGTTTTTAGGAAAAGTTTCTGTCTTTCAGAACGGGAGTTTTTTCTGTGTAACCTACATCGGATATTTTTACTTTTATTGCTGTGCTGTGGGGTGACCCAAGCTCGGATCAGGCTTTGGATGCAGCCTTCAGCAACCATCCAGGCAAGAACTGTGCCTGCAAAGGAGCATCATAGAAATAGTCCTGCAAGATTCCCTTCCCAGGAAAGCATTCCATGGGGCTCTGCTAGGTGGATGAATGGACCTCTTGAGGGACTCTGGGCGTCCTTCACACAACAGCATTTATGAGACTTTATAAGAGTGAGAGGATACTTTGCAGCCTCAGGTGCAATTCCAAGGGGGCAAAGACCCTGCAGATAAAACGTGCTTTTTGGCAAAAATTGTTTTTATCATGGATTCACCGCGCTCCCCGTCTCCCAGTTGAAATCCTCCACACGCTGGGCTATGCAGGAGGCTGATAAGGAGGCAGAGAATAGGAGCTGGTTTCCTGCACTCGGCAGACAACGGCTGCACCTCCCTCTGCCTCTGCTTTTATGTAGTTTGGAAGTGCTCTGAAACTGCTGGGCACAGACACTTCTGAAGCAGCAGCAACTTTGCACAGCGCGTTTGTTTTATGTCTGAACTGTACATACAGCAGTGAAAAGAGCTCATAAAAGATGGATGTATTCCTGTTCTTTTTGCTGGTTTTGATTTATTATTTACTTCACTTTTTTCAACTCTTCCGAAGTGCTGTAAATCATCTAAATCATTTTTCTCCTCTGCTTGGCTAGTTTGGTGGAGCTGAAGCGAGCTCATTGTGCCCAGCTCCTCTGTGTTGCAGAGTTTGCTGCGGGGTTTTCAGGAAGAGAGAGAAAACCAGGAAATTTGAGCACTTACATCTCCACAAAGTACTTTGGAAAGACTTAAAGGTCTTCTTCCATCTGCTCATTGCATTTCCAGAGGCTGTATTTTTCAGTCTTTTCTCAGATATGAGAGCACTTGCTAGCAGAAGCAGTCCTGTCCATGTCTGAAGATGGTTCATGTGGATAAATCCTCCCCAGTAGCACAAAGAAGGGTTCCATGAGCTGCTCCTTGGGCTGCAAGGTTGATGCAGGTCGAGAGGGCCATTTCTCTGGAGCTTCACAGAGACAAAGGGTGGGACACAGAGATTATAGAATCAAGGAATGGTTTGTGTTGGAAGAGATCTTAAAGCCCATCCAGATCCACCCCCCTGCCACGGGCAGGGACACCTCCCACTGGATCAGGGGCTCCAAGCCCCATCCAACCTGGCCTGGAACCCCTCCAGGGATGGGGCAGCCACCACTGCTCTGGGCAGCCTGGGCCAGGGCCTCCCCACCCTCACAGCAAAACATTTCTTCCTAGGATGTCATCTTAAACTCTCCTTTTTCATCTTAGAAGAGTTCTCCCTCATCCTATCCCTGCACTCCCTGATCCAGAGCCCCTCCCCAGCTTTACTGGAGCCACTTTCAGTCCTGGAAGCTGCTCTAAGTTATCCCTGAAGCCTTCTCTTCTCCAGGCTAAACAACCCCAAATATTTCAGCCCGCAGAGGCTGTGGGACAGGGCAGGATCAAAGTGCTCTTCTCCCTTTCTCATACTTTCAACAAGACCCAGGCGGTGCATTCCCGCAGCCAAGAGCACACCAGGCTGCTTCGGGCTCGCAGTGCTGCAAACAGGGGCTCTTTCTCCTTCCTGTCACTTCGTGTCTTTTTTTTTCCAAAGGGAATTCAGCTGTAGGGGAGAAAATGAGCAGGCTGCTAATGAAAGGGCAGCTGCTGCTCTGTGTCAGGCTTGTGAGACCCTACTGGGAGCTCAGCTGGATGCAGTGGGTGGCTGGACACCGTTTATTTTTACATTAGAGCTGTTTTCCTCTCACCCTGTCTGCTCTGTGCTCTTTATTTCTGAGTCAATTCAGTCCCTGTCAGATGGACATCGATGCAGGATGCAGGCACAAACCTTCCCACTAAAGGCTAATTTTAGGATAAAAAATGATGTAGGGGATGGTCTTGGCTCAGCATCCTTTAGCATCGATGGCATGGCTGTCCTTGATGAAAGGCAGTACCTGCCTTTGCCTGGTTCTCACCAACGCTGTGGCAAGCAGAGATAGAAGTGTGCAACCCAGGGCAGAGGCTTACTGGCTGCTGGTCATAAAAGATATTTTTACAAGTATTCTGCTCCCCTGTCCTGTTCACACACACACACACACACACACACACACACACACAAATAAAATGTCGGGAACTGCCTGTAAATTTAGGAGTGACCATCTGGATCTGGTTTCCTGGTCAGGGAGAAGGTTATCAGAGCCCAGGGTGCCTATGCAATAGCAGATGGGCAGGTAGAATGTCACAAGCCGAAGCTGTGTTCGAGAACATGGACCATCAGTCACAAGTTTGATAGGAAAAGGGATATCTGCAAACACCCTCCTCACAAGTGCTCTGAACATTGAGATGATAACATCAGTCCTCCTGATCCTCACATCAACGACTATACTTAACATGACTATTTCACCTTGTGTTGGCTCTCCTTTCTGGACCCTTGGAAAAAGCACAACTGATATTGCCTCTTTTGGCCAGAGACGCGGGGAGGCAAAGCACGTCAATCCGGTGGCCACTGAGGATGCTGCATCCCACCTACAAGCTATTAGACCCACCGTGTGATCTACCAGCACCTGCATTAATGGAAGGGAAAGGAAAGCACAGTGGAAGCATAAATCCTGCTGTCAGGGTGTTGCAGCTACACTTGCAAGCCCTGTCCCCCTCCTGCCATGAGTTGGCTTTCTGCACTGCTCTCACAAAAGTCCTCAAGGGAATGATGATGCTCAGAATCCTGGAATGGTTTGGAGCAGAAGGGACCTTAAAGCCCATCTGGTTTCAACACTTCCCACTGGATCAGGATGCTCAAAACCCCATCAAACCTGGCCTTGAATCCCAAGCTGCCTTTCTGCACAGCTTCCTCCACAGCCTCACTTAGCCCTGCTTTTCAGACTCTGCAGTGCTTTGGTCCCCAGACAGGAACATCTGGCATACTCCAGGAGAGCACGCACTGCTGGGAGCAATGTCTGCACCATCCCTCCCTCCTTCTGCTCCAACAGCTGGGTGAGAGCTGCCCCCAGACTGGGCATACCAGGGGCATGTCGCTATGCTTTCCTTAACACTCAGGGACATTGGAGTCAGTTGCCCCAATTCTGGCTATAAATTACTATATTTAACACAAAGGGCCTCCCTTAGTGTTGTCCTGAAATGTCCATGAGGTCAGCAGAGAGAGCCCAGTGCTGGCATTGGCCTCACATTGTCACCACCCCAATGGTGTTCTTTGTTTCTCTGGAGGGTGCTGGACCCCTTTGGGATGACAGGACATGGAGAATATGACTGAAAATGGCCACAGCCATGAGGTTACAAAGGGCGTCACAGGGTTATCCCCTACTAGAGGAGCAGCTCCAGCTTTGTGCGGTGCGGTTCTGCCTGCACAGCAGCTCCAGGTGATGCCACATCTTTAATTCTCCTTGTATTTTAAAAGCTGCTCTGTCTGTGCGTGGAAATGGGCTATAAGTGGATAGCCTGACTTCACTGAAAAAGTAAGACATTTGACATCTGTGCAGGGCCGTTTGATGTTGATGCTTCAAGAATCAGAACTATCTTGGCAAGAAATCTCTAAGTCATTTCTTTGTCCTGCATTTTCAATGTTCTATGGGATTTTCCCACATCCCCCTCTGAAGCTGTGGTTCTGAGTGGTGACCCATTTCCAGTACTAGGGGGTCAGTGGGACACAGGGAAACCAGCCCTCCCCTGAAGCCCTTCTGCGTGACCAGCCCTGGGAAAGCATCCCTTGGCACACAGCCTGGTGAAGGATGCATGCTCTTTACACAACGCAAGCTGAGATCTGTCACATGGGCTCTCCTGTGGCCCAGGAGAGAGGCTGTAAGAGCACAGTGAAGCTCCTTGCTCTCTCTGACTTGTGAGCTCTGCTGAAGAAGGTCTTCTTATAATCATAGAATCACTATATTGGAAAAGACCTTTGAGATTATGAAGCCCAACCATACCTGTCCACTACTAAATCATATCCCTGAACATCTCATCTACTCATCTTTTAAACCCCTCCAGGGATGGGTACCCAACCACCTCCCTGCGCAGCCTCTGCCAGTGCCTGAGAACCCTTTTGGTGAAGAAATGTTTCCTGATGTCCAACCTGAAGAAATGTTTCCTGATGTCCAATCTGAACCTGCCCTGGTGCAACTTGAGACCATCCCTTTTCATCCTATCACCTGTCACTTGGGAGAACAGACCTGCACCCTCCTCACTACAACCTCCTTTCAGGCAGTTGTGAACAGTGATGAGGTCTCCTCTCAGCCTCCTTTTCTCCAGGCTAAACAGCCCCAGCTCCCTCAGTCACTCCTCATAAAACTTGTTGTCCAGCCCCTTCACCAGCTCCATTGCTCTTCGCTCCAGCCCCTCAGTGTCTTGGTGCAGCTGCAATGCCGCAGTCATCTGGGCTCCCGCTGTTGCTCCAAGCACCAGCAGAGCTGGACACAGCAGAAGCTTTTACTTCCATAAAAAATGGTGCTGAATTTTGAGGCAGGGAGAACCCAGCTCTGCTCTCAGACAGTGATTAATCACAGGGACAGGGTGCCAGAGAAACTATGGATTCATCTCACCTAATTTTAGACATGTAGAAATCCAAGGTCTAAATCTACGTTAGCCCTCTCAGCTCCCTGCAGGCTGAACAGAGAGAAACGGTCACTTCCAAAAGGGGAAGCCTCTACAGAGCAGAGTGAATCAGAGCCAATTAGCACCTCCAAGTTTATGAGCTTAGCGCCAGGGGCAGAAGGTGGGATGCTCAGAGGTGGAGAAAGTTGTCCAGGAGGGGAGCAGCCCCAAAGGGTGGCAGGGTGGAAGCATGGTGGGACAGAAGGGCTGATGATGATGATGAGAAGGAGGGTGCAGTGGTGAAGCTGGGTACCATGGTGACTACCTGAAGTCCTGTGAGCCCTCTGGATCCACTCATCCCTGGGGGTGTTGAGGATGCTGACCGTTGTCTGACACATCCAAGCACCACGGGGATGCCCCAGGCGGGCTGGGAGCACAGTGCCCACGCTGCTCTGCACTGAATCAGCCTGACAGCAGTCGGAGGAGGAACAGACTCCAACATCACATAAATTTGGAAACAGAGCTAGAGCTCTTTAATCTCGGTTCATTTTTTCAATCGTAACGAGATAACAAAGGAAGCCGAGTGCAAGCTCAGGCCATGAATTATTCAGGGAGGGCACATCCATCTCTGGTGGTTTGGGGGTTGCTCTGCCATGCTGGGGTGTGCTGGGGGAGCACTGGTTGGCTGAGGGCCAGCTGGATGCAGGGATTCCTCCGTCAGGGATATGATGTCCTGTAGGCACTAAGGAGGTTTTATTCTAGCCTAGAGGGACACAGAAAGGTACAGGTGAGTCCCAGTCTCTGTGGCCTCCAGAATGGCTGCAAGTTGGAGAGTGGCACTGTCCCAGCCACCCATCCTCTACCTGCGGCACAGAAGTCAGGGACTTTTCCTCCAGAAAAGAGTGTGTATAACCCACTCCCCCAAAAAAGACATGTAGGAAATGCTTGCCTTAATACAGAGGAAAGAAAGCTCCCCTAAAGCAGTGGAAAGCAAGGACATGCTGCAAGATGTCTGCATGTGCCTCCTCTCAAGCGTGGCTTAGGTCTTGTGACATGAGGGAAGGAGGGATCCCAGTGTCCCCTGGCTGGTGTGGGGGTCAGAGCCCTCTGACTACACCGCATTTCGGCCCGAGGCACAGCACAGGCCGGCGAAGGACACCGTGCCAAAGCACTAGGGCGGAGGAGCTGGCGAGGGAAGCTTCCCCACCCAGCTCTGGAGCCTGGTGAGAAGGATGGAGGCTCCTGAGCAGCCTGGAGCACCAATTTCACAGAAATCCATTTATCTCTGCTTTCTGCAACCCTCACGACATGAATAAATGATGATTGCAGAAGTGATGAACCTGCCCCTGTTTAGGTGTGAAATGAATGTTTACAGGCATAGAATAAATCAAGTATCCCACGGGCGAGCAGCGGGATATTAAACCAAACACCTTTGTGTGCTTAGCACTTGCTGTTAGAGGCCAAGGGGTTGAAGCCTGGCCAGATATTTCCATTATCCCTGGTGTGGCAGGCTCCACGCGTGGGGTACCTGCTCCGCAAAGGCCAAAAGATCTCTAAGGACAGGAGGGAGCTCTCGGATGAGCAGCTTGTCTCCTGTCTTCTCCACCTTCCCCCTCTGTTTCTCGACATCCCTCTCTCCCCGCCCAACTCTACAATCTGCACAGACTCTAAGAAGTCAGGAATACAATGCAAATTTGTGAAGGATTGGCAAGAAATTGCGTGTGTGCTAGTTGCCTGTCAGCATGCAGAGTACTTCTAATCTTGTCACATAAATAATACGATTATGTAAAATATCAAACAGTTGGAATAAACTTAAAAGCCACAATGTTCTAGTCACAGACTTAATAGAGGGGGAAAAAACAACACAAAATAAGGAAAATCCATTTTTATTCTGCAGCATGGAGGGAAGATGGCTCCTCACTGTAACCAGCTCGAGCTTTCCTTGGGGCACGGAGGTGGGAACTGGTGGTGGAGACAGAATTGCTCTTTAGGACACCTGGACACAGCCCCCAGACTCACGTCGGCAGGACTGACGAACAAGAGAGCGGAGCTGTGGAGTTAGGAGGAGCTTCCCTCAAAGTCAGCAAGGACAGGACTGGCTTTCAGAAACCCACTGCTGCTGTGCTACTGGCTTGGGACGTCCTTTCTAACAACAGGAATACTAATGATCAGTTCTAGAGTCATCAGCACAGGAAGGACATGGATCTGTTGGAGAGAGTCCAGAGGAGGCCACAGAGATGACTCGAGGATTGGAGTACCTCCTGCACGAGGCCAGGCTGAGAGAGTTGGGGTTGTTCAGCCTGGAGAAGAGAAGGCTCCAGGGAGAACTTAGAGCAGCTTCCAGGACTGAAAGGGGCTCTGGGAAAGCTGGGGAGGGGCTCTGGATCAGGGAGTGCAGGGATAGAATGAGAGAGAACAGGTTTGAGCTGAAAGAGGGGAGATTGAGATGAGATCTTAGGCAGAAATGTTTTGCTGTGCGGGTGGGGAGGCCCTGGCCCAGGTTGCCCAGAGCAGTGGGGGCTGCCCCATCCCTGGAGGGGTTCCAGGCCAGGTTGGATGGGGTTTGGAGCCCCTCATCCAGTGGGAGGTGTCCCTGCCCAAGGCAGTGGTGGCACTGGATGGGCTTTGAGTTCCCTTCCAACCCAAACCATTCCATCATTCCGTGATGCTATGATCATTCTATGAGAATCATTCAGCTGAGAAGAAAGCACTGACACACTACCCCTTCTCCACTCGGCTGCCTGCGTTGCACTCATCCTTGTGCCCCTGTGCCCTTCCCATGCTGGCTGTCGGGACCGGGAGGCAGCACAGAGGCTGTTGGCAGGGACGGCTGTGTGCTCCTAGAGCGCAATTCCCCTCTCGGCTCTGCATCGTTCTGCATCGCTAATGCTGCCCTCTGTTTGTACCGCCTGCAGTCTTTCCGGCATCGCTACAGGATGAGAAAGGAGGGAACGGTGCCCAGGGACCCGCCGGGAGGAATTTGCTACTGGCCTCGAGATCAAGAGCAGCATGAAAAGGCACCGTCCCTTTGTTAGAGCTTGTTAAAGAGACCAGGCTGACTGAGCTGGAAAAGAAAATCCCCTCTTCCTCTGCACAAGCACGTGCACAGCCCTGGCCTTGCAAGCTTGGACCCTTGCATGCACCAACATGGATTACAAGGGTGATTCCCTAGTTCCAGCTGGGAACTGAACCTGGAGCAGACTCAGAGGTTCACCTGAAGCCGCCCCATGGCACACAGCTGGGTCTCCCTCCAGATGCACCTTTCTAGGCCGTCTTCTGAGCAGATATGGTGAGCACAGGTGAGGCAGAACAGAGCCTGTCTCATCTCGGCAAGAACCAGGCTTAGCCACACGGATGAGCTCCTTCCCTGTGCTGCCTCTGATGGAAAATGGAGGAGCAATTTCAGAGTGTGGATCACCCTCATGGAAGGCACTGAGCAGCCATCGGCTGCACTGTCCTCATAGAGGGGTGGGTAACTCCTGCCCTGGAAGCAGTGGGCTTGTCCCTGACCAGCTGCAGGCTTATAGAACACCCTGAGCTGGAAAGAACCCATAAGGATGATCAAGTCTAACTCCTGTCCTTGCTGGACAGGCCATAGGGAAGCCTGGATGGTTTGGACTTCAAGGCCCTGCCCTTCTCAGCCCCCTGCGCCCCCACGGCCTCCAGAGAAGGTGCTGTGATAGGAACAGATGAGATAGCAGGCCTTTGGGCAAGGAAAGACCGTCATTGCCTGCTGAAGCTTCCGTGCTCAGCAGAGGTCCAACTGTCAAGCTGTGTGGGCACTTTGTACTCATGCTCCCCTCTGCATCTCCCAAGGGTCCCTCACCAAGACCCATTTGCTGTTCCCAGACCTTGACAAGTTTTGGAGACCCCTTGCCTTGGGACAAGGCCCTCCCTCTTCCCAGTCAAGCTTTGCAAATTCCTCTTGGGGCACAGCACGAGCTCCATCCTCTGCCCTGCTCCGGCAGCGCCCGGCTCTCACGCCACGTGGCCAAGCTTGGTGAGGCGACAGGGCCATGCCCGCGGAGCACGGCCGGTTTGCAGCTGTGTGCCCTGCTCAGGGTGGTGTGGAACTCAACACTGAGCTGCCCCTTCTGCTTAGGAGAGCGGCTTTGATGAGCCGAGCTGCAGGCAGGGCTCCTGCCTCTGTGTGGTTGACAACGCTAGCGGGAGTGCGGGCACTTTCCCTGCCTGCTGCCTCTGCCTCACATCTGTCTCCCTCCGGTATGCCCTTTCTGGGCAAGAAGACAGTCAACGCCCCTGCATGGAGCTTATTTAATGAAAGAAATAGTTTCTTTCATCATTTCTCACCATTTTAGAAGAGGAAGGGGAAATTGCTGTGTTTGGGGGATCCACAAAGCAGATCCACCCTGACATTTAATGGGCAATCAAAGAGTCGTCATAAAATGGTTTGGATTGGAAGAGATCTTGAAGATCATCTAGTTTCAACCCCCTGCCATGGGTAGGGACACCAATAAAATAGGAAAACCTGCATCCCACCTCCTGTGCCGAGCAGACCTTCATACCGGAGGCCAAAGATATTTGCGAGCGAGACCAAGCCCAGTTTCTAAGGATTTTTTTCCTTGCCCTATAAAAAGCAGCTGCCCCACTGCTCTGGGCTGGAGTATGCCCAGTCCCGCCTGCTCATCACACACCCCGCAGAGCAGTGATCCAGCAGCAGCAGAATGTCATCACGTCCCAGCCGAGCCTCCTCGGATCAGTGCTCTGAGATTCTTGGCCTCACTACTGCATTAATTCCTGGAGGAAAAGCCCTCTCTGTTGCCAAATAACTGCACCTGATGCCTATGTCTTGCCACTGTTGCCACAGTGCCCAGGGGACCTTGGTTGGGGGAGCAGCTGCCTGCTCCATGTGTGCTCCTCTTCTCCCAGCTCTCCACACATGGTCCACCTCCCCAGGCAAGGCAGCAACGTGAGGCACTAGAAAAAAAGCCAGAGCCCTGCCAAGGCATCAGCATGCCCTCCAACCCCCTGCTCGCTCACAGTCTCTCACCTCTATCTCCAACAGTTGCCTCCAAAACCAGACTACCCTCTCTAAGGCTGGGAGTAGACCTGCTGTCCCACCTTCTTTGTGGTCACGTCACCCTCACACACTCCTTCCATGAGTTCAAATTGACTTTGAATGCCAAGATCCACTTGCTGCAGGGACTCCTCATGTCCTCCTGGCCCCGTCTGTCTGCCTTCTTCAGGATGTTTGGGACTTTCCAACTTGCTTTCCCATAAATGAGCCCAGAGAATGGAAGGTCTTTGTGGAGTTTAGAGCAGCGTCCAGTACTGAAAAGGGCTCTAGGAAAGCTGAGGAGGGGCTCTTTATTAGGGGGTGCAGGGATAGGACTGTGGGGGATGGTTCTCAGCTGAAAGAGGAGAGATTGGGATGAGATCTTAGGAAGAAATGTTTTGCTGTGAGGGTGGGGAGGCCCTGGCCCAGGTTGCCCAGAGCAGTGGTGGCTGCCCCATCCCTGGAGGGGTTCCAGGCCAGGTTGGATGGGGCTTGGAGCCCCTGATGCAGTGGGAGGTGTCCCTGCCCATGGCAGGGGACTGGAACTGGATGGGCTTTGAGGTCCCTTCCAACCCAAACCATTCTCTGATTCTGTTCTATTAAATCTCTCCAGCCTGCCCTGTTGCAACAGAGTGAGGAGCACCTCCAGGCTTTCTGGGGTTTTGGACAGCTGCTGGTTGTCACTGGGAAGCGGAGTTTGTGCTCATTCACCTGTAATTGCGTTATATCTACCCAACTCTCTGCAGAGCATACTACAAACACGCCTGTATGACAGAGCCTCTCCCGTAATGGATTGCTCAGCAAGTCAGAGCTCGAAGGCCCGTCCCGTTTTTCCTCCGAAAGTAACAGCCCTGTTATTGGCTTTGTGCAAATGCTGCTAAATCCCCTCAGCTCCTGGCACATAGCGTGTTCTCTGCGCTGCCCTGCAGACACGGCCTTTACAGCATGCCTCCATGAGCACTCGCTGGCAGATGCGCGTTCCAAGCTGACCGAGCATGGAAGAGCCCAGATTAATGCAGCTCAGCAACAGGTAACACAGCCTTCAGGGCTGGGAGAAAGAGTCCAGGTTCACAGCAAGGCTGGATGTGCGATGGCAAAGGGGAAATATATCTCCTTCTCCTATCCCAGTACAAAGATCCTTGGAACATTCCTCCCCTCTCCCCAGATATCTTCCCGCTCTGAGCAGCTTCTGCTGATCTCACATCACAGTTGAGCACAAACCCAGGGTGATGCTATTAGAGTTTATGAGGAGTTTGGTCAAAGCCTGAATTTCTCAGTTCACTGTGATTTCCCCAAAAAAGCGGGAGAACAGAGCACTGTGGTTGTCAGTGTCAGCTCCTTGGGCTTCCAACACACAAGGAGGAGAAGTACTACATTTCACCTGATCCCACTGCATCATTCCTATGTTTGGAGCTCCTTTGCAGCCTGAAATCAAGGGCTATAAATCAGAATAGCAGAGAGAGTTTGGGTTGTTTAGCCTGGAGAAGAGAAGGCTGTGAGGAGACCCTTATGGCGACCTTCCAGCACCTGAAGCGGGCTCCAGGAAAGGCGCAGAGGGACTTTTTACAAAGGCCTGCAGTGACAGGATGAGGCGGAATGGCTTTAACTTGGAGAGGGGAAGATTTAGACTAGCCCATGTTGCCTTTCCTCAACAGAAAGACTTCACCAAAGCAGAGGTGAGGCCACAAGGTTTTGCCATGCCACAAACAATCTTTCACAGAGGGAAGACGAGGCATCAGCCAGGCCCCTGGTGCTCTGCTGGCAGCAGCAGCAGCAGTTCCTGCCCTCAGCTCCACTGCTGCAACTGTGTATGCAACAGCATTTCCAGAGGAGGGCAACAAGCCTGGGCAAGAGCCTGGAGAACAAGTCTTATGAGGAGTGGCTGAAGGACCTAGGGCTGTTTAGCCTGGAGAAGAGGCTGAGGGGAGATGTCATCACTTTCTACAGCTCCCTGAAAGGAGGTGGTAGCAAGGTGGTCTCTTCTCCCGAGTCAAAAGTGATGAGATGAGAGGAAATGGCCTCAGGTTGCACCAGCTTCAGTTTAGAATGGATGTTAGGAAAAATCTCTTTATCAAAAGAGTGGTGAAGCTCTGGCAGAGGCTGCCCAGGGCCGTGGTGGAGTCTCCATCCCTGGAGGGGTTCAAAAAGCATGTAGATGTGGTGCTTCAGGACATGGTTTAGCAGGCACAGTGGGTTTGGGCTGATGGTTGGACTGGGTGAGCTTAGAGGTCTTTTCCAACCTCAACTATTCTATGACTCTGCAACAGCAACGGAGGTCTCTTTCCTCCCAGCCCACTGTAGCCCATGGTGGAGCTCCCCTGTCTCTTCAGGCACGAAACCGTCCCCCATGGACCTGGGTTGGGAGGAGAAAGCCCCTGAGCATCCCCTGACCTCCCTATGTGCAGGCATTCCTCCTCAGCTCCGCTGAGCGCAGATCCAGTGCTGGGCTCCAGCACCTCTCTAAGTACCAGACTTTTGCTGTTATTCAAAACCAGGAATTTCTCTTTCTTTTTTTTTTTTTTCCTTTTTGAGCAGAAAGCATCTTCCCCGCGCTGCCTCTCCTCACACATTATGAAGAGATACAGCTCCGTAAATCTCATCTTAGCCAAGGGCATTACCCCATGCCAGTTAGCACTAGATCAAACCCAGGTTTATTCAGCCTCCCACTAATCCCTTTGCAACAAGAACCACCTGCAGTCTGGAGTCCAGGATTTAGCAGGGATCAGTGTGCAGGTGTCTCTGATTCGATCATCCCTTTGGAAGCGGCTGCGCTCTGCAGCCCAAGTAAAAAGCAGCCTGCGGAGGGGGAGCAGGGACAGGGGTAGGGAAAACGGATGGGTAGGGTGGAGAGAGCAGCAAAAGGGGGGGGCTGGTGGTTCCCCCACAGACACCTCTGAGAGGCCAAAACCATTGGAAAGATGCGGGGGGGGGGAGGGGGGAAAAATATCTTATTTTCAAGAATTCTCTGGTACTTAAAAGCTTGAGACCTGCAGGGGAAGCTAATAAATTTTAAATAGTTTGGAGAGTTGAGACCAGCAGTTTAACTTTGTGAGGCTGCTGAGTTGTTTTCCAAGTGTATTTAATGAAACCCTTCATTATGTTCAGATAATTATGATCTCTGCGTTTCTGGTGCAGTTGGAGTTTACCATCTGTGCTCACAGGTACGCTTCCATCTCTGCACAGTGGGCACCACAAGAGATGCTCTCGCTGGGCTTTGCTGCCAGCCTCTGGGGCTGGGATAGATTTTTCTGGGTTTGTGGGTTCAGGCAGCATCCCTGGCCGCTGCTCGCCCTGGGAGCCACATGCTGCAGTCACCAGCACACTGCTGGAGACACAGGCAGGACCATGATTGGCCTTGAGGACTTCACACGTGCATCCCACAGGGTCCTGCATGGGGTTTGCCTCTTGATGCTCCACTGGAATGATCGTGGGATGAGGGGTTCTCATGCTAACCTGTGCCTGGGAAGGGGTTTTGGCTGGCCAGGACAAACTCTGGGCTCTGCAGTGGGATGGGATTTGCTTTGACACCTCCAGCTCCATGCAGTAGATGGTGTCTCCAGCTCTAACCAGCAAGCTTCTTCCACCTTTCCACCTCATCCCTTCTTCTTGGGCTGCACCCCATCAGAGATCCCCAGCCCAGCATTCCTGCTCCAAGCCCTCTGCCCGTCCATCTCCTAATTTTTCCTGGAGGAGAAGCTTCAGGTTTTCCTGCATCAGTCTGGTCCTCAAGGGTGCTTTGTCCTGCAAGGCACAGGCCAGGTTTTGCAACGGAGCTTCAGCAGTGCCTGGGAGGGGGGTCACTTCTGCTCTCCCATGGCCATAGGGCTGATCCACCAGATGCTCCCAGCAGACATTCCAGTCCTGACCACAGAGCTGGGCAAAGCCCACAGTTGCTCACCCCAGCTCTTCCTCCTCCAACGGCAGGAGGTTGAGTCACCCACCAGGGAGATGGAGCCATCTGCAGAGCAGGGCTCCCACTGAGTCAGGTTCAGCCACCCACCAGGAGCTGAGTTTGGAGGCTGCCCTCTCTCCCAAACTGGTGGGATGAGGTTTTCCGTGTGCTTACTTGCAGGGAAGGATGTCACTCAAGGATGGGGCAATTGAGGCTGGGGGGACCCTCGTCTTGTGGGCCTTGATAAACACAGCCAGGCTGGTGCACAATGTCCTTCTTCAAGGGCAGGAGGAGGGTAAGGCTGCCCCAGGACTCCGTGTGAGCTAGAAATGTGGCTCCCTTCCCAGGAAAACCTTGCTCTGCATGGCCCAGACTGGTGTGGGATGGAAACATCCTTGATCCTCTGGTGGACACGCTGTGATCCACAGAGCTTGCTCTGCCCCAAGAGGGCTGGGGAGAGAAAGGATGGAGTGGTTCTCCAGTGGTCAAGGTGAGCAACCGCCACAGGAGGATGGCAGCCAAAGACTGTTTTGTAGACACTGAAGGGAAACAACAGTGGGAGATGGAGCCAGTGGCATGAGAAAGGGGACTGCAGCCCTGAGGGGGAGGAGGGCTGCTGGAGTACCGGGTGCTGCTTTCCCCTCCTGCCAACTGGGCGCTTTTCCCCAACTCTTAAATGTCAGCGATGATGTTTCCTGCCCAAGCCAGCTCTTCCCCTTGGGGACCGGCCAGCAGGATCTGTTTTATACCCACTCCCAACAGCTTGGGTGGCTTGGGACTGGGGCTGCCGCCTGAACCATGCCAAGTTGGCAGCACTGCCAGGCTCCCCAGCCAGCTCCTCTTGGAGCCTGTACCCGCGCTCAGCTCTCGCCTGGCTCGGGGGCTCCAGCTCGCCTCTCTGGGGTTTCCTTTCACAGCGGATTTCCACAGGCACACTAGGAAAGCAAGCAGGTCTTTTTAGAGGGTAAAAAAATGAACCTGAGTCTTATCCTGGACATTCATCCTCCTCCTGGTGTGGGCAGAGCAGGGTCCCCTCTGTACAGGCATGGGAATGTCAGCTCCTACCTGAAGTCCTGCTCCCCTATAGAGTTTCCTTAAATTGCAGAGGGAGGCATGGAGTGTCCCCAGAAAACCCCCAAAGGAAGCCAGGGGTGAATGAAATGCCCAAAGCTTCTGCTCCTTGCCTGCAGCACCCCTCAGGGACCTGTGAATGCCTGGCCCAGGGAGCCCAGCAGCAAATTGTTGGCACCTGAGAGCAAGTGGTGGGAATGCCTTGAGGCTGCCAGGGCAGAGCTGCTCCTCCCCCCGGTTCCGTGATGTGCCTGGCGTAGCAGGGCTCCTGCTATAATGCACATAATTGTCACTTTCTCCCCTGCAGCATCCTCAGGGTACAGGACTTAACAGCTCCAGCTGATTCCCTTATTTAGCTCAGAAGACATCTGCGCTGCTGCAGGGCATTCAGAACAGCACTGGGGCGCGTGGGGCTGGGGCATGGCTTGCACTTGGTTTCTACAGAGATGGGAGTGGGCTGAGTGGGTGGCTCTGCCCTGGGATGATGTCAGCAGGAGGGGTTCCTGGGGTACGCTGGGCACATCTGGCAAGGAAGGGAATTTTGGGGACAGCCCTGTGCTGGCTGTGGGTGTAAGGCACAGCAGGGAATACAGGACAGGTGGCTGGATGAGAGGAGGCACGGTGATATGGGGATGCTGCGCACTAGCAAAGGAACTGGGTGTGTATGCACAGGAGATTGCACACAAGACAAAGGCCTGGGCATCAGCAGAGCTCCAGGAGGTGAATAGAAGTGGTGGTTCAGTCTACACACCAGTCTTAGAGAGTCCCAGGATGGTGTAGGTGTGTGCCAGCTCTGCTGCAGGGCAGGGCCAGGTTGCTTCTAGGAACAGCAGCAAAGTGATGCTGTGCAGGACTGAGGTGAGACCATGGAGCTTGGAGCTGGAATATCTGGAGGTCAGAGAGTACGTTGGATCCTAACATCCTTGACCCGCCCTTCATGCTCCCCAGGTACATAACATCCCTCCCCACAGGAATTCACAGTTCCTGTTGCTCCCACTCTCTCTGTGCAGTGTAGAGCATCACCTGTGCTCTGAGGTTTTGCTGGGACCATCCCACCCAACACCCACCTTGCACAAGGACACTTGCCTCAGACTCTTGAGGCACACAACTACCCCTCACCTGCCACAGGTCCTTCCTTGAGCTGTGGCTGCCTCCACAAAGCAGAGCTTACAAAAAGGACTGCAGCACTGGAAGGGATCACGTCAGGCTTTGTAACCAACTGCTGCCAGTATGGGAGTGGTGGCAGTTCCTGCGGGACTGGTGCTGGGCAGTGTCTTCTCCTCGGAGACGTCCCTGCCTGGAAGCTACTGGGGAACCAGTGGGAAGGGTCAGCGCTAGGCATTGCAGATGTGTCTTCAAGCACAAGCTACTCTTTTGTCTGGTTTCAACAAGGTTCCAGCAGTCAGGATTCCGAGAAATTGTTCCCACCTCATGCCGGAGTGTCCTGGCTCCCTAAAATGTAAGGGAGGGGTAGGAGTGGCAGAGAGGGGATGGAGAAAGACGCCCATAATGTGTAATGATCTTTTAATGCTCTCTCTGGCCACTTCCCAACACATATGGGAACTGGATGAGCCAATTAAACTGACACCAATTAAATCACCGTAAATCACATCCCGTAAACCAGAGGTGGGGCTCAGGCAAACACCCCCGCTGCGAAGGATGTCACAGTTGGCCTGAGGTTGACCCTAACAGCCCAGCTCCCTTCCAGTGCTGGAGAAAGCCAGACTATGGAGGCACCACCAGGGCGGAGAATGGGATGGGTGAAGACCCATATCAGAAAGGGGGAGGGCAGGAGGGAGAGGGGAGCAGTGTGATGGGCAGAGGTGATCTCCCCTGTGGAGCAAGTGATGCAGGGCACAGGTACTGTGCTGAGGCCGGCATCTCCCTGCACTGGAGGTCTTCTACAGGATCATCTTGGAGCCTGAACTGTGATGTTCCTAGGGCACCACACCTCTCCTGAGCCGGTTCTCCTCCCTTGGGCTCTGCGCTATGGAGATCTTCCTTGCCTTGGATGGGCTCCCAAAGCTCTGGGGTGCTCTGTGAGGTGGACCTACCTATGCAAGCTGCAAAGCTAACTTTGCCCTTGTACATTCATCCCAGACCAGCCCTGAGCAACTGTGCTCACAGTTACCAGCCGAGGGGTTTGGAATGCATGAAGCACGTGTATGAAATCCCCCTTTCCTCCCCTCCCTCCTTTTTGCTTTGCTTTCCCTTCCATTTACTTCCTTGTTCTCCTGAATGAGGCTTTCTCTGTTGGATGCTGGCTGGGCATCTATCCTCACCTTGGCTGGAAGAGCCTTTTCCTGTCCCTTGGGGTTTTGTGTCCCCTGGCTCTCACAGCCAAGCAGCCCTGGAGCCAGGAGGTCAAAGGGAAGCTGTAAAGGAGAACAGTTAGGAGTTAACCTGTGTGTTAAGGGATTCGCATCACATCGGAGATGTCTCAATGTCAGACCTGCAAAGCGAGATCTGGGGTACACAAGTGGAGTGGCAACTCTTGACTTAATCCAGACAACTGTCACTGAACCACAAAGGAGCAGGGACTCTAATTAAGTCCCACAGCCCTTTGGGAAGTATCAAGCCAGAAAAACAGTTTGAAAGCTTTAGGCAGGGTGATTTTAAACAAATGAGCAAGTGCCTGAGAAACAGCTTAAGATGAAAGCTACCAAATTAAAATCCTTGCAATCAGTATGGAGGCTACTTATGCAACAACCTCCCGAGGAGGAATTGGAATCCCAGAGATAAAGCTCTAAACAAATAAAGAGCAGGAGATGAAGGGAAAAAAAAGAAATGAAACTTGGTCAAAAAGTGAAATACAAAGGGCTGCTCGAGCCGCCTTTGGAAAGTGGAAATCTAGCATCATGAAGGGTGCTTTAGCAGAATCACTGTCAGATGAACAGGGGAGTGGAGGGTGAAAAGGGTGTCCAGCTCTCCATGCAAGCAGAGCTTTTCTGTGGGCAAGCAGGAACATGGTTGTAGGTGCTGGTCTGACACCTCTCTGCATGTTCTGATGGCACTGGGGCCAGGAGATCAGGGTCCACCCAGAGGTTCCCATCAGATGCTTTGATTTGGGGGAAGAAGTTCTCAGCAGGGCAGCTCCACATCCTTGTTGTCATGAGATAGTGTCCTGTCACCTGAGTTTCTGTCAGGGTTGGTGGGTATGAGTGGTGGCAGGTCCTTTGGATAGTCTGGGAAGCCAGGGCAGCTCCAGCTTTAGCTGAGTCTTGCAAACAGACAGCTTCTTCCAAGCTTTATCTGGGGAGAAGAAACACAACATGAAACCTGGGAGCCAAGCACAGGTGTCTGAACCAGCCTCCGTTTTTAACACAGCTTATCTGGGTGGCAAGAGCTGGGAGGGAAGAAAGTGGAGAGCAGGGAAGTCCAGCCACACAAGGCAGAGCAGGATCTCTGCACTGGGGGCTGAGTGCTTGCCAGTGTTAGCACAGGAGTGCCTTGTATCTGTCCAAAGGGTCCTTGTCCCTGCTGAAAGGAGACACAGTGGGTCCCATAATGTCTCACAGCCCTAATGTGCATCGATTGCAGACTAAGATGGTTGCATGCTAAGCAGTGTGCATTGCTTACATCCTCCGAGTCTGGAATAATTTTGCTTCTGAGCCCTTCAAAGGTGCAGGCTGGCCAGGGCTGGGGAATTCCTCGTGGGGAAGCCACATGCTCAGCTCCTTGGACTTCCACCTGGGATGTGAAAGGCAGCCAGGTGAGGCAAAACCAGCGACACTAACATCAGCTTTAGCTTTTGAAGGACCCAGGAGTTGATATGAGAATTGACCAAAATCAATTCTGCAGGTGATTTCTGCAAGATGCCCTTGCTGTGCCCCTGGCTGTGCTTTGGCTGATGCCAGGCTGCGCTGCCGGCTGCCCTGAGCTCACCATGTGCGACACAGCGGAACTCCCAGCTAAACCCACCCTGGCAGCAGGGCACTACGGAGCAGACGAGGGCGCTGGGAACACAACCGTGTGGGGACAGCACCTGGCATGGGCGTTCGACAGCTGCCACGCTGGGGCAAGGCTCGTGTTTGGGATTAGCTTCCTCAATGGCCCGGGCACCACCTGCATCCGTGCCAGCAAGCGGATGGGAGGCAGCTGTGGGAGGGCAGCTGGGGGATGCAAAGTCCTGGCTCTGTGGCGCTGTCAGATTTGCCGGGCTGGGAGCTGGGCAAGGGCAGAGCGCCGTTCGCCAGCGTGGGCTGCGATGAGCATGCTGCCACCTCCCCTGCCCTGCGGAGGGGAATTAAGCAGCGTGGCAGGGCTGGGAGCGTGGCTGGCAGACGTTGCCAGCAGCCCTGGGCAGCCTCCCTCTGCGTCAGCAGCAGTGCCTGTGCCCCTGCTCCTGCGCAGGCAACGGGCGGTGGGCACGAGCCGTTTGGGGCAGGGAGCACTGCCTTCGCCCTCGCTAGAAACCTAACTGGAACAAGCTTAGGAAATTAGGAAGATGGAGGAGGGGGGAAGGGACAAAATAAGATAAATAAAACGAAATAAAAATAAACCCCCAAACCCTCCATTCTTCTTTGATTCTTCCCGTTTTTTTTTTTCACGCCAAGATTACTAATTGTCTAAGCATCTCAATTTGCTGGTTTCACTTAATCACAGCCACTTTAGAGATTATCAGCCTTCCCCACATGTTCGGTACCTTGTTTCCAAACTACAAGACCCACGGGGAGCAGCCAGCAAAGCGCCTGCAGGAGCGACAGCAGCAGAGCGCTCCCGCTCCCCTCTCCGCGCTCCCCCTCCGTCCCTCCGGCTGGGCTGTCAGAGTTTGATTGCCTCTGAAACCGCCACGTATTCCCCCAAAGTTCCCAAGGATGGGGGCCGTGAGGAACGGCGAGGTGGGGGCTGGGGGCACCGTTGTCAGCTCCTGGCAGCTCCCAGCCTTTGATTTGCACAAAAGAAAGAAGGAAGGTGGGGGAGGGAGCGGATATGATTTATTCAGCAAGTTCCTAACCGTTTTTTTTTTCCCCCTTCTTCTTCTTCTTCTTTTCCAGAGGCTGTGAAATAACTGAAGCCGATGGAAAGGTGAAGTGCTGGGAGAGATGAAGGAGGCGCTTTTGAAGGCATTTTCTTCCTTTTTGTCACATCTCACTGCAAAGCTTTTAATTCCTGGAGCTCAGTTCCTTCCTGGAAAGTCTGAGCTGCTGTGAAGGAGGGAGGTGGGCTCCCCGTGGGTGGCTGGAGTCCAGCTGACCAGGACAGGGGCAGTAGAGCAGGAGGAAGAATGTCCTGGTGCTCAAGGTGTGTCAACTGGTTTCAGCCCCATTATCTTGTGCTGGTCTCTTGTTGCCCTTTTGCCCACCCTGAGATCACTCCAGGTGTCTGGGGAGCACCTCTGTTCTCAGACCCCAGCACAGCTCAATTCCTTCTTGGAGCTCAGTTCATTCCTGGGAAGTCCAAACTGTGAAGGAAGGAGGTAGGCTCCCTGCAGGCAGCTGGGGTCCGGCTGACTGAGACAGGGTCATGCAGAGGAGGAGGAAGAAGGTCCAGGTGCTTGAGGCGTGCCAGCTAGTTTCAGCGCTATCATCTTGTGTTGGCTCTTCATTGCCCTCTTGCCCAGCCTGAGGTCACTACAGGTGGGGCATCTCTGTTCTTGAAACCCAGAACCTCTCAGTTCCATCCTGGAGCTCAGTTCCTTTCTGTAAAGTCAGATTCTGTGAAGGAGGGAGGTGGGCTTCCTGTGGGCGGCTGGGGTCTGGCTGGTCAGGACAGGGGCAGGTAGAGTGGGAGGAAGAATGTCCTGGTGCTCAAGGTATGTCAGCTGGTTTCAGCCCCAACATCATCTGTTGGTCCCTCATTGCCCTCTTGCCCACCCTGAGGTCACCACAGGTGGCTTCGGGGCATCTCTATTTTCAGACCCCACCACCAAGACCCAGGACCTGCTCAGGGATGGACTGAGCCCAGCTCTGCTCCAGTTCCTGCAGTGGAGCAGGGACACAACCCATCCTGATCACAGAATCACAGAATCACAAGGTTGGAAAGGACCCATTGGATCATCGAGTCCAACCATTCCTAACACTCCCTAAACCATGTCCCTAAGAACTTCATCCACCCGTTCCTTAAACACCTCCAGGGAAGGTGACTCGACCCCCTCCCTGGGCAGCTGTTCCAGTGCCCGATGACTCTTTCTGTGAAGAATTTTTTTCTGATATCCAACCTGAACCTCCCCTGGTGGAGCTTCAGGCCATTCCCTCTTGTCCTGTCCCTGTCACTTGGGAGAAGAGCCCAGCTCCCTCCTCTCCACAACCTCCTGTCAGGCAGTTGTAGAGAGTAATAAGGTCTCCCCTCAGTCTCCTCCAGGCTAAACAACCCCAGCTCTCTCAGCCGCTCCTCATAAGACTTGTTCTCCAGCCCCTCACCAGCTTTGTTGCTCTTCTCTGGACACACTCCAGAGCCTCAACATCCTTCTTGTGGTGAGGGGTCCAGAACTGAACACAGTATTCGAGGTGCGGTCTCACCAGTGCTGAGTACAGAGGGAGAATCACCTCCCTGGACCTGCTGGTGACCCCATTTCTGATCCAAGCCAAGATGCCGTTGGCCTTCTTGGCCACCTGGGCACACTGCTGGCTCATGTTCAGTCGGCTGTCAACCAGCACCCCCAGGTCCTTCTCCTCCGTGCAGCTCTCCAGCCATTCTTCCCCCAGTCTGTAGCGCTGCATAGGGTTGTTGTGCCCCAAGTGCAGGAATGCTGATGCTACTAGACAGGACAGCACGATGCTGTGAGGGACCCCATAGCCTGGGTGGGTCATTGTCTGCACCATTCAGGTTGTGACAGTCTGGGGAACAGCAGATCTCTCTCAGTATTGGAGGGTTAAAAAGAAGCATCAGACACCATCTACAATGTGAAAAAGTATCTGAAATCAAATATTCTTCTTTGGAGGGGAAAAATATTTGTGGGGGTGTGTGTGTATATATATATATATATTTTAAGGAAAAATTATGGTTGCAAACTTGACTTTTCCATGTACTCCATTTGTCTGCTTTGGGATAGCTGCACATTCTGCTAGTCCAACTGCGTTTTTCACTTTTAAATAATAGAAAGCACAGAATAGCTCCAGGAGCAGGGATACCTAGGGGAAGCATGAGGAAACTGCAAGAACAGAGATGCCAGAACCATCCAACACAGCTTCCCTAGGTGGAGAGGGACCTCCTAAGCCCTGCTCACACCATCCACATCAGAGATCTCTGCTAGCGTTTTTGTTCCTAGCACGATTTCCTGCTGGAGGCAGCAAAATAGTGGGTCCCACTCAGCAGGGCACATGGCCGGGTTTACCAGCTGTCAGCACCCAAAAAAGGTCAAATTTCCAGTAATTCTGTTCTATTTAAAAACCAAAAGTGAACTGTGTTCATAGAATCATGGAATGGTTTGGGTTGGAAGGGAACTCAAAGCCCATCCAATTCTACCTCCTGCCACGGGCAGGGACACCTCCCACTTGATCAGGGGCTCCAAGCCCCATCCAACATGGCCTGGAACCCCTCCAGGGATGGGGCAGCCACCACTGCTCTGGGCAACCTGGGCCAGGGCCTCCCCACCCTCACAGCAAAACATTTCTGCCTAAAATCTCATCTCAATCTCCCCTCTTTCAGCTGAAAACCTTTCCCCTTGTCCCATCCTTGCACTCCTTGATCCAGAGCCCCTCCCCAGCTTTCCCGGAGCCCCTTTCAGTGATGGAGACTGCTCTGAGGTCTCTCCGCAGCCTTCTCTTCTCCAGGCTGAACAACCCCAACTCTCTCAGCCTGTGCTCATACAGGAGGTGCTCCAGCCTTCATATCATCTTCATGGCCTCCACCTCAAACACCACCACCCCAAACCATCCACCATCCACCTCAAGCAATCTCAGCTCTTGCTGACTGCACCAGGCAGTGACACAGCCCTTCTGCACCACCACCAAAACCATCTGCATCACTGCAAATGCGACCGGAGTTCTGCAGGAAGCATTTCCTTAAGCAAAATTCATTGAAGTTTGTGTTTGGTTTGGTTTTGGTTTGTTTTTTTTTTTTTATTTCCCATTTGCGAGTTGCCGAGAAGCTGATCCTGATTTCTGCAAATGAATTTGTTATCTGCAAGTGTTCACTGAATAGTTTATGCAAACAAATTTCAGCCCATGGGGTGTTTGCAAACTGTTCATTTCATGGTATGTGATTAGTAGGAATGGTCAGAAAATGGGTGCAAAACAATCTTTACGAGCTGTCCTCAAAACCCAGGCTCCTTCAGCCTGAATTTCCATCATTACCTTTTCCCCTTTTTTTCCACTGGAATTAAAAAAATATGAACCAGCACAGCAATTAGTCCGACTTCGGATGTTTTGTTTCTAGCTAAAAGAAAGGAGGGCAGATTTTGGTCACAGAAAGAGCAGAACTTTGGGAAACGCATCGATAAACAGAAAGCAAACCCTGCCATAGGACCCCTCTTGAAGGAGGAGCAAGGAGGAACATGGGCCTGGCTGTGCCTGACTTGAAGACCATTTTGTGGACTGAACTCTTTTTTCGTGAGCCCTGCATCCCGCAACCTTCGGCCAAGAGGAATTCAGATGAGAGGTGTAAGGGATGAAATGAAAATGAAGGGGAACGCTCCAAGAGAGTGCCCTGTCCCCGAAGAGGACAAGTGTCCTGCTTAGGTGCTTTTCCTAAGGTGTTTGCAGAAGAGGCGCTCAGTCACCCTGCAGGGATCTTCCACCTCAGACCCATTCCTAATGCCAGGATGAGGGTGTCTGGTCTCTAGGACTGAGGCTGAGACTCTCTCCTGACCCCAGGGCCCAGCTTTGCTCACCAAAGCATTAAATGGAGCATCCCTCTGGGCGCCCCAAGCTTCGGGCACTGGCAGAGGCTGCCCAGGGAGGTGGTGGAGTCACCATCCTTGGAGGGGTTTAAAAGCTGAGTAGATGTAAGTTCTCAGGGATGTGGGTTAGTAGTGGACACGTACGGTTGGACTCAATGATCTCAATGGTCTTTTCCAACCAAGCAATTCTGTGGTTCTATGATCCCGCAGGGATCCTGTCCTTTCTCAAACCCCTTCAATACGCTGCTCACTATCATAAACCATGAAATCCGTTTGCTTTACTCCTCCTGGAGCTACCGCATCCATGTGGTGGGCAGGCTCTCCACTGCAGTCCACCCCTCATGCTGAGAAGGGACATAAAGCTGCTCCCAAAGGACTTAATGGTGATGACCCTGGAGGAGCTCATTGCAGAGCCATCCAGATCCCAGCCCCTGTGCCCAGGGTAGGCGGAAGGCTGAGTGGCGGAGGTGGCACAGGCAGCTCAGAGCAGAGTCAGAGGCTTTTCCCTTGGATTTCATAGTGCTAACAGAAAACGGTGCCCGGAAGATTTATTCATTTAACGCATCTGGTAATTACATTTCGGCAGGTGGTATGTGGGGCCTGGATTCGTTCCACGCACACCAGGCTCGGGAAGGCTCCAGTCCCACGTTTGATAAATCTCAGAATAGAATAAATAAATAAAATCAACAGTCCCCAGCTGCGAGTGCGGAGGAGGCATATCCTCTCCCTATACACTGCGCTCCCCCTGCCTCCCACGTTCCCCTGCGCTGGGACTGTGATTCAGTGCTTGATCCCTCCTCCCGTGGCGGGGATTCTCCCTGCTCTGACAGCGCAAAAGCATCGGTGCAGACACCAGTATCTGCATTCGTTCAAGGCAGGATAGACACGGTCAGCGTGGGTGGAACAGGGGGATGCAGAGTGGCCTGGGGTCAGCTCTTCTCCCAGATCATGGGATGCAGACAGCGAGAGGCAGTGGGAAAAAGCATGTGCATGCTACCAGGGAGGGCAGAGAAGGACGGCAGAAAGATCCAAAGCTGAGCAAGAGAAAAAGGAGCAGGGATTAGTAATGAGAAGGGAAATACCATGTGGAGTGATGACAGGCAAGAGACAGCCAAAGGAGAGTGTGGGGCAGAGGATGCTGGACAAGGTGGGTGGGTGGAGATCATTATGGGGAGATGTGGAGGGGACATCTCCAGGAGGAGACCCCCCTGATTTGGGGGAAAACCCAGGGGCTAAGGTACAGGGGGTGCAAGGGCACTGAGCATGTCCTGGGAGATGGTCTGGGGGTGGATGTGGTGCTGCCCACAGCAGCAGAGCAGGACTTGGGTGTCAGCGCCCCGGGAGGAGCTGGAGCCAAAGCCAGAGAGGAGCAGGGTTGAGGATGAGGGAGGTTGGACCACAGCTTCCTCTCCAAGGCATCTCAGATTTTCCAGGGCAGACCCAGCAGGGGTGGCTGCGGTGCCAGGGTGTGGGCATTTCCCCAACCCCACCCAGGGGTCTGCGTGACGGAGGATGCTGTAAGCACAGCTGGATGCTCACACCCAGCCTGCAGCACGGGAGGTGCCCTGGCCAGACATGCATGGGCTCAACAGGCCCTGGCCACACTTGGCTGATGCTTCTTGCCTGCAGAGGGTCTCCACGGGTGCTGGGAGGACCCTGCAGGGCAGATGTCCACGCAGGAGCTGTCTGGAGGGCATCGCGTCCCACTGCACCCAGCAAGGTTCCAGCACAAAGCCTGCGCCTGCATTTTATTTTTATCCTTCACCTCCCTGCCCTCTTTGTAGAAATGACATAATTATGGGGATTTAATGTTCCACTGCTAAATTTCTTCATTTTTCAGGATAATTTCCACTATTTCATCAAGGAATAATTAATTGCATTGTCTTTAATCAGTTGTTTTACAAATCCAGCAGCGCAAGAAATTTTCATAGACAGACAATGCAGGCAGCTGCTCTTCCCTTCTGGGCGCATTAATGAAGTGAAAGAGCTCAGGCTGGAGAAAAATCGGCTGGCAAAAAAAGAAATCTATTGACAGAGAGATTGAAAAGATCGCGGTGTAAATCCCATAATGTGTGTGGTAGGGAGGGAGAGTTGGAGCCCAGGTGGGAGGGTAGGAGGATTTGGGCTGCTGGTGGGGCTCAGAATTGGTTATCTCAAATAACCGAGTTATCTCAAATAATCTCTGACTGCACCTCAAATCCTGAGTTCAGTTTTGAGCTTCTCAATACAAGAAAGAGATTGAAGGGCTGGAGCACATCCAGAGAAGAGCAACGAAGCTGGTGAAGGGGCTGGAGAACAAGTGTTCTGAGGGGCGACTGGGGGAGCTGGGATTGTTTAGCCTGGAGAAGAGGAGGCTGAGGGGAGACCTCATCGCTGTCTCCAACTGCCCGGAAAGAGGTTGTAGAGAGATGGGTGTTGGTCTCTTCTCCTAAGCTACAGGTGATAGGATGAGAGGGAAGGGCCTCAAGTTGCACCAGAGGAGGTTCAGACTGGATATCAGGAAAAATTTCTTCACCGAAAGGGTTTTCTGGCACTGGCAGAGGCTGCCCAGGAAGGTGGTGGTGTCCCTGTCCGTGGAGGGGGTCTAAAGATGTGTGGATGAGGTGCTCAGGATGTGATTTAGCAGTGGACAGTTATGGTTGGACTTCACAATCTCAAAGGTCTTTTCCAACCTAATGATTCTATGATCCTATGATCCTGGCATCAGGGATCCCTGTCACAGATTCGAACGTGTGAATGCTCACATGAACATGTACGTGTATGATATATGTCTGTGTATGTGAAGGTGTTTGTGTGCAAAAGCACATCTCTTTGTCACTGGGCCAAAATCTGGTTTCTAAAAGCCATCCTGAAAGCAAAACTAAAGCCGTCCCGACCCTGGAGGAAGGAATGTGATGGATGCTGTACCACAGCCTTGATGGGGTCAGCACTCCCCCCTGCCTTCTCTCTTCCCTCAGTTCCTTCCCTCCCTGTGTTTCTCAGTTAGAGTTAACCCTCAAGGACATAGACTGAGCCCCATGGAGATCCTGGGGATGCTATTTGTGGCTTTGAATTGGAAGGGGGAAGATTTAGATTAGATGTTAGGAAGAAGTTCTTCATGATGAGGAAGGGGAGGCCCTGGCCCAGGGTGCCCAGAGCAGTGGTGGCTGCCCCATCCCTGGAGGGGTTCAAGGCCAGGTTGGATGGGGCTTGGAGCAACTGGATCCAGTGGAAAGTGTCCCTGCCCATGACAGGGGAGTAGAATTGGGTAGGCTTTAAGGTCTCTTCCAACTCAAACCATTCCATGATACTATGATTCTATGATTATACGATTCTATCAACCCGGGTCCCAAACTGTCCCAGAAGCTCCCTGCTCTGGGGTCTCATCTTTGCTCTGGCACCTCCTGCCTGTCCTTGCAGTGTGCCAGGCGCATCGTGCTGTGCTCTCAACTGGGGCTGGAGGTGTGAACAATAAAAGGCAACAAAGATGGGAAGCAAATGACTGATGAGACATCCCAGAGTCCTAGGTCCTTCACCACTCCATCTCAATGCATGTGGGAGGAAGCGAGAGCAGGTGGTCTCTGTGTATCCCCCAGCCTGTTCAGGCTCCAAAGGTGCCTTTTGCACCTACTTCACTGTGATTGACCTTCACCACTTGGCAGCACACAGTGGGTGGTTGAACCAGACCTCACTGCCGAGGCCAGGGCATGGTCCCACAGCACAGGGCTTGGGTGGATGCTCAGCCCTCCCCAGAGAGGGCTGGTGCCAGGGTGCGGCACTTTGGTCTGGGCTGTGAGATGATGAACTCATTGCAAAGTGCAGCTGTGGATCTGTCATTCTCAAGGCTGGAGAGATGACAGGCGAGATCCTTCCACACATTGCTGCCTGCAAGCAGCCCAGTGCCAGGACACTGCCCGGCCCCGACACCTCCTCGCCTCCCAGGCATGGCATTGCCAAGATCTGGTGAGGCACCATGTGTCCATCCAGAGGGATCAGAACATCATTCCCCTTGCTGGGCTCTGTGCGTGCACTTCTCTGTGTCTCCCCATCTAATAAAATCAATATTTCAGTCTTGCACAGCACTTCCTATTAGTAAAATCTGAGCATGCTTTACAAAGGAGGTCATCACACTTACCCAAAAAGACCATGCAAGGCTCTGCACAGCGTGCTCCATGGTTTTGGCATGGATACAAGCATGGGGATAACTCAGGGTGCTCTGTAATTGCTCCACAGCCCTGCAGGTGCCAAATAACCTTGCTTTAGCTCAGTTCAATTAGGGTAAAGGGCCAGGCCAAGGCCAGGAGGTTGGCAAGGGAAGGAAAAGCTTTCTCTCAGCCCTGCTTTGATTTCAGTTGGAAAGCAATTAGTTGGATGTACCCAGCAGGAGGGGGGCTGAAGGGGCAGCCCTAGGAGTGACCCAGGAGGACTGGCGAGGATGTGTGCAGCAGCGTTAGTAACCGCAATGGACCAAACCACATCGGTGCACCCAGCTCTGGCAGCTCTGCTCCGTGTCTTAATGGGCACAAATTTTGTTTGCTGGAGAGATACACAACACAAATGCTCTGAACCTTTGAGATGGGAGGAAATGGGCTCAAATTGCACCGGGACAGATTTAGAATGGATATTAGGAAAAAATTCTTTACTGACAAAGTGGTGAAGTGGTGGCAGAGGCTGCCCAGGGCAGTGGGGGAGACTCCGTCCCTGGAGGCGTTAAAAAAACGTGTAGATGTGGCACTTAGGGACATGGTTAACGGGTACAGCGAGGTTGCATTGAAGATTGGACCTGACGATCTTAGAGGTCTTTTCCAACCTTAACGGTTCTATAATTCTATGATATTTTTTTGTGTCTGGAGGCACTTTCCCAGCCTGAGAGGGCTCTGACACCAGAGTGAAGGATAGAGCTGCTGCAGCCCAGGGTGCTAGATGTGAGGTAGTCCAGTTGAGAGAAAAAGACAAAAGGCCACACCTTGGAGAAACCTATGGACCAATCAGTCCCTCTGGGTCTGGCTTGAAATCACAAAGAATCATGGATATTTATCCGTAAGAGAAAGAATAGGTCAGAGCCGCAAGAGCCTTGTGTGCTGAGGTTTTCAGATGGTTTAAAATGTACCTGTTTGTGCAAAAAGGGCTCAGGGTTGTTGTGGTTTTCCCCTGGTACCTGTTGCAATCAGGTAGCTGCAGGTTCTCCCTAGAGGCCTTGGCAACACTTGAAAAGAAAGCAGTGCTTGGAGAGAGCCTTCTGTTCACACAAGGAAGGTCAACATCAGGCACCTGTCTGTGTGAGCAGGGTCTGGGGACATCGCTACTCCACAACCAGAGAGAAGCAGCTGCACCAGAGATAAGAAAAAGATAAGATTCCCACTTGTACCCCTCCTATCCTTGCTTTGGTGGAGAAGGAATAAACAAGGGGATTAAAATCCTGTTTATCCAGGAAGACTGGGAGAAGCTGTCTTGCTTTTCATCAGCCCCATGGAAGCTGTGTCAGAGATGAGAACAACACAGCAGAGGAGCAGGATAGCTTCGGTCTGAATTTGGAACAACTGTGTGTCGATAAGAGCGAGCGATGGTGGCGGGAGGAGGTGCTGAGGGTGAAGCTGAGAGAGTGGAGAGAAGCTGTAAGGCTGAGGACAGCCCAGGCTTTCCCCCGCTGAGCTCTGTAATACCTTGTGCTGCTGAAAACATAGAATCAGAGAATCATGGAATGGTTTGGGTTGGAAGGACATCAAAACCCATCCAGTTCCACCCCCTGCCATGGGCAGGGACACCTCCCACTGGATCAGGGACTCCAAGCCCCATCCAACCTGGCCTGGAACCCCTCCAGGGATGGGGCAGCCACCACTGCTCTGGGCACCCTGGGCCAGGGCCTCCCCACGCTCACAAGAAAACGTTTCTTCCTAAGATCTCATCTCAATCTCCCCTCTTTCAGCTTAGAACTCTCCCCCTTCGTCCTATCCCTGCACTCCCCGATGAGTTGCCAGAGTGTGGATGACAATGTGGGGAGGTGTCTGTGGCTCTGAGCAAAGGAGGCTCTGCAGGCGGGGACCCAGCGTTGCTGCAGCGAGTTAGAAATCTCAGGCGTCAGGGCTTCACCTTGGGTGGATTTTTATGAGCAGCACCAGAACAGTTGTGCCACGCTGTTTTCCTGGCACAAAAGCGATACCAAGGTGGCACACCCACATGCCCAGGAGGACTGCATTTCCCATTCCCTTTCATGAATATTCACAGCGCATCCTCCAATCCAGCCCTGGCAGCAGAGCCATGTGATTTAACGTGACTGATTACCATGTGGCCAACCCAGCTCAAAGAGCCCACACTAAATACCCACAGGATCCACAGAGTTAAATTATTTGAAGGAAAATAGAACTCTCACATCATTTTCCGTAACAATTGCTACAATCGCAAGCTGCTTGCAAATATTCTGTGCATAAAAAGGAGCTGATTTTCTCTGGGGAACTTCCTACTCTGCTCTCAGAATGAGCTTCCTAAAGCACCACCTTCAACAGGTTTCCGTATTAGAAGGGTGTTCGTCGTTATTTAACAGCTTTATACAGTTATCAGCCCCAACTCCTCTGCAGCGTAAACATATCATTCCTGGGAGAAGCTGTCAGTGGAGTGCCAAACTCCAGCATGCAATTAAAGCCCGAAACAATACAACACAATAAATCACTGGCGTTATGGCCGGTCAGTGTCGCCAAGCATGGAGTAAGGATCTTAATTACATTTAGCCCAAACAAGTATTAGATTATTTATGGGATACTGTAAGTGCTTGACAATGGGTAGAAAGTCATTCCACACGCATCCCTGGGCAGTTCAGAGTCTGGATGATGAGGAAGAGAAAGAGAGGGAGAGAAGTAGAGCCAATATCCATCATGGAGAACTATAGCAAGGGAAAGAGCTGGGGATTTAAATAAGGCCCAATTGCATCATCAATTTAAAAGCAACGGCAGCAGCCTCTGAAGGAAGCAGCAGCTGCCACAGGTGGCCAAACAGCTGGAGAGCTGCCAGCACCCATGGGAGACACCAGAAACCCTGGTACTTTGTCACCCTACAGCATGTTTTTAACCCTTCCGCACCAGAGCGCCGTGCTCCGGGATATCCAGGGCTGGAAGGAACAGTGCTACACGCAGGGGCTCTGCAGGGGTGGTTGGAGGCTGTGTGGGACAAGGGAGGCTAGGACTCCTTTGCATACATTACCCAGCATGCCCTGCAGCTCACAGCTGGATTTTAGCACATTCCAGATGTGGCCAAGACTTGAAGGATGCAACCGGGCTGGGAAATCACTGAGTTCAGCTGGGGCCGTATGAATCTGCCTCCAACCACAGACCATCTCAGGGCTCACAGGTCCTTTGGAGAGAAGCTGCCTAGTGCACATTTTCTGTCCAACGACCCTGGGAAGCAGAAATGCTTTTCTGCTCAGGACAAAAATTTCAGAAAGACTCGTGATTGCTCCCAGGTTGCTTAGGTGGAGGAATCTTTTTGGAAAAGCTGGTTTCTCATAAGAACTTTCTCCAGGACAGACAGTGAGACATGAGTGGGTCTGCCCCACTCCCTAAAGCTATTAAAGTACTAGTCCACGTAGCTGTAGTACAGACCCCGAGTCCTCAGCCTCTCTGGATTACGCAGCTGTGTTGGGATGTCAAAAGATGCCTGGCCGTGTCGGCACATCCCCTGCTACATGTCTGGACTCACAACACAGCTGATCCCACATGTGACCTGATGCCACCAGGCTTATGGCTGCAGTTCTTATGCCCACGTGCTTCAGGGAAGTTTGGAGCAGGGCAGATGTAGGGATGCAGGTGGGCTCCAGAGCAGGGAACTCTGAAGACAGAGGGCTCATCCAGACCACAAAATGTTGCTGAGAGCCCCCGGGGCACTCAGGACACCAGCTGTAATTTAAACATCACGAACGTCATGAGCATTGCTCCTGCTGACTTTCAGAAAGATGCTGCCTCAAACTCCCTACAGCAAACCTCAAGGAGTGACTTCTAGATTATTTTCATGGTCCCTTCCAACACAAACCATTCTACAATTCTACGATTCCAGGACTCAACCAGCAACAGTCCACAGCCTGGTCCCATTTAGCTGATCTACTTCATAGACTTCTCTGTTCATGCACTGTATGCTCAGCCCTGGAAGCCAGGGGTGATGGCAGAGCAAGGGCTGGCTTGTCCGAGAGACTCTTGTTTTGGGTCTAAATTCTCCCTCTGCCATCCTCCACAGCCTGGGGCAGGTCAGCATGATCGGGTTCATCTGACTGCATTCAGACGTCTGCAGCGGCACTCCTTGTCTAGACAGTCAGTGGAGGGACGGCTGGTGGGGTGCCCTTCAGCCCATGGCTGTCCAAAGTAGGTCAAATGAGTCTGTTCTACCAGCAACTATTTATTGCTATTGACCCTCCAGCATGGGACATCTCATGCCAGCTGAGCTGCCTGGAATCGGGCAATGTGACCGTACCCTACATCACCGGGGGCCTTTGGTCCTTTTGTACGCAATTATTTGACTCCCTCCCTGTCCACACCATCCATGTCTGAGTGCTCAGAAGTGACTGCAGGGTTTGTCAAGCTCCTCACACTGTGACTGTGAGCTTAGGAGCAATTCCAGTCAGCAAGCTCATGTTTCTTTTAGGATAAATCTAAGGCTCTGGGACAGCATTTCAGACCAAGGGTGGCATGGGCAGTGCCATTCATGCAGAAATGAGGAACATACACATCAGGAATGGGTCATGTTGCCCATAAAATGCACGTAAGGGACAACCACCAGTTGTGTCCATTCCTGGTGGCACTTTTTTCGACCCAGCTGGACCAAATTTGCTTCTGCTCTGCCATGAAATCCTGGGTGTGGAGGGAGTGTTGTGGGGAAGCCCCATCCCAGCACCTGTAGATGTGAAGCTTCTGGGCTGTATGCAGAGAGGTGAGGCAGGACCATCCCTGGGTTTGGGAAAAGCCGTGAGCAGGGCAAGCATGCTGGGTGTCGAAGGGGATGGGCAACACGAAGCCCTAATCGCAGGGCACACTGATCGATCGAGCTGACAAGCCCAGCTGATCCCAGGAGCTCGCCCGAGGCTGTGCCATGGCTTGAGGTGGCCCCAGGTCCTGATTGATGCCAAGGTCATGGGGAGGCATTGGAAGGGAAGGAACAGGAGCCCATTTATTGCTGGGGATCACTCCCATGCAATAAATGACCATGAAGTCCCTGTGTGGACCAGTCCAGGCCCACAGCCAGTGGGTTGGGGAATGTCCTGGAGAAGCCTTGCCCACACTCTGCACCCCTCTCCCATGGTGCAAATGACTTTGAGGAACTGGCAGTTAATGCTCTTTTTTTTCCTCTCTCCTCTCTTTTTTTATTCCCCCCCTCCTTTTCTGTCTCAGCAGCCGACAGG
Source organism: Cuculus canorus (assembly GCF_017976375.1). Lineage (NCBI taxonomy): Eukaryota > Metazoa > Chordata > Aves > Cuculiformes > Cuculidae > Cuculus > Cuculus canorus. The sequence continues at coordinate 2,687,620 of NC_071422.1, forward strand.
CAGTAAAAGACCCTTTGCAGTTGTCAAGGCAACGCCGTATCACGAAGACGGTGCCATGAAGTGGCAGCAGCCAAGGGCTCTGCTCTCAATCTCTGCCGCTTCCCTCGTGAGGCTGCAGTGCTTCTGCCAGCGATGCTGCTGGGCGTGGGTGAGAGCTCCAGCAGGGCAGCGCTGGGTGGGCAGGAGGTGAGGTCCCACCTAACCTGCCTGTCCCTGTCCCCACTGTGATGAGGAGCTGGAGGTCATGTGGGTCCAGGACTGGAGGTGATGTGGGACCAGGGCTGGAGATGATGTGGGGCCAGGGCTGAAGGTGATGTGGGACCAGCCTCACACGGTCCCTGACCCACTGCCTGAATCCCTCAAACACCTGCTCTGACCAGCCCCATCTCCCCCACAGCGCTGTAACCCCACGTGGTCACCGACCTGCACCAAAGTCCTCTGCTTTTCTGCTGTGATGAGCCCTCCACGAGGCTTCTTCCAGCAGAGCCAGTCTTTGAGGTGTAATGGGGGGCTGTTTGCACCCCGCAAACCTGCAGAATGGAGTAACCAGGCCCACAACAAGCCCTGTGCAGGGAAGTTGCTGTAGGTGAAGATGAACACCTCTTTGGGCAACCCGGCAGGGACCGTCTCCCTACAGCTCTTTCCCTCCAACCTTTCCCAGCCTTCAGAGCAACTGCAGCAAGGCTCCTGCAGTTTGTCCTTGCATGGGCACTCCTCCAGGGACAAATACACCTTGTCCATTCTGCCACCTCCCCAAATGGGAAACCAAAAGCATCTTCTGGGTAGGATGAAGCTGGTGGATGAGACTTGCTAGGTTCTCACAGACCAGGCTACCCAAAAGGTACCATAAAATCCCAGGATGGGGGTCATGTGGCCCCAACCCTCCTGGAAGGAGCCTGGGTGCTCCTGGAGATGAGTAAAGAAACAAGAAGTTGGATGCCTTCCTGTGAGGGATGGAGAGGTGAGGATGCACTCGTGCCTGTGGCTTCATAATATATGTGCATTGTTCTCCACATACCATCCTTCCAGAGCATTCAAACATCTCACCAGCTCTTGGGCTGGGGTCTGCACGGCGCCTGCCTGGTGCCAACTGCACATCCTGCGCTGCCTTGGCCCCGGTGCCCCAGCAGAGCAGCCAGATCCATCTCTGCCCCAGCTGCTGGCTCAGGCCATCACCTCCCAGCACTGCCAGGGGAGCTCCAGGCATGCGTGAGAGTGTAGCCGGGCTCCCTCGCTGGCGGTGGGAGCTGGCACAGTCAGCCGTGGTACCCGCACGCTGGCTGCGGCGTGTAAACAACCAGAAGGGAGGTGGCACATGCTCGCCCATGCCTGCCAACGCGGTCCCTTCCAGAAGAGCTGTCAGGAGGAGCTGTGCACATCCCTTAGGTGCTCACAGCCATGTCTGAGCTTGCCTTTCTGTCTCCCCCAAGCCAGTGAGCACCCCCTGTCCCAATTCCTTGTGCCTGGGGTTGGAGCTTTGGGGGACAGCACAGAGCAGCACCTGCAGCAGTCCAGAGCCATCATCTGGGCTGTGCTCTGGGGCATCTTTGCCAAGTCCCAGAGCAGCAGTGTAACGGGAGCCAGACATCACCATTGAATCCTGCTGTTGACACCTCTGATAGCCAGGGTTGGCTCCTGATGGGCTGCGAGCTGAACACATGCTCAGGTCCCTGCCAGGTTGTGTCTCTTCCCTGTTGGAGGAGATGTGAGCAGGGAGTGCTTGGAGAGAACTTCATAGCCACCCACGGAAAGATGTGGCCATGCAGGCATCCACCAGCACAGCGGCAGCAACACCAGGAGGCGCAGCCACCCACCCACCATGAAGAGAAGCAGAGGGTCATTCCCATGGGAGCAGAGCTTTTGGAGCAGGGTGGTGCAGTCGCAGAGCCCATGGAGATGGGTAGAGGCCAGGAGCTGTCATCCCAAGCCAGGCACCCAGCCCCGCCTGAGCCCTCACATCACCCCATCTGACTCCCCCAGACTGGCGTGTTTCCCAGCACCCCAAGAGAACGGTGTTAAAATGGGGCCCATGAACCAGCCTGGGTGCCAACAGCGCTCGGTGACGGGGTTGCAGGAGCAGATGCTCATCCTTGATACATTTGGCATTTTCTGTTGCTCCTGACTTCAGGGAAATGATTGCTCTGCTCTGAGGGATCTATAAATAGGCATTGCCCACTAACCCCCGCTCCCAGGAGGACAGCGATGTGGCAGGAATACAGTGATTGCTGCCAGAGCTGACGCCCCAGCCTCCACCTGGGTCAGCGCTCTCTGCCGCGCTCCCCAGCCCTGCCCAGCCTTGGAGGAGAGCGAGGAAATGATTTTTCTGAGGTAGGCAGTGTCTGGGATGGGTTTAGAGAAGGAAGGATGAGATATAACATCTCTTTGTGGCGTGCAGGCACTCCGACATGGCATTGTCCTCAGTGTCACATCATTTCTGGATGAAGTCCCCTCCCGACAGGAGCTTTGTCCTGTCCAGGCTGGGGGCTGTCTGTGCATCCCTGTACCAGCAGGCAGATACTAAGGACCCCCACTTTTGCCCTCATTGGCTCCTGGCAGAGCTGTCTCCACTGTGCTCGGTATGCAGGGACAGGCATGGATGTCTCCCTGCATCACCACTGTCCCCCTTGGGAGAAGCAGGAGAAGGGACATGGGAAGAAGATGAACTGCTGGCTGTTTTCCTCCTGCTCTGACAGCTCCAGGCAGCCCCAGCACCAGGCTTGACCTGAAAGATGCTGCAGGGCATCCTCTTCCTGGGGCTGTTGTGTCTCTTCCCTGTTGGAGGGGATGTGGGCAGGGGTTGAGTGCTTGGAGTGATCTTCATGCCAGTAGGTTGGGCGTCCCCAACCACAGAGAGATGTGGCCGTGCAAACATCCACCATCAACGGGGGCAGCACTGCCCACTCTCTGCTCTCTGCCCACTCAAGCAATGATGGGCTTCAGCCCAGCTCTGCATTTCACCCAAACTCCAGTCACTGCCCTCTTGTCCTATCTCTTGTTCTGGGTCTCAAAGGCTTGGGAAGCTGTGTTCAGGGTGAAGGATGCTTCCTAAAAGTTTTATGCACCTCTCAAAGACAGGATGTGTGTCCTGCTTTCTTGTGGCCCTTGTCCTCCTCAGGTGACCCTCTGTGCTCTGTGGTCCCCCTTCCCCATGTTGCATGGGCACAGGACCTTCCACACTGGAGGTCTTGGCCCATGTCTCACCTGCCTTGTCTCACTTTACATGTGCCATGCCAGAGCCAGACAGAGGGAGAAGTTCCTCCTGGAGTCACCTTTGGAGGAGAAAACACACCTTCATGGCTGGGAATAATGAGAGCTTTCCCTTCTTGAGTTACTGAGTAAGGGTCAAGTCTTCAGCCTGATGCATGGGCTCTGATATCCTTGGGCTAACACCATCTCATGAAGGGTTGATCCAGAAGCTTTTCACAGATTTGAAATCCCAAAATTGGAAATTACGAGATAGGGAAATTGGAAAGGAGTTAAAGGGAATACCAACAAGATCCTAAATCATTTGGGTTAAAAGGATTTAACCCCCTTGGTCATCTACTGGAGCTTTACACAGCCAGCCTGGCTGGAGCTGCACCTCCAGCCTGCCTGAATCCTTCGTAAGTCTCTCCCCTGTCTTCATTCCCAGCAGCCCTGAGTCTTTCCATGTCTATTTGATCCTGGAGAGGTGCTTCTGCTCCGCATGTCTGCCACCCCACAGCCTTCAAACAGCCTTCCCCAAGGCTCAGGGGAGATGCCGGGAGGTGATACCTTCCCATGCGGGACCATCAGTAACCACAGCTGGAGTGAAGATGCCCATTCCTTCCCAGGAAACAGAGGTTTCATGGTCCATCCCAGGCAGCACTGTGATGAAAGCCAGGCTTTGTTTTCCATGTGAAATGACAGCACCAAGGAGGAACACAGAATCAGCCAGGACTCACTGGCACATAGGAAGCAGGTTCAGGTCTTGGTGAACACTGAACCATCCGTTCCTAACGGCCCCAGGGTCTGAGGTCAACAAGGGACACAGCTTAAGGAAGATGCTCTTCCCCAGCACTGGTTCATCCCTGTTTTGGGCACAGTTTCCTCAGGATGCACCCAGGGTTTCTCTGGATCCAATAGGACAAATTCCCCCCTGCACAAGCCGAGCAGATGCTATCAGCAGGGCCAAGCTCTGCTCTTGCAGGCAGCAGTGGAGGGGGAGGGGGCCTCGGCTGGATTTGCACAGCTGCCAGGGACAGGCAGGATGCAGCCGGCAGGGAAACCTTGGAGAAGAGGGCCTTTCCAGGAGGGCGAGGGAGGCGGATGTTGGCGGCAGGAGGCTTTCGTTAATGCATCTCCCACTGTGCCCCTGCCTGGATGACGAGCTTCCTCAGAAGGGAGGGGAGAGGACGACCTCCCCACCCTGCCAGCTTGGAAAACCTCACCTAAGCGATGCCAGGATGTGTTGTATCCCGTTACCATGGCAACTGACATCTTACAACGCCGAAGCAGGCGTATGCAGAGTCATGCCACATGAATCACACGAATCATCTGACCTCGGCGTGACGGGGACAGACAAAGAGCAGAGATGTGCTCGTTGGGGCCGACCTCCGAGGCATGGACTCGGTCACTGCTGCAGAGATGGGTGCAGGGGAGGAGGAGGGGCAGCAGCACTGAGCCCACTTTCAGGATGAATCCAGAGCCTCGTGCAGCCCAGCTTGAGGGATAGTGGAACCAGGGACTTGCAGAACGCTGAGTCCAGAGCACCCTTGCTGAGGAGCTGTGGGGAGGAACAAGCACCGAGGAGCTGCACAGCGAGCTCCGTGTGCTGGGCTGGATGCAGAAACGTGTGGCATCCTCTTCTGCAGTGTGGGGATGATTGCGACTGGAGCGGGGCACCTCTCCCTCCCTGCACTGGCTGCCTTTGCAGCTTCACTCATCCTCAGACTGGAGGATTCTCCCTAGACTCTCCCAAATAAGTTCAGACACAAATAAGTTCAGATCTACCTGTTTTTGCTGCCTGTCTGGGAAGCCACTGAATGCACCCGTTGTGGCAGATGTGGGGCTTTACAGAGTTGTTCACCCAGGGCGTATGATCAAGGATCTCTTTCCAGACCCTGGATGTCCAAGTGTTCCCAACGACAGACAGAGGGATGTGCTGCCCAAGCATCATTTGTTCCTCCTGGGATGTTTGGCATGGGGGAACTGCTCTCCGTGGGTGGACTTGAAGGAGGAGGATTCTGCTTCCGTCTGTCATGTTATTTAAGTGACACCTACCAGGCATCAAAGTCAAGGAGACCAATTTTTTCCATCCCAAGTTGTTACAGAGCTAAAATGTCTTCAACGCAGCAGTGGAATATTCCCCCCTCTCCTCCTCCCAGATGGAGTGATTAATTTTTCCTCCATGAAATGAGGATGAAAATTAGCTTGTGAGTTCACTATCACTTCATCCTCTTCATCTTTTCTTGGCATGGAAAAAGAGAGAGAAGGGAGAAGGTTTGAGGTGGGAGAGAAAAAAACTGACCCCCAAATTCCACATTTAATTGCATGACAAAATCGAGTTGGGAGGGAGGTGGGGTGGGGAATGTGCATTTGTGAGTTTCTTTCCTTTTAAACAAGCAACTTTTTACCAACCAACCTCCTCTGAGAGAGAAGCAACACAGATTTTCGCCAGTCAGCCTCTCTGGTTCTCCTTGTCAGCGGTGAATCTCAATAGAAATCTGTTTTCTAGCAAAACATCCTTCTGGTGGAGCCTTCCCCATGGCACAGCATGTTTTGTAGCCTCTGAAGCCCCTGAAGCGCTGGTTTACAAACAGTTATTGCTCCAGTCAGGAGCCGACACGATGCCAAGGGATGCCCCTGACCCATTGTACATCACACAGAGAGAGCAGCCGAAAGTGCTGCTGTGACACAGAGCTTTGTGCAGAACAAATTTTGTCTGGGAATACCTAAAAAAAAAAAAGTGAATTCCTATATCCAGCCAATTTGTGCTCCTATATCCACCCAGCTCTGTCGAGGTCCCACTAGAGACATCGGGGCGGGGATGCAGGAATAAAAGGGAGTGAAATCTGCTCTCTTGGAAGCAATAAATGGCTTTTGCCTTTTACAGTCAGCTCCTGACCTCACTGCAGCTGATGGGCAAGTTTATGATCTTGCATTTTAGCTAAATGGAAGAGGTAATTATTCTTCCTTTTGGATTAAAGTGACTTTAGGAATCGAAATTCTGAAGAGTGAAGAGCCTGGCAAAAATTAACCTAGGAGGAAATCTGAGGTCTCCTAGAAGAACAACTGGAGATGGAAGGGGTGGCAGAAGGCAAATGTAAAGCAAAGAGCAACTGGAAACCCAAAAGTGGTGCTGGCTTTGGAAGAAGGAGAAAGCAGTGGGACTCAGTGGCTGAGCAGTCATGGGTGTTGCTGGCAGAGGAATTACCTGCTGCTGTTCCTGCCACCCACATATAGTGGAGCATGCCCCCATCTCCACCCCTACATTGATAAGGGGCTCTGCCAGGGAAATCCCTGCTCCTTCATCACTGGGAGCAGGCTACTATGGCCCCAGGGCTTTCACCTTCCTCAGGCTAAAGTGATAACAATAGAGAAAAACCCTGCTGTGTTCCAGCTTCTCCGCCCTGGGGATCTGGAGCTTCCCTCCTTTTCTGCTTGTAGGATCTTGGCTGCCGGCTGCTCTCCAGCTTTCACCGCAGTGGGTTGTGGGGAAGAGGAAAGGGGCCTCTGAGCTCATCTGTACAGGACACAGACACGACTCAGAGATCAGTGGCCTTAGGAGCCCGGGAGAAGGGCAAAGCTGGAGCAGATTTCATATAGACATGAACAGTCTGTCCTTTTCAAGCATATTCATAGAATCACAGAAGGGTTTGAGTTGGAAGGAAACTTAAATCCCACTCAGTTCCAACCCCCTGACATGGGCAGCGACACCTCCCACTGGATCAGGGTGATCAAAGGCTTTCCTTCCAAGTCGTCTCCACCCTTTCTGCTGCGGCCACAGACGGACCGACATCCCGCAGTCCTCACTGTCACTCGCTGTCCCACCTACAGCCAGACCTGGTGCTGCTCTCATCATGGCCAGGTACAAACTTCTCCCTTCTGAGGCTGCCTGGAAAGATGCTTCTTTTATGGAAAAATTCAAGCAAATAATGACACTTGGGTTGAGATATTTTTCTTTCAACAGCGGGAAGGTTCAGAGCAAATATGTTTTTGATAAACATTTTGACTGAAATTGAGCTCTTCCCCTGCAGCAATTTGATTTTTGTCATAATTGCATTTTTCAACAGGAAAAATAAGTGTTTGGTCAAGTAACTCGGCTCTCACTGAGCATCACTTCTTTTGGGAGCCTGGCCTGCAGGTGTGAGAGGGGCTCTGGGTGCGACACAGCTGCCTGCCCAGCGTGTGCAAGGGGGAGCACAGGGCACGGATTTACTGCCTGCTGGCCCTCAGTTTCCAGGGCTGCAGGTAAGAACAAGGGAAAACCATGACCGCGGCTCTACCGGGCGCTGCCAGCACTTACATCCTTCCTCGCCCTGACATGCTGTGCGGTGGGAGGCCATGCACAGAGCCATGTACCTTGCAGCGAGCAGGGTCCTGCTCTCCGTGCAGCCTCTGGCCACACACCTGCCTGTGCTTGGCCTCCACCTCTCATCTCTAAAGCTGATAATATTGGTCCTGTGCACCTTGAGTCGGGGCAGTGCTGGGGCACCTGAGCTGGCCACACGCCGGAGCTGATCGAAATAAGAGTGACCAGCAGGTCAAGGGAGGGGATTCTCCTCTTCTATTCCACTCTCGTGAGATCCCATCTGGAGTCCTGTGTCTAGTTCTGGAATCTCCAACATAAGAAGGAGATGGAACTGTAGGAGCAAGTCCACAGGAGGCCACAGAAATGATCCGAGGGCTGGAGCACCTCCTGTATGAGAACAGGCTGAGAGAGCTGGGGATGTTCCGCCTGGAGAAGAGAAGGCTGAGAGGAGACCTTAGAGCATCTTCCAGTGCTGAGAGGCGCTCCAGGAAAGCTCGGGAGGGAGTTTTTTCAGGGGCCTGGAGTGATAGGATGAGGGGGAATGGCTTTAAGTTGGAGAGAGGCAGATTTAGACTAGACATTAGGAGGAAATTCTTCACAATGAGGGTGGGGAGGCCCTGGCCCAGGTTGCCCAGAGCAGTGGTGGCTGCCCCATCCCTGGAGGGGTTCAAGGCCAGATTGGATGGGCAACCTGATCCGGTGGGAGGTGTCCCTGCCCATAGCAGGGAGTAGAACTAGATGGACTTTAAGGTCCCTTCCAACCCGAACCATTCCACGATTCTGTGATTCTGTTGTTCTAAATGCTCTACATCAAAAGCTGCCAACATGAAAGTGCTGGCATTCCTCTTAGGGCCACACTGACTGAAGACAGTCCAGATCTTCCCTGATTCCTGAGTTTTCCAAGCAGGCTGTTGTCCCTTTGTTGACTTTCTCCCTCCTTCCAAATGCAGCAGCTTCTTCCGCTTCCCAAGCGGGATCAGCCTGTGCAGACTGTGTGCCGAGGTGTGGCACGTGACCTTCGTGCCCCAGGAGAGATGCTGAGGGTCTGCTGCTTCGCTCTTCCCTGGTCCTGGAGAAAGCAGCCTCACGCGATGCTCGGGCTCGCTGGTAGCTCGGAGGCCTGATGGTAATAAATGAGTCAGGAGCACATCTGCACGCAGCGGAGACGCTCCCTGCCAAGTCGTTGCACTGCAGGACCACTCTCATCTGTCTCTCTTTAACAGGAACAAATGGAAATGAGCGAATCAATTAACACAGCGCATTAGCAAAATGTCAGAGCCTCCCAATCGCACTTAACCCTTCCTGCCGCCGTCCCGTGCCAGCAGCCCAGCACACGCTGAGTCAGCAGCACGGGTTATCCCAGCCAGCTCCTGGCATGGTGGCTGCAGCTGGTGGGACATCTCCCCATCTGCCCAGAGAATGGAGACCGGAGCTGAGGTTGCAGTGGGGATCACCTCTCTTGTGGATGATGGGGAGGTGGGGAGTGCCGGGGCTGGCGCTGGGGAGGGTGGCTTGCTGCCAGGTGGACTTCAGTGCAGCACAGCTGGCTTGCAGCTTCCTGGCAGCTGGGAGAAGGTTCCCTCTGGATCAGGGCCAGGAGAGGGACATGTCAGGTCCTTTATTTCCCACCAGGCTTACACTTGCCTGGAGAAATCCAATGAGGGCACAATGTGGCCAAGGCATCCTGCGTGTGCTGAAGCCATTGCGGGCAGAGGATGATGCCGGGCAGGGCTGGGTCAGGCCTGATAACCAGCACGGGGATGTTACAGCTCTGACCCTTCGTGACACCGTGGAACAAGGGCTTACAGGCCGTGTAGATTGGTTGTTCCTGCACAGCAATGCTTGAACATGTGTGAGCAACAGGAGTCCTCTCTCCCTTTCTTTGCCAGTAAGTGTCACAGGCAACAGGAGCTGTACTAAAATGTAATAAACCCTCATCAACTAATTAATAATTAGAGACACTTGTGCCTGAAAGCCTAGCTCCATTGGTGGGATGATGTACCTCAGCTCTCCTGCCAGGCAGAAGCATTAAATTCTCCAAACCATGCTGGACCTCAGGGCTGAGGTATTCCTGGGTGCCTGCAGGGCACAGAGGGCTCCTGTCTGCCAGACCGCACTGCACTGGGCGGGGTGTCTCATTTAGAATCACAGAATCATAGAATGGTTTGGGTTGGAAAGGACCTTAAAGCCCATCCAGTTCCACCCCTGCCACGGGCAGGGACGCCTCCCACTGGATCAGGGGCTCCAAGCCCCATCCAACCTGGGTTTGAACCCCTCCAGGGATGGGGCAGCCACCACTGCTCTGGGCAACCTGGGCCAGGGCCTCCCCACCCTCACAGCAAAATATGTCTTCCTGAGATCTCATCTCCATCTCTCCTCTTTCAGTGGAAAACTCTTCCTCCTCGTCCTATCACTTGCTCCTCCCAGCCTGTGTTGAGGTGCAAACCCCTTGTGCCAAGCCCTGGGTGTCCATAGTCAGGACGTGGCAATGTCTCGTTTCACCCAGAGGAAACAGGGCACGGTCAAGTTCTCACACCAAGCAGGAAGAGCAGCCAGAAACCGAAGCTCTTCCCTCCTCCTATGGGATGGGAGCAAGGTTCTGAATTCCCAGAGTGGGTTGAGATGGAGGTCCCCCACATGATAGCCCAGTGCAGCTCTGGCCTGCAAAGAGGAGGCCTGACAGGAGTGGTTGTGCTTGGCATCTGCATCCCGTAGCTGCGTTTGTGAGCTTGATCTTTTCTTAATAAAAGTTTTGAGGAGGGGGATGGAAATAAAAGAAAACTTGCAGCATAGGTAAGAAAAAACAGCATATGATGTCAGCAACGGCTGGTTCTCTGGTGGGCATCTCTGAGCACAGCCCTGCTGTCACCACATCTCCCCAAAAAGACACTGATGCACTCACACACGGACCCCGTGGTGCCAAGTGGCTCGTCACCCACCTCTGTGCACATACACAGGCGCACACACGCTCTCAAATGATGCCAAGCGCTGCACCTCCTATCTGAAATAGAGATGGAAACTTTCCAAGAGCCACTCAGAAACACTGGGAAAAATGCTGTAAATAACCCAGGGTTCAGTGCACTTGAAGGAGGAGAGAGTAGAGTTGTCTCTGGATAAGAGAGCTGTCATCTCACACACCCAGGAGTGCCAGCCATGGCAGGATGCTCTGAGAGGGAGGTGGAGATGTGGAGAAGACTCTCTGCATCCCAGGGTCTGCTTGCCTGGGTCTGCCCATCCTATCCTGCCAGAGGAATCAAGGTAAAGCAGTGACAAGCCCCAAGAAGCCAACAACCTCTGCCCAACCTAATGGCCAAGGGTCACACGTTTAGACTTGTCCCATCTCCCTCCCACAGCCACCAGCGTGGGATTGTTTGCAGACAGGGTTGGGTCAAGCCAGGTTCTTTCCACACTGCTTTGCCTTCTCGTGTTCTTGCTCTGCAAACAGCCCAAAGACAGTGTGGGATGTCTCCCATAACACACACAGGGAGCCTTTGAAATGCTCCAAAAGGAAAAGGCAAGGAGGAGCGCTTCTGAGCAGATGCTGCAGAGCAATCCCACCCGCCGAATTCCTGCAGTGTGGTGCGGGGTGATTACCCACCGTCAATGGCTTCTAATCCACTGCCATCGATTCCCACCGGAGTGCCTGGCTTCGCGCTCCCTGCTGAATACAAATCCCGCTGGCAGAATAGGGACGGATTGTCAAGGCATCACCTCGATTATGCGACGTGGCCCTGATAGCTCAGAGGACTTTGTGTCCGAGGCTCCCCAGGCCCCAGAAAGCGTGGGGTGTGAGAACTGCGATGCAAAGCCGAAGGCACCGAAACAATCATTGCCATGAATTAATAATGTTCTGTGTGTCTACAGGCTCTTCCAGCTGGAGATTTCAAAGCACTTTGCAGGCACTAACGAAGAGGAGCGGAGTGGATGAATCCATAGCAGAAGGCATCTAAGCTGAGTGCTGCAAAGCAGTGATGCTCCTAGTCCTGTACCCCGTCTCTCCCAGTTCTGGGATGCTGTGGAGGGGCTGTGCATGACTCGGCGAGGGCATCTGTAATTTGTGCCTGGTCTCCCCGTTTCGGCCCTGCCCTGCTCTGCTGCAGCAGCTGTGAGGGCTCAGGGATGATCCGCACCGGTGCTGTGGTTCATGAGGATGGCAGTGTCCGGCTATGCTGACTGACACATCTGACATTGGAGCTGCCTGGTGAGATCTGGCAGCACCATTGCAGAGCTGTGTGCCAGCCCTCCGACACCCCTGTCCTGGGCAGAATTTGCCTCACCTCCCCTTGTAGTTCGTGAGCACACTAAGCTAGTGATGGGAACTGGTCCGAGCTGGCCAAAATCTGAGTGGCCCCTCGCCTCCCTCTGAGTGTGCTCCCACCAACTGTCTACAGACCCCTGTGCAGCACAGTGGCCTCCGGAGAGCCCAAGAGGCATCTGAGCCTACCTGAGACCAGCGACAGGCACTGGCCTCGTCTATGCACATTGTCTTTGGCTCCATCCCTGCCTGGCATTCAACCACCCAGGTCATGCAAGAAGGGAGAGATTGGGCTCCAGGGCAGCCTGCTTTAAGACCCAGAGCCACCGCTGCAGTTTGGAGGCTGACCTTCCTCTGCCGATGAGCCTGATATGTCCAGAGATGTCCACAATCCTCTGACACCTTTGGAAAAGAAGGCAGAACACATCAACCCCATGGATCCATGTTGATTCCTCTACGACTGTGGCTGCAAACCTCAGGGACCCTCCCTGCATGGTGACAGTTCATGCCTGTCTGCCCTGCTTGCATCTTGCACCCTTCATGGGAGAAAACACACAGACAGAGCAAGAGGGGGAACCAAAGGCAAGAGAAGAGATCCCTCTATGAATATCCATCTCCTGGGTGCCTGTGAAGGACTGGCTGGTGGCTCTGACCTGCTGATATAGGGCCCTGGATCCACAGCAGTGCCAAAACCAGGTTTGCTGGGCAAAGTGACTGTTTTTGAAGGTAGGCAGCGCTGCCTTTTTGGGCCGCTGTCACCCATTCAGGTGTTGGCCCAGCCCCAACCCACCAGGAGATGAGTTTTGTTGAAAGATGCTGTGATCTCCCTCCGAACTCAATCCCCCCTCCCCAGACAGGGTGTAGTGGTGGTGGTGCTGACCCCCAAGAAGATGTAGGTGTGGGATGCAGGATGTCACAGCTGGACCTCCAGCGCTCAGAGTATGTGTCTCCTGGCTCTTCACCCTGGCTCTCCAGGCTGGGAATATTACACTCTCCCAATCCTTCAACCTGGAGAAGAGGAGATTGAAGGAAGGCCTCATCCCAATCTACAGCTTCATCACAAAGGGAGGAGGACCAGGTGCTGAGCTCTTCTCTCTGGACATGAGGAAATGGCAGGAAGCTGTACAGGGGAGGGTTTAGGTTGAACATTAGGAGAAGGTTCTTCCCCCAGAGGGTGGTGGAGCACTGGAACAGCTCCCAGGGGAGCAGCCACAGCACCAAGCCTGACAACATTCCAGAAGCATTTGGCTAACCCCCTCAGCTCCACGTGTTGGAATGTTGGAGTTGTCCTGTGCAGGTAAAGGAGTCAGACGTGATGATCCTTGTGGGTCCCTTCCAACTTGGGACATCCTATGAGTCTAGGATTCTCAGATTGTAAGTATCTTCCAGGTTGCTGAAGCCCTTTTGCCTGGAAAAGGCCAGGGTTTCCTCACACACCAGCTCCTCCAGGAGCTGCAACGGCTGCCTTTCAAACTCGTATTAGGAATGCATATAAATATATATGTACATCTTTTCATTACAATCTTGTTTGCATCCTTTCTAGCCCCCCAGGGGCTGATTCAGGAGTGCAATGGCTGGATAGACCTTGCACCCTGGGTGGGCTCCATCCACAGTCGGGGCTGAGCATCCAGGCCCCATGTCCATCTCCCTGTCGTGCCTCTCTGGGTGCCCATCCTCTGCCTCACCCCAAGGCAGCAGCAGCATCTAATGCAGAGATGTAAATCCAGCCCCACCGGGACTTGTGCTCTGCAAGTCATTATTCACAACCTGTTTTTTTTTAAATGAAAAAAGCCCTGATAAGATTCTTATTTCAAAACATGTTCACAGTCCTTGACTAATCTGTTTCCCCACTCATATTTTTTATCTATCCATCTATTCATCTTTCTATCCTGCCCCCCTCTCTCCAGCACTTCACCCTACCTCTCTCCACCAGGATTTCTCCCCACATCCAGTACGTCTGTCTGTAGCCATCTGTTTGTCTGTCTCCGCAGCCATCTGTGTGTCTGCCTACAGTGTTTGCTGTGTCTCTAAAGCGCATAGAGGCTGCATGTATAGATCTATCAATTGGAAGTCTACTTGCCAGTCTCTCTAAGCTGTGTTCTGTGGGCTTCATTAACATGCAAATTAGCAAGATCTGACTGGCTCACTTAGCTGCTACTTCTCTTCGACAGCCATGCAACAATGCAAATACTAATGAGGCTCTGGAAATGGCACTTGCTCTATTGCTAAGCAAGCATGCACACCGTGCAGGCTTTGGCAATTTCAGGCATGCCATCCATCCTCGCACCTGCTGGAGGACTCAGGACAGAAGGGGTGGGTGATGGATGGATGATTAGGTGCACTGATGTGGAAAAAGAGGTGAGAATTCCCACTCTGATAGGGATGCCAGTGCTCCCAGCCTCAGGATCCTTGCCTCCGAGATCCATTTGTCCTCATCGCTGCATGCCCCTGCTCTGGAGCCGGGCCACGGATGGGATTCCCCAGCTCTGGAGTACATCGGCCCCACCATCCCAGCCAGCACACATCCACATCGTGTTGTACTGGCTTCCCACCCTGCCAGCATGCTGCGTTGTACTTTCAGCCTCTCTTGGACTTGAAGGCTCTGATATATCAATCACAGAATTATTTGGTTGGAAAAGACCTTTGAGATCACTGAGTCCAGTCATACCTGTCCACTGCTAAACCACCCCTGAGCACCTCATCTACCCGTCTTTTAAACCCCTCCAGGGATGAGGACTCCACCACCTCCCTGCGCAGCCTCTGCCACTGCCTGAGAACCCTTTCCATGAAGAAATTATTCCTGATGTCCAGTCTGAACCTGCCCTGGTGCAACTTGAGGCCATTCCCTCTCATCCTGTTGCCTGTCACTTGGGAGAAGAGACCCAACACCCACCTCGCTACAACCTCCTTTCAGGCAGTTGTAGACAGTGATGAGGTCTCCCCTCAGCCGCCTTTTCTCCAGGCTGAGCAGTCCCATCTCCCTCAGCCGCTCCTCACAAGGTTTGTTCTCCAGGCCCTTCACCAGCTTCATTGCCCTTCTCTTGTACTTGGGTTATAAACCTCTTCTCTACACCTCACAAGCTTTCCCCTGACGGCAGAGAGGGAACTGGAAAGCTGTGTCATACCTGCTTTTGCAAACCCCTAGTCCCATCTCCCAGACCCATTTCCCAGTACAGAAAAGCTCTTGGGCAGCTGGGCTCAGCCAGATTCTGCTACAGGGCTCAGGAGCTGCTCCTGCCTCTTGGACACTCAGCTGAAAGCCGTGCCAGTTCCTGTGTTCTCCTGCTCTTCTCCCTGCAAGCACGTAATTCCAGTCTGGGTCACCACGGGGGAAGTTTGCCGTTACTCTTCAGCTCCATCACCTCCTCTAATGATAATTCAACCATACACCTCCTTGTAAAACATCTAAAATGATCAAACACTGTGCAGCGAGATGAAGGCACCTCATCTTAGGAAGCTGGTTTCTGTATTCCTTTTTATCCTGGAGATAAAATAAAGACCCATTTGCTCCGGCTGCTGCTGCAGTCTCTTGCCTTTCCTCACCCACACTGCTACCCGCCCCCTTGGGAAGTAACACCGCAACAAACCGAGGCTGCTTCACCCACCAGTCCTTTTCATCTCAACCCTGACTGCTGTCACAGGAGAAGCACAGAGTGGCTCTTTCAAGAGCCCAGAGGGATGTCCCTGTCTCTCTTCTGACAAGGTGACGTTATTGCATAAGGTTCCTATGGCTGCTTCCTGGTGGCTGCTTCCAGAGCAGCCACTGTGCGTGTTTTACCTCTCCTAAGGACAGCACTCCACTTCCACACCAAAAGATGTTCACCGTTCTCTTGGATGCTGGGACAAGGAAGGAAAATCTGCCTGGTGTGAGGGAGGTGGAGGATGATAGGGAGACCAAGATGAGATCAGAACAGATGCCCTAGATCTTGAAGGTGAAGTCCATGTGGGAAGCAGATGGCTAAATGGGGAGGATGACAAACCAGAAGCAGGAAGGGTGGCTTGTCCCGTCCAGAGAGCACCATGGTCTGTGGGAAGAGCTGCATTTCAGTGAGGGAGAGGTGAGTTCATTGGGGCTGGAGCTGACCCAGCCCATCACAGACTGAACAGCAGCCCATGGCATTTTCGTGACTTCATGCTGTGGTTTTGAGGGCTTTTTCTCCCTCCAGAAACAGTCTTACAAGAATCTTCTATGTGGAGGTCACCTGTGCCTGGCAGCCAGGTCTTCTACTAAGGTGAAATATTAATTCCAGCCCAAGAGGCAGAGTTTCCTCCTGGATTACCGACAAGTGCCTGAGCTTAGGCAGGACATCTGTGGTGGAAGAGGGAGGTCAGGAGTGGTTGCCCTGAATTGCGTTGGGTAGAGATTGGCTTTCAGTGCAGAGCAAGCCCTGCAAATATCTCTGCTTCTACTTTAGCAATCCACAGTTGGGCACAGCTGAGGCATTAAAGTCTAGCAGGTATTGGGGCTGTTTTCTGCTGGATTTCAATGCAAATGCAACTTGGGCCTCTAGAAATTCTGACTCTCCTGCGACTTGGCATGGACAACTCTATGGAAACAAAGTTTTTGGACTGGAGTTCTCATTCCCTGCTCAGAGAATCAGAGAATCGTGAAATCACAGAACCACAGATGCATAGAATGGTTTGGGTCAAAAGGGTCAGAAGCCATCCAGTTCCAACCCCCGCTATAGGATCAGGTTGCTCCAAGCACCATCCAACCTGGTCTTGAACGCCTCCAGGGATGGGGCAGCCACCACTGCTCTGGGCAACCTGGGCCAGGGCCTCCCCACCCTCACAGCAAAATATCTGATCTAAGATCTCCTCTCAATTTCCCCTCTTTCAGCTTAAAACCATTCCCCCTCATCCTGTCCCTGATCAAGAGCCCTTCCCCAGCTTTTCTTAGACCAATGTCTAGGATCTGGCCAGGATCCCAATGCACCCAGGTGACTCCTCACTCTGTCCCATGAACTTTCTTTCGTCACTGCTTAGCATGTTTGCCATCTCTTCCCTTCATGGGGGCAGCAAACATCCCCTTTGATGGCAGCGTGAACATCCTGTAAAAGGCAACAGCTTTTCGTGAAGTGGACAAACTCAATTGAGACCCTGTTCAGTGAAGAAGGATCAGTGCAGCCCTGTTGGGTTGGGAAGAGCCAACTCAAGGCATTTGGGTTGGGGAAGACCCAAGACAGGCCTTGTTCGTTCAGGTGGGCAGGAGCCCCATTACATATTTCTGATAGTTGCTGTTGGAACTTGATGATCTTTGAGGTTCCTTCCAACCCAAACCATTCTATGGTTCTACAAGATTGAGCTACTCCAGTGCTGAAGGTGGAGTAATTTCAGAGGGAAGCTGAGCAGTCCGGGTGCAGGAGGGTCTGCTTTTGACCTAGTCAGGACAGGGCCTAGCACAATGCATGGGTGGCAAAGTCTTCTCCAGCAGTGGCAGCAATTCAGAGATTAAGTCATGTACTTACCCTGGAAGCCTGGAGAAGAGGTGAGGAGCACCGGTAACCCTTTTGTACAGCCCCTCCTCACACACACCTGCACGCTGCGTTTCCTTCAGCTTGAGCAGGGTAGATTCTGCCTTGAGATGAAACATCCCAGCAGTTTGCCAGTCATTTACAGGCTGTAAAATAATAATGGAGGGAGGAAAACAAGCAACACCTTCATTTCAGCTTCTGTCCATCTTGTGCTCTCCTCTCCGACAGCCAGAGACGGAGCGGAATAAAACATCTGCTTAATTTGACCTGTCGACTCTTCAGGGAGAACTGCTCACGTCCGCCGCAGCGAAGGTCACCTCATTAAGAGGAGCGAGAGCCGAGTCCCCCACCTGGGGGAGGCTGGGTGACTCCAGCCTGCTGAAGGGTGACCTTTTCTGCAGGCATGCACGGTGCTGGAGGAGACGGGTCTTGGCACACGTGCTCCAACCCAAATGGCAGTTAGTTTCACAGACACTTACATGTCCCAAGCACTGGTTTTGAACTTTTCATTCTCGTGAGCTTGTCAGCTCTTGAAAGCTGTAAGTGCCTGCGGTGTCTTTTGCTCACTGATGGGGTGAGCAGGATGTTGGTGCAAAAAATGCTCCTTCTTTCCCTGGCAGGGCTCGGGGAGAGCAGGGTCAGGCCCAAAATTCCAATCCAGATTAAGGTGTAGATGTACCTTGGGCCCACCACGTGTGGACATTTCTTTCTGCAGTGTCTTGGAGCTGAGCTATGCCTCTGTTCTCCTGAAAATGAGCTGGATGTGACCCAGCCAGGGCCAACGCATGGACTGAGGGGTGGCAGCCTGCGTGCAGAGCTCCGCAGAGGACCCCAGATTGTGGTGCAGAGCAAACAAGGGAGCGCAAGGCCCATGCAATGCCCATTGGATGCAACCCTTCCTCAGACCCCCAACACTCTTCCTCGCCCCAGCTGGGTGCCTAGCGTTCACAAACCCCAAACACTCCAAGCAGCAAGGCTCTGCGAAGCCAGGAGCAGCCTCTGTGCTGCAGAAAAGCAAATGCTGCCTCTTTTCTCCCCCACTGCCTCAGAGGGGATATATTTTTTTTCGCCTTTCATGTTAGCACCGAGCTGGGGAAGGAGAACATCAACTTTCCTCGCCAGCACACACGGCGTTGGGACTGCCGCACTCCTCCTGCTGCTCGGCCGAGCGTGCTGGACTGCACACCTCCCCGGAGAGATGCCCTTCCACCCTTCCCATAGCAGGAGAGGAGGGACATGCCCACCTCCTTCCTTGCGCTGCCCTCCATAGACGTTTAATTCTTCCTCCTCTGATGTTAATCTCGGACGTGGTGCACAGGTCAAGTTTAATAAGCTATCCTGGGGGAGTTTCATTTAGAGCCAGTGAGAGGGAGACTGGGGATCCAATTAGGGTTTCCCGTGTAGTCCAAGAACATCACCAGCTTCAAAAGACAGCAGACTGTGCTCAGCAAATGCCAACGAAGGCTGTTTCCCACAGACCCGGCTTTTACCCATGGCTCTTGCTGGTACTTTCTGCCTCTCTGTCCCACATGACTGTACCCAGCGCACACCCCACACACGGCTGCTGTGCTGTTTCACCCCTGCCCATCCACGCCTCCTGCCCCACATGTACACGTGTGTGCCAGTGCCGGCCCTGAGTGCTGGCAGCAATGGCAGCAGCACCTCCGCTCCTTTGTCCATCTGCCTCAGTTTCCCCATCTGATGAGTAGGACTCAAAAGGCATAGAAGGGTACTTACGGATGGTTCTCTGATGAGGTCTGCTGCAGGGGTGCACAAGGATCCCATTGGCACAGGGGGACCTGTCTGAAGCTTTTGTTGGGGTTCTAGGGAGATGCTGATGGCTCCAGACAGCCAAAGTTTCCCTTGTGCAGACCGAGACCTCATCCCCATGCAGTGCTTGGGCACGTGGCAGCAGTGCTGCCCATAATGCAAAAGGACAGGCAGTAAAAGACTGTGATGGAGATCATAAATATCCATTAAACCAGCTTTTAATCTATCCTGCTCTCAACAGGGGTGTTGGTGAGTGAGAGACAGGAGCCTGGCAGGCTGCGTGTGGGGAGCAGGTGGCACACAGACACCAGGGCAGACCGGTGTCCCACCACGGGCTCTGCTGCCCCGGGAGGGACTGAGCCATCCCTGCAGAGCATGGAGCAAAGGGCAGTGCCTAGGAATGACAGGTCATGCTGCCTCCTCCAGGGAAAGAGCTCCAGCCCAGCACACAGCCCTGACCCACCTGCGTGAGACCTAAATGTGACACCAGTTCATCAGGAGCAAATGCATTCTGTGCCCAGAGAAGGTGAAGCCACAGCCCCTTTTCCACCAGCATTGATCCAGCTAAGGAGAAAGCAGATTTTTGTCTCCCCTCAGGGAGCAGAGCCACATCCTAACCTTTGGAGGCTGGTGGGTCACAAAGGGAAAAACCTGGCTCCTCTCCATCACTCCTCAAACAAAACTTCCATGTAGAGCCCCTCAAAGAAACCCTATTTATGTGTTGAATCAGCTCTTGCTTCCAGCCAGTCCTGCTCTGCAAGGGCCACAAACTCTTCCTGGAGCACCTCTGGGTATCAAGGGCATCGTCTTTCTTAACTCCTATTGATGAGTTGCTCTCCACTTTGTGCACAATGTCTTCACCTCGCAAGCGCTGCCACTCATTATTTATGGCTGTACAGCATGGAGCAGTCACATCTGGTTTCAGCACAGGACAAAGCGCCCCTGCATTGCTGCCACGATGCTCTTTGCCAGAGTCAGAGCCAGCTACACTGTGGCAGCTCTCTCCTCTGGGAATCTGGGGTCTTTCCAATGCAGACTATTCCACAAGATACAAATTTAGAGGGAAGGGGGGGGAAGATTCCACCCAGAAATATCAAAATGTTTAGCTGGGTTTTGACGCCGATGAATCATTAAACAGTAAAAGTCTAGATAGAATAGAAATGTAGATTTGAAGTAATATGGTAATATAAAAGCCCAAATGGAATGCAACCAAATGATAATGTCAAATTGAAATGTTCACCTCTCATTGGGAAGAATCCTTGCGACGCTATTGAAACAAAATGTGAAAGTTGAAATCATTTGATTTGACACTTCTCCATAGAAAAAAAAATCATCAGGATCGACATGTTCCCAGGAGATGTTCAGATCTGAAAAGCTGCTCTGCTGGAAAAATATTGCCAGACAGAAATAAGAGAGAGCAAAAGAGCCAATTCCTCTCTCTGAACCCTTTTTGAGCCAGCGGTTTGGCACAGAGAGATTAGTGCAAGGGATGCTCCACAGGGGCAGAGCAGGTTCTGCCCTCAACCCCACTCCTTTTCCACCCGGTGCTCCATCTCTACGTGCAGGGTGAGCGTCTGGCCAGCAGCTTGACCCTCACCATCCTTGCTGGGTTGCACCAGCCAGGGGTTTGCATCTTTCCCTGCTCCTCCTTCCCCTGTCTTTCACCATTCCTTATCGCTGGCAGCAAGTGCTGTCGGCAGCAGCACCGCGGCTCACGTGGGAGGTTGTTCTGCAGCAGCAAAGCTGGTGCTCAGGGATTTCACAGCCCATCAACTTCCCAGTCCTGTCTCTCAGCTTTTTGTTTTCCATGACCCCTTCTGGGGTCTGGCCCACCTGTCAGGGTAACACCTGCTCCGAGATGCTGACCTGGGTGGTTTGCACCCCTCAGGGCTTTCCGGTTTGCCCAGTGAGGAGGGGGGTGGTGAGGGATGGCCAAAGGCAGTGATGTCCCAGTGATATGTGAGATTCACCCCTATCTGCTAATGCTTTGGATAACCTGGAATTTGCCTCCGAAAAATGCTGTCCTTGGGATGCACACATCCCCCTGCCAGGATCATAGAATGATTTGGGTTGGAAGGGACCTCAAAACCTGTCCAGTTCCACCCCCTGCCATGGGCAGGGACACCTCCCACTGGACCAGGGTGTGCAAAGCCCCATCCAACCTGGCCTTCAACACCTCCAGGGATGGGGCAGCCACCACTGCTTTGGGCAACCTGGGCCAGGGCCTCCCCACCCTCATTGTGAAGAATTTCCTCCTAATGTCTAATCTAAATCTTCCCTGCTCCAATTTAAAGCCATTCTCCCTCATCCTATCTTTGTACTCCCTGATCAAGAGCCCCTCCCCATCTTTCCTGGAGCCCCTTTCAGTCCTGGAAGCTGCTTTAAGGTCTCCCCAGAGCCTTCCCTTCTCCAGGCTGAAAAACCCCAACTCTCTCAGCCTGTTCTCATATGGGAGGTTCTCCGTCTCTCAGATGTTCTCTGTGGCCTCCTCTGGACTCACTCCAACAGCTCCACATCCTTCCTGTGTCCAAGACTCCAGAATTGAACTCAAGGCTCCTGCTGGGGTCTCAAGAGAGCAGAGGAACAGAATCCCCTCCCTCCCTGCTGCCCATGCTTCTTTTGATGCAGCCCAGGACATGGTTGGCCTTCTGGACTGCAAGCGCACATTGTCAGCTCATGTTGAGCTTTGAGGATCACTGCCCCAAACCTGTCTTCCTTGACATTACCTCTAGCCTGGCCTGAAGAGCAATATCACCATCCTTCTGAGTTGGCCCAAGCCTCCTGCATTACCAGCTCTCCAGGGTTTTCCCAGGCTGGCAGGGGAAGGCAGGAGCCCCGTCAGTGCCAGCAGAGCTTGTGCAGCGTGTGGTTGCAGTAGAGAGCTCAGCTCTGCAAGCCTGGCTCTTCGAACAAAAGCAAAGCAGTGTCTACAGTCTACTCTGCAAGGGAGTGGATGCTCTGAAAACCCAGCAGCATCCAGGTTCGGTGCCTCTGCTGGGTGAGAGCAGGATGCAGCTGGGGCCAAACCTCCCTCCTGGCTTGCTCCCTCCTTTCCCGGCCGCAGAGCTCGCCAGGGCTGAGGCTGGTGCTAATGAAGATTTCCTGGAGCGCTTGCTTAGCAGAAAATGATTGGTTACACCCAAGCTCGTAATTAGAAAAAAAAAGAGAGCGAGTGCACTAATGGGTATTTATTTGACTGTTACCTTGTCATGTATTTATCGATGCAGATAAATTCAAAATCATTAAATGCTTTACGGGGTCTGACAATTTACAGCCGCTGTCAGCACTCTGCGCCCTGCCTCTGCGGCGATGGAGCAGCGCGGTACGGCAGCACGGCCATGGGCAGGGATGGATCCTGGCTCCCCTCTGCCTGGCATGGGGTCAGGAGCCAGCTGGGACGTGCGGTGGTGGAGGACACAGCAGCCCAGCGCTAAGCACTTCATGTGAAAAAGGCACTGAGGTGATGCTGTGTCATGATCTGTGCTCCATGAGGACATGCATGACAGCAACAGGACTATGATTGGGGCTGGAAGAGCAGCCAGGGCGTGATGGGCACCAGCAGTGGTGGGCAGGCAGTGATTTGAGCTGTATCCTCTGCACCCCACAGCCCCCACTCCCAACTCAGACCTTTCCGTGTGGATGACAACCCCAGGCAGATGGGGCTGGAGATGTCTTGGAGGCAAAGTGAGGCTGGAATAATTTGTTATCTCTATGTGCAAGTGGAAACATTAAGCTGAGCACTCAGAAGCTGCCTGGCATTGCTGAGAGGCCAAATATGAGCCAACAAGAGCACAGCACAGGGGTACTGTTCCATGGGGTGAACACCCCTGTCAGTTCCTCCTCATCATGGAGCTGATGAAGACAGCAGTGGATGAAGGATAAGTGGTTTAGTTGGCATTGTAATAAGCAGCAGGGCAGCCACAAACCTCAGGAGAACATCTCTCTAGGGACTTATCAGGTGTGCAGGCGGGAGGACAGGGGCATCTCTTGACTCAGTACTTGCATAGCAACGAGGCCCTGCCTTCATGCTGATTATACAGTCCCTGATTACCTTATTATTCTCATTAGCCAAGGCAGAGACCCCCCCTCCTCCCGATGAACCTGCAGGCAGCCTGGGTCTGGGCCTGAGTGTGGGCATCCCGGCATTCCAGCTGCCTCTCACCATCACTGTACAGACCCACGCAGCAGCGCTCGTGTGAGGCAGCGCCTGAGCCAGGGCAGCCTCCTTCCCGCTGACTCCAGCTCCATCCTCAGCACCCAGAGTGCGCACTGCACCCGCGCAGCGGGATCTACCAGCGCACACACCTGCCCATGTGCTGGGGGCGTGCGCGTGCCTGTGCACATGCTCTCCGTGTGCGCCTGCGTGCATGGTGCAGCAGCTCTCCCCTTGATTCCCTTGGGCTTTTTCAGGGAGAAGGCTTTCCCCAGAGAAGCAGTGCTCACTCTGCACAGCAGCTGTTCCCCCCAGGACCCCCACAGCATCCAGCAGGGAAAGCAGCACCCCTGATCCAAGGCAGAGATGTAGCCACTGTGGCACCCATCGTGCCTGCTGCCAGGCCACCGTGCTCCCGTCACCCCAACCTGTTCCCAGGACTGCATCCCAGCATAGTTTCCAATGCAGGTGTGGCACCTGCCTCTCCTACGGCTCTGTCCTGACCCTGAACTCAGCATGGCAAGGCTGCATGGGGCCTTGAGCAACCTGATCTAGTGGGGGGTGTCCCTGCCCATGGCAAGGGGGTGCAATTGGATGATCTTTAAGGTCTCTTCCAACCCCATCCATTCCATGATTCTATGTCAGGGAGGATCCCAGCTCCTTCTGCTTAGATGACTTTCTCATTGCAGCAGGGGCCTTCGAGAGGGAACATCTTCATCTACAGCTCTGTATTGCTTTGTCATGGGAATGTCAGGCTGGGATCAGTGTGGGGGAAAGCACGGCTGGTGCTGCTGCAGGCTGGCCCCGGGCACAGCTGAAGGAACCTTTGTCTGCGCACCCTGCCTCTGAGCACCCCGAACTATCTGTCTTGCTGCCCTTGCTGTCTGCAGGCAGCCTGGGAGGCAGGAGCACAGCCTGCGCTGCTCTACATCAGCTGCAGTGGAACCAGCTCCCTGCTAGGGGTTACCCACGGGATGAGAGCCTTGGGCAGCATCCAGACCAACCGGAGTGCTGAGCTTCCTCCCAGCAGCTCAGCATGCACTGGTGACGGTGGACACTGTGGTGAAAGGCTCTGCAAGAGCCTCTCTCATTGTGCTTAGAGCACGCAGCACAGCAGCTTGGACGGCATCATTGTTAGAGAGAGAAAAGGCAAGAACTGGGGCTGTGTGCGTAAGCAGGTCACACGCGAGGCTGGAGACGAGGCCACAGGCACAGATTGTAAATGCAAGAGGGGCAAGAGAGAGAAAAGGGGTGAGGATGTCTGGGAATGGACAGTTAGAGAGTGCAGGGGTCTCACAGCCAGATAATCATGCAGGACCATGCTCCTACCAACTGCGCAAAGACACAGAGGTCTCTCTGCTCTATTTTGTGCCACTAGCAGCATCCTAACTTTTTGCTTCATTGCTGCCCTTCCAATGCAGGGGGGAAAGTCTCCTCCTGACCTGCTTGCCCAGCACAGCCCAGTGCCAGAGCTCTTGCCTGCTGGGATCTATGTTGGGAGGATGGTCACAGCTGTGCAGTATTTAGCTGTTCTCACTGCTGGGTGCATCACAGCCTTTATCCTCATGACAGCCACAAGCCATAAAATTTTACTGTGACATGGAGTTACACCAAAGCTGGGGGCAGAGAAGCAGCTCAGCCACCATGGTTATGGGGAGACACATCCCGCAGCCTCGCAGGGGTGCTGGGCAGCCCTTGTGTCCCTGTGTCAGGACGGAGAGTCCAGGGCAGCCCCCAAGATACCCCACTGTGGTGGGTGTGCACATAGGGGCTTCCCTGCCTCCACGTCCCAGGAGAGTCCAGTGGGTGATGGTAATGAGGACACCCAGGCCAGCATCTCCTCATGGGACCCACGTCAGCAAATCATAGAATCGCAGAATGGTTTTAGCTGAAAGAGACCTCAAAGCCCATTGAATTCTAACCCCTGCCATGGGCAGGGACGCCTCCCACTGGATCTGGTTGCTCCAAGCCTTATCCAACCTTGCCTGCAACACCTCCAGGGATGGGGCAGCCATGGCTTCCCTGGGCAACCTGGGCCAGGGCCTCCCCATCCTCATTGTGAAGGATTTCGTCCCGCTGTCTAATGTAGATCTTCCCCTTTCCAATCTAAAGCCATTCACCCTCATCCTATCACTCCAGTCCCTGCCCAGCTTTTTTTTGTAGCTCCCTTCATGTGCTGGAAGTTGCTCTAAGGTCTCCCCAGAGCCTTTTCTTCTCCACGCTGAAGAACCCCAACTCTCTCAGCCTGTCCTCATAGCAGAGGTGCTCCAGCCCTCAGATCATCTTTGTGGCTTCCTCTGGTCCCATTCCAATAGTTCCATATCCTGCTTATGTTGGGGATTCCAGAACTGGACACTGGGCTCCAGGAGGGGTCTCAAAAGAGCAGAGTAGAGGGGCAGGATCCCCTCCCTCGCCCTGTTGGCCTTTGCTGACCACCAAATGATCCATCTGACTGCCGGATCAGGGCACTGCTCCCCTGCTGCCTTCCACGGCAGCACCTGATGTTTCAGCACATGGTTAAACCCTGCATCCCGCAACCTAGTGGGTTGTAAAATGCTGAACACAGGCAGAAAATGCCTTCCTGGCCCCTGCGGTGATCAGCTGGTGCCCCTAGGCAGGAGGCACAATTAACCTTCTCTTGACTAGAATAACTACCAATGTTATTATTGATCATAAAATTATCCAGCCTTTTTCAAACCCCAGCCGCAGGATGGGAGTGGAGGTGGCATGGGAACAGAGCATGCAGAAATGAAGATGCAGTATTTGCAGCATCCGAGTGCAGTTCAAGTGCATGTGGAGGAGAGCTGGGAATCACCTCCACAACCTCCCACCTTCACACCCCACATCAATCCTGCCTTTCTGGTCAGTGGGTCTGGTTTCACACTGCAAACAGGGCTCAGCTGCTGCGAGTCCCCAGCCCTTGCAATGATCTGACCTGGGAAGATGTGTGAGCTGAGGCAGATTAAAAGACATTAGGAATTAGGAAATGCCCCAAAGGACCCTTGGAAAAGCTTAAATTTTAATTTGAGGCACAGTAAAGCCATGAGGGCAGCCCCAAAGAGAAGGACTTGGGGTGCTGGGGGATGAAGAAGGTGCTTATGAGCTGCCAATGTGCGCTTGCAGCCCAGAAACCAACCATGTCCTGGGCTGCATCCAAAGCAGCGGGACCAGCAGGTGAGGGAGGGGATTCTGACCCTCTGCTCTGCTCTGATGAGACCCCACCTGAAGCCGTGTGTCCAGTTCTGGAGTCCTCAGCACAGGAAGGACATGGAGCTGTTGGAGTGAGTCAAGAGGAGGCCATGGAGATGATCTGAGGGCTGTAGCACCGCCCATACGAGGACAGGCTGAGAGAGTTGGGGTTGTGCAGAAGAAGAGAAGGCTTCAGGGAGAACTTAGAGCAGTTTCCAGTACTGAAAGAGGCTCCAGGGAGGGGCTCTTGATCAGGGAGTTGAGGGACAGGACGAGGGGAACGGTTTTGAGGTGAAAGAGGGGAGATTGAGATGACATCTCAGGAAGAAACGTTTTGCTGTGAGGGTGGGGAGGCCCTGGCCCAGGTTGCCCAGAGCAGTGGTGGCTGCCCCATCCCTGGAGGGGTTCAAAGCCAGGTTGGATGGGCCTTGGAGCCCCTGATCCAGTGGGAGGTGTCCCTGCCCATGGCAGGGGGGGGGCAGAACCATGTAGTCTTTAAAGTCTCTTCCAGCCCAACCCATTCTATGATGCTGTGGAAAAATCCCTGGTCTAATCCACTGTTCGAACCACTGGGCAACACAGCACAAAGGGAAGGTGATGCTTTGTGTTTCAACAGCTCTGCTTTATTAAAGGTTTTGCGTCAGGCATTGCAGTGAATAGCAGTTAAACAGGGAGTTTCTTAATACCAAATCTGTGACACCACACGTATCTCATAGAATCATAGAATCTCTTGGTTGGAAAAGACCTTTGAGAACATCAAGCCCAACCGCCTCTGCCCACTACTAAACCAGATCCTTGAGCACCTCATCTGTGCATCTATTAAACACCTCCAGGGATGTGGGGATGTGACGGACGGACAGGTCACTCTGGCGTGAATGAGGTGTTGGCCAGTGCTCACAGTAACCAGCCCCATGGTGTGGCCACCACCCTACATGGTGTGACGATGAGCAAGGTCAGCCCAGACCTCAGGGTCTGACCACTGCATAGGGCAGGGTACAAGAACCAGGGGGATGGAACGGGTATGGAGTGTTGTCCTTTGCCATCTGGAGTGAAACTGCCGCAAACAGTTTAATCACCATGTAATTATCTCAAAGCATCAATCGCTCGCAGAGTGACTTTTGCAGAATGCTGATCTGGGGAAAAAATCTTTCTTTTTTTTTTTTTTTTTTTTTGTAACAGCAACCAAGAAACTGGGAATTCTCAGGAGGAAAAATATTTCTGGTCTTGGTTCGGAAAACTGGGCTTTGGTTGTTGAGAAGCCAGACATTTTCACCATCTTCTGTCCTGACAGATTTTGTTTGGGGGTTTTCATTTATGAAAGGAAAGGGCTTGGCAGGGATTGGGGAATCTGATGGCAATGCAGGGAAAAGGGAGGAAAAGAAGATTTCTTCACAAAATCTGCAATGGAAAATAACCAGAGATTTTATATTATATTTTTTTCATCAGCCTCCTTTATGCATTGTTGCTGGAGGGGCTGCCATGACCTCACACCTCACACCCAGGGTACTGGGGGCCTGTCCATGGGGCAGGACACTGATAGGGATTCCGTGCACTCCCAGACCTTTTTCCCCGTGGAGCCAGGGCTGTCGGCAGCGGCAGCTGCCAACATTAACCCAGATTCCAGGGGCGTCATGCTGCCGCGGCTGCTAAATTGGCAGCACGCAAGAGGCATGTCACCTGGGTGACAGGGTGTCTCTGACTGCGAGAGTGTTTGAATACACTGCGCCGTGTGCTAAATACTCCCATCATTACGACTCAGCCGGGGAGATGGAGTGG
The DNA here is from genome assembly GCF_017976375.1 of Cuculus canorus. Lineage (NCBI taxonomy): Eukaryota > Metazoa > Chordata > Aves > Cuculiformes > Cuculidae > Cuculus > Cuculus canorus. Next base: position 2,715,729 of record NC_071422.1, read on the forward strand.
GGAAGTTCCCTGCGGCATTTGGAGCAAGGATGGCAGCTGAATTTGCAGAGTGCATGGAGCAGGGAGCATCCGCCTTGCACAGGTCATGGTGTTCCCATCCCCAACCCCTCCTGGGCTTTGGAAGCAGAGAGCTGGAAGCATGACTTGCAGGGTGGAGGTTGGGCTCTCTAGGAGCATCCCCTTGCTCTCTCGGACACCACCGAACTGTGTGAGGCTGCTGGAAGAAAGAGTTATAGAATCATTAATGTTGGAAAAGATCTGTAATTTCATCCAGCCCATCCCCACTAAACCATGTCCCGAAGTGCCACATCTACACATTTGATAGAATCATAGATTTATTTTCTCCTGAGGGCAAATGAGGGAGCAATTAATCACCCCTTTTCTTTAGAAATAGCTGAGAAACCACAGACCGAGGGCTGGAGTCAGAGCAGGGCCGTGTGGTTGAAGGGGTTTCCCTGGGGGAATACAGATGTGAGGCGGTAGGAGCCGCGTGTCTCTGCAAGTCAGACAGAGACGGAGAAGGTAGCAGGGAAGCCAAGGAGACAGCCACAAGCGCGCTGGTAACCTGGCCCTGGGGGATGGTACTCTGGGCAGCGGAGGCAGAGAGGAGACTGGGGCTTGTTAGGGAGGAGCTGCTTCCCACCACCTGAGCCCCTTGCAGAAGTGTAACAAGAAAAAGATCTTTGGCATGGAGGCCCTTTCCCATCCATGGAGTGACAAAAAATCATCCATGGGTCTTAGGAATGGTGGTGCTGGACAGGCTTTGCAATCACAGGGTGCTGGTGAGCATCATGTGAGCATGGTTCCTCCATCCTTCTCCAGGGACACAGAGGCTTCACAGTGGGTGTGTAAGCACTGGTGTTGGCTGCACCAACCCTGTCCTCCTTCTTCTTGAGAGAAACAGTACCCACCTCTCCCCTTCTCTCTCTCACTGAAACTCTTCCAAGCTGCTTGCAAGGGCCATTCCCCACCCTCCCTGCCAGAGGTTAGTCATCATCATGCTTGTGGAGACCTCCATGAGGTGGAACCATCACAGCTCCCTCCTCTCTACCAGGCAGATGTGGGCTAACAACAGCCCTGCCCTCAGTCCCTCGCACGCGTTCCCAGCCTCACCGCACACAGATCGGGCAGCTGAGTTGTCTGAGTCAAATAGGTGACCCACATTGCAGGACAGCAGGTCTACAGGTCTTCAAGGAGATGGGCTGTGGCGTATCAAGTGGCCAGAAGACCCACACTGCAGCAGCACCATCAAAGCAATGGATTTCTGCTCTAAGCAGTCAGATTTCCAGCCTCAATGTAGGAGCTGCTGCTGGACAAAGAGTCACCTCCATGGGTGCAGAGGTGGCTTCAGCCATGCTCTTCTGCATCTGACAAACATTGGCCAAGTCCTGGGTCCGCTTCCTCTGCCGCCAAGTTTCAGCCCCTCTCCCAGCCTGGTAAAAGCTGTAGCTGAAGGAGAAAGACAGAGCAAGTGGCTCACAGATGTGTATTCTGCTCATTGCTCACAAATACTAATGGCCTAGAGTTATTAATATTGCCACTGTAGTCATATCTGGGTAATTACTGCCATTAACCACCAGCAGAACTATTGAGTTCCCCTAATCAGTGCATTATAATAATTGGGACCAAGTGTTTTATAGATCCGGACACTAATTCCTTCCTAGCACCTCTCCCTCCCTGCGAGCCTTTCCTCCCTGCTTGGCTGCCAGCAGCATCTGTGCCCAATGGCCGCTCTGGCTGCTGTGTGACCCACATGCTGTGGGGCGGATGACAGCACCCAGTGCAGGGATATCCTATGGCTCCATCCAATGGGAAATCGTGGCTGTAGGTGAACTGGGTCTCTAGGTGTTCCTCTGTGCTTGGTTTGTCACTACCAGATGCATCAGGCTGAGAAGCAGTTGGAGGGGGTCTCCAGCCAGGGCTTGTCGGAGTAGGACCTGCATGTGTGGTCCAGCAGTACCGCAGCTTCCTGGTACTGGGAGGCAGTAGGACTGGAGGGAGCGCTTTGGCTGTTCCCATTCTGCAGGGACAGAAATCTGGTGTGGGAGAAATTAATTGCACAGTCTGCTATTTACACTGATTTCCTCTTGCTCTGGAAAGCTCTTCGCTACAGCAGCCATCTGGACCTTGGAGACCAAACCCCCCTTGGCCCAGAGTTGGTGGCTGTTCAGGTAGTGATTCAATACGTTGTGTAAGATGAGCATCTTCTCCTCCACGCTCATGGATGCACCAAGCTGGGTGAGCAGCTGCTCCTGCATCACCGCTGCTGGTTCCCCAGTGTGGGCAAGAGGGATCCTGCCATTCCCAGAATTCTGGAAGTGGGGTCAGCTGGGGCCAGGTCATCTCCCAGCTCTGATTTCTCTACATACCACCAAGCCTTCCTTCTCCCCAAGTGGTGCCTGGGGCAGACGCATCTGCCGTGGACCTTTGGAGCAGATCATTTCAACAAGCAGTGTTCTACGGTCACAAGCAGTGTCCCCAGGGCTCATTGTTGGGGCCAGTGTTGTTTAACTTTATCCATTATTTTAGTGAGGGCATTGAGTTCTCCCTAAGTCAGTTTGCAGATGACACCACATTGGGTGATAATATCAATCAGCTGGAGGGCAGGAAGGTTATGCAGAGGGACCTGGACAGGCTGGATCGGTGGCTGAGGTCAATTGTGTGGGATTCAACATGGCCAAGTGCCGGGTTTTGCATTTGGGTCACAACAACCCCATGCAGTGTCCCAGGCTTGGGGAAGAGTGGCTGGAAAGCTGTGTGGTGGAAAAGTACCTGGAGGTGCTGGTTGATAGCATCTGAATATCAGGAAGCAGTGGCCCAGGTGGCCAAGAAGGCCAACAGCATCCTGGCTCTGATCAGCCATGGGGTGGCCAGCAGGAGCAGGGAAGGGATTGTCCGACTGCACTCAGCGCTTGGGAGGCCACACCTCGAATTCTGGGTTCAGTTTTGGGGCCCTCACTGCAAGAAGGACATTGAGGGGCTGGAGCGTGTCTGGAGATGGGAAGGAAGCTTGGGAAGAGTATGGAGAACAAGAGGATTGGCTGAGGGCCCTGGGGCTGTTTATGGTGCAGAAGATGAAGCTGAGGGGAGACGTCATTGCTCTCTGCAGCTCCCTGAAAGGAGGTTGTGATGAGGTTGGTGCTGGTCTCTGCTCCCAAGTAACAAGTGATAGAACGAGAGGACATATCTTTAAGCTGCACCAGGGGAGGTTTAAATTGAATATCAAGAAAAATTTCTTTACTGACACAGTGGTGAAGCCCTGGCAGAGGCTGCCCCGGGCAGTGATGGAGTCTCAACCCCGGGAGGGGTTCAAAAAATGTGTAGATTTGGTGCTTTGGGTGGTGGTTTAGCAGACACAGTGGGTTTCGGCTGATGGTTGGACTGAATGAACTTAAAGGTCTTTTCCAATCTTAATAATTCTATTTTATTCTGTTCCATTCTAAAATCAGTCCCAAACTGAGCCCTGGCAGGGAGGGGTGGAATCTGTGGGCAGACTGGGACTGCAGGCCCTCAAGAGAGCTTTGTCCCTCTGTAGAGCAAAGCAACAGAGCTGCGACGCCTTCGTGACTGGGAAAGCACAACCAGATGGAATTCAGAGCTGGCCTGCAAGTGAAAATCCCTGGAAATGCTAATAAATTAAATAAAAAAAACAAGGAGGGGAGGGGCATTCTTGAAGGGGGAGGTGTTAAACAAAAGGTTTTGTTGTGACCATGCCAACACATTTCCTTCCAACCACAGCCATTTCTTGCAGATTTTTTTGATGTTTAGAAAAATGAAATTAAGGGAAACTTTGAAACAAAGTCATTTGGAAGAGGGGAAAAAAAATCAAAACATTTCACTCTGAAAATGCTGAAATGAAATGTTTTGATCTTTTGAGGGGGATTTTTTTTTTTTCTTTCCTCCAAACAAACTATTCAGAGAATTGACTCCTCTTGCAGAACCTTTTGGGGTTGTTCAATGTGAATTTCGAGCCCCCAGCAGGCAGGGATAAGCTCATTCCTTGGTGAGAGCTCACTGGTGTTTAGGGGGAACCCTTCTGGGTCCCGGCTGGGAGTTGTGGGGTTCACCCTGCGGAGCAGAGAGCGGCACGGGAGCCACGCTGGAGAGCAGAGCTCATCCAGATGGGACACGACAAGCTGAGGGATGGTGCTGGGAAAGGGAGCGCACGGCCTTGTCACCCTGAGAGCCAGGTGAGAGCCGCTCCCCTGCTCCACCGGGACCCGGCAGGTGAGAGAACAGAGCAATGCAATCAGTAGTGCTAATTGTGAAGGCAATGTCTAGCAGACATAAGATGGTTATTCTGCATCACTGGACGCTCTTACAATCAAATCGTCCACAGACAATTAGCTAAGCGGGAGAAAGAGGAATTAGATTTCTAATTATTCTGCTGATGAAAGGCATTGCGGAGCACTTGGAGGGCTGGAGGAGGGAGAGGTTTGCATCTTTGCTGGGCTGCAGGAGCTGCCATCCCTGCTGTCGTTCCCAGAGGGTAAACGGAGCCAGGGAACGGGGACTGCAGCTGGGAAGTACAGACGTCTTCTTGGAAGGTTTTGGCCAGTGCTTGTTTTTCACGGCTGGGTTATTTATTTCTTTTATTCAGCCACCTGCATGACTGAGCAGGCAGCGCTCGGTGCTTCTCTCCAGGTGCTCGCATGCTGGCAGTGCGCTCCCACAGTCCCTCAGGTGTCCCCTAGCTCCGTCTGGGCCAAGGACATCTCCCTGCTGAGGTGCCACCTGCATCCCCCAGCCTGCTCCCAACAGCATCGTCCCTAGGTAATGGGGCAGGTGAAAAGGACCCGAGCTCCTGGCCGCAACCCCCAACCCTGTGACTCCCAAGTGAGCCCGCGTCCTGCTCGACAGCACATTGGGAAAGGCGGGGGAGGGAGCACTAGGATTTTTCTGTTTGTTATTAATGTTCATGTTGACTCACACTGGTGGGTGTCGTACAACTCAAGGGAGACTCCTGGTGCTGCAGCTCCTGGGGCTGCATCGTGAGGACAACGGGAAGTCCTCCTGCCTCTGCTCCCTGAGCTGATGGGGAGCACCCACAGCATCCCTAGTGCCTGCTTGGGAGGGTGGTCTTGGACCATAGAGGTCCTTACATTCACTCCAATGAGATGGTTGTCCTTGATTTGTGAAAGATTTACATCATTAAGAGGGTGGGTGTAGTGTAGCTGCAGCATCACAAGAGAGTCATAACCCTCCCTTAGGTCTAACATCTTCATCAGTGCTGAAGGCAATATTGCCCTCATGCAGCAAAAGCTGTGGGCTGGGGGAAAAGACTTCTAGTTTTCAGTACCCACCAGTGCAGAGAGCAAGGAGATGTCAGAGCAGTTTCCCTTTCTTCCATCTCTCAGTGTAAATCCACCACACAGCTGCTCATCACCGCAGAGACGGGGGCCTTGAGCAGTGCTGAGGGGACTTTCTGAGAGGCTTTCCCTGTCTGCTTTTCCACATCCCCACAGGCTGGAGGGGGTGCTGGGCTCAGAGCACCCTGGCCCTGCACAGGGAAGCTCTGCAGGACGCCCTGTGGGGACCCTTCTCTCCTGACCCACTGGCACTTTTGGCTCCAGCATCCTCACAGGTACAGAGACAACTCCGGCCACTCTCCCTCCTGACATCACAGGCAGTGGAGCCACCAGCATTCCTATCCTTTCCAGCAGCAAAAGCAGGAACAGTGAAGGGGACTGTGTTACTGCCTTGTTCTCCTGGGCAGGACATGCTGTTGGAGCTGAAACATCAGGTGTCTGCAGACAGAAGCTGTCCTGATCTCTCCTTCCTCACTGCTCAGAAGCACTGGACCAGCCTGAAGACCCGGAGCAGCCTGCAGCAAAACATCGAGAGCCAGATTTAGTGGTCAGGGGATCACCGCTGCCATCACCCTTCTGAGCATAGCAGATCCCTGAAGCCAAACGCTTCCATCTGAGCAGCCTAACCATGAGTAAAAAAGAATCAAAGTCATCTCAGACAGCGTGTGGCTGCTGTGCGGCAGCACATTCACATTATCCATCAGTCTGAGCTCAGAGAAGAATCATAGAATTGTTTGGTTGGAAAAGACCTTTGAGATCACCGAGTCCAACAGTACCTGTCCACTACTAAACCAGATCCTTGAGTATCTCATCTACTCGTCTTTTAAGTCCCTTCATGGATGAGGACTCCACTACCTCCCTGGGCAGCCTCTGCCAGTGTCTGAGAAACATTTCCAGGAAGAAATTTCTCCTGATGTCCAATCTGAACCTGCCCTGGAGCAACTTGATGCCATTTCCTCTCATCCTGTCACCTGTCACTTGGGAGAACAGATCAGCACCCACCTCGCTACAACCTCCTTTCAGGCAGTTGTAGGCAGTGATGGGGTCTCCCCTCAGCCTCCTCTTCTCCAGGCTAAACAGCCCCGGGTGTCTCAGCTGCTCCTCATAACCTCTGTTCTCCAGTCCCTTCCTCCGCTCCGTTCCTATCTCTGGATGCGCTCCAGCCCCTCAATGTCCTTCTTGTAGTGAGGGGCCCAAAAGTAGATGCAGGATTCAAAGTGAGGCTGCACTTTCTGTGCAGGGGACAATCCCTTCCCTGCTCCTTCTGGCCACGCTCTCTGATAGAAGCCAAGAGTCGTTGTGCAGCGCAGAGGGGCTGCAGCGTGGGTGCAGGCAGCACGGAGAAGGGTCCCTGCCTGCCACGGCAGCGACGAGCACAGCCTCATCTCGTGCTTTCAAATGCATCAGCCCCAGGTGCTGAGGCTGTTGTGGGAACACAGCCAAACATAGCCACACATGTACATTCTCATGCACACACATACGACTCCCCTTTGCCTTTGAGTCACCAGCGTTTGAAACCTTCTCTGCCAAGAGCCTCCTGAGACATATTCCCCCTTCTCTCTCTCTCTGCTTCTCCCTCTCTTTCTTTCATACAGGCTAATTTTATCTTCTGTCTTTCATCTGTCTGTGCATCTACGACTCCTGACAAAAAAAAAGGAGGTTTTCACAGATTTTGCTAGTGCTCACCAGCTTTAAAAGCTTTCATCTCCCTCTGACGAGGAGTGCATGTCATCTGCTCGCTCCAAATTACAGCATAGGCCTTCACACTCAATCGGAGCATTTTCTGCCTAATTTCCCAGGCAGAGAGATTAAGTGCGGGCTTGAGGCTTGCCTGGCGTGATCCGCAGAGCAACCCGGCCCTGGGGAAGCCAGGAGCACACCTCACACTGCCTTCGCCAAAGCACAGCCCAGAGAGAAGATGTGCAAAAGTGGAATTTCCAGCAGGCAATTCCTGACCTCACACAGCGCAGGGGGATGCCTGAGCAGGCGGTTGAGCCCTAAGGTTTGATGGTTGGACTGGATGCTCTTTGAGGTCTTTTCCAACCTTGCAACTCTGATTCTAGAAGCTGTGTCCATGCACATGAGGGGCCCAGGAGTAAGAGGAGCTCTGAGCACTGCAGGTTCAGAAAAGCCTCTCTGCACCAAACCCACCCTAGGGCAAGTCCAGTGGGCAATGACAGCTTTTCCGTATGTGCTGGTTTGGGCTGGAATATGGTTAATTTTCTCATAGTACCTGCTTTTGGGCGGGGGTTTGGGTTTGTGCTAAAAACAGTGTAGATAATACAGAAATGTTTTCATTCCTGATGAGCAGTCCTTACACAGAATCAAGCAGGGGACACAGCTGGGACAGCTGACCCCAACTGCCCCAAGGGATATTCAACACCCTCAAATACATGGGGTAAATGTTGGAGTTGTATGCAGAGACAGTTGGACTCAATGATCCTTTCTAAGGATCATTGTATGTTTTTATGATTCCATCATACGTCATCATCTCAGCATATAAACCTGGCGGAAGACGACAGAAGCGGAGATATTTGGAGTGATGGCATTCGTCTTCCCAAGTCACTGTTGCACGTGACAGAACCCTGCTTTCCTGCAGATGGCTGAGCACCCGCCTGCTGATGGGCAGTGGTGAATAAATTCCTTGTTTTTCTTTGCATGCATGGCTTTTCTTTTTCCCATTAAACTGTCTTTATCTCAACCCATGAGCGTCTCACTTTCACCCTGCCAATTCTCTCCGTCAGCTCACCAGGGGGAGTGAGCAGTGCAGTGTTTCATTGCTGGGGTTAAGCCCTGACACTACAACGCTCAGACTGTCTCAGAAGCAGCAGAGAGAGCAGAGCAGCAGATGTGGGTTTAACTCCCAGTCATCTCTGTGAGGTTCTCATAGGGAACAGCTGGATCAGCAGGTCCCAGGTGGCAGTTAAGTGCCACTCTGCCCTTATCACAGAGTACCTTCCCTCTGTCTAATTTATTCAGGGCTTGGTAAGGCAGGAGAGAGGATGCTTGGGGCAAGCAGAGCCTTCAGCTGTGATACCAGTACTGAGGGCATCATTGTGGATCTCCAAAGCCCACCAGCTCTTTCCCACTTCTGGAATGCATCCCATGCTGCAGGCAGCTGCCAGGCCAGTCCCCACCCTTTCTGCCTCCCTGTAGCACCACGGAGCATCTTTTCAGTGCAGGCACACTGTGACCTGGCACTGCCCAGGCAGAGTCCATGGACAACGGAGCAGGTGGCTCATGCTGTCCCTGTGACCCACCACCAAGCAGGAAGGACGCTGTGGTCATCGTGCCCAGTCTTTCTTCTGGCAGAGGGGGCTGGGTGGGTTTAGAGTATATTCATCAGTGTTTATGGCACTAGAAGATGTGCCAAGGTCTCATCATAACAAAATTGCACCAGGGCACGGGTTGCAGAGCTGGCTGAGGACCAGGAGGACTAAGATGACCTTTCCTACTCCCCATCAGCAAACTGTACATGGCCAAGGTCTGACTTTACTCCCAGTGTCCCCATGGTCAGGGGTTGAATTTGGGCATCCCTTTGCAGCCTCAGGGCATTCCATCCTGCCACCTCCACACCTCCCCCAGCTCTCCCTGATAGCTGGGTTAAACTGAGGTGAAACCAATCCTCTATTTTGCAGCCCCTCCTCCATTCAGCTGTGCCATTGGCAAAGACACCTCTCACAGGCAAGGAATTTGGCCCAAATCCCCTTTTTTCTGACACAGCCAGATCTGACAGCAGATTCCAGGCTGTTGATGTTGTCTCTGGGTGCTCTGCAGCTGCACCTCTGGTTTCTACAAGGGTGAGAGCTGTGTTGTCCACACCAGGATGTGCCACCCTTCCCAACAGCCGTTCCTCTCCTTCCAGGGCTGGGTCTCCATGGGACAGGGCTCCAGGTGCCACCTGAGCGTGGGGGTGGAGGCACTCTTTTTTATCTTGGAAGTGATGCTGGTTTTGAGCAAGGCAGAAAAAAACAACATGGGGAGGTCAGTTTAACATGGTCAGATACCTCCAGCCCAGGGACAACACAGCCTCCCAACCATACAACGCCCCACCCAATAACTTTCATCCTGCCCCATGGGTGAGAAGATCTGATCCCATCGCTTTAGGACTTCGATTTGCATCTGCCCCCAGAGCACAGAGATGAGGCTGTGAGACAAGCGGTGGGGTGAGGGCACACACCTAGTGTTCACTCACCTCTCCCAGGCAAGGAGCCTTCTCCTCCCATGGTTTGGTGTCGTGGGGAGACAGCAGCTCCTCCCTCAGCTCCCGACAGGCAGAGCACAAGCTGAGATGGAGTGAGGAGCAGACGGCACGATTAGCTCTGCTCAAAAAGGTCAAAACACTTATCAGACACGAACAGCAAAGCTAAAAATACACTCAGCACCTCCCTGACAATTCTCTCCCAGGGAAGTGACAGCCGTGGTGGGTGGGGAAGGAGGGTGGGACGTGAGTAAGGCTGCTGTGCTCCTGGATGGGTGCCTGGATCAGCAAGGGGGGTCTTCCCCCTTCTCCCATCCCTCTGTGTGTCTAGGGAAGGGCAGGATGATACCACCAGCAGAGGCATTGGAGATGCTCTGAATGGGATGGGTGGGATGAGGCAGGAGCGCACTGATGCTGCAACCTGGAAAGCCAGGCTGAAAGTCAGGCAGTGGAGAAGTTAGAGGGAAATCTTCACTGGAGCTGAGACATCAGGAACCAACAGGACAGAGGGAAGAACAAGGAGATAACAAGATGCCACAGATCATAGAACCATGAAATGGTTTGGGCTGGAAGGGACCTTACAGCCCATCTGGTTCCAACCCACTGCCATGGGCAGGGACACCTCCCACTGGCTCAGGGGCTCCAAGCCCCATCCAACCTGGCCTGGAACCCCTCCAGGGATGGGGCAGCCACCACTGCTCTGGGCAACCTGGGCCAGGGCCTCCCCACCCTCACAGCAAAACATTTCTTCCTGAGATCTCATCTCAATCTCCCCTCTTTCAGCTGAAAATCATTCCTCCTCATCCTGTCCCTGAACCCCCGGATCAGGAGCTCCTCCCCAGCTTCCCTGGAGCCCCTTTCAGCACTGGAAGCTGCTCTAAGTTTCCCTGGAGCCTTCTCCAGGCTGAACAACCCCAACTCTCTCAGCCTGTCCTTGTACAGGCGGTGTTCAGGGCCAGGTTGGATGGGGCTTGGAGCCCCTGATCCAGGGGGAGGTGTCCCTGCCCATGGCAGGGGGTGGAACTGGATGGCCTTTGAGTTCCCTCCTGACCCGAACCATTCTATTATTCTATGCATTTTGATGCTTTTCATCACGGTGCTGCAAACACATCTGCTCACACCTCTGGAGCTCCCCTGCCTCTGTAGTGCTCAAAGCTGTTATGGGAAGGGTATTAGGATATTCTCAGTGTTGTTGCAACTCTTGGCCCTATTTTTTTCTTGAGGTAGGAGCATGTTCTTTCATGTCTCCCTATGCCCCTGTTGTGCCTTAGAACGCAACTTTTCTACCTCAGCTCCTCCCTCAGCTCAGCACTGGGAAGAGCCCCAGAAACAAATGACTCCTCTGGGACTCTCGGGCAACTTGGCCTTCCTGTCCTAGCGAAGAGGATGTACAACCTGCTGGCCTCACGGGTAAAACACAGTTGTGCCTCTTGGGTTTCATATTTAAGGGTTTTTTTTGCTGGCAGAGGATGAGAAGAGGCTGTGTAAGTTGTGGTCAGAGGGTTCTGGGGTTGTTCTGGGCTCGCACATTCCTCTCTGGCTCCTGTGGTCACAGGGAGCCCAGCCCAAGACCCAAAGCCATCCCTCCATCACTGATTCCCGTGGTGGAGATGCCTTGAGTGGGACTGAGGGATGAGAAAGTGGCACTTTCCAACAAAAACTGTTCCAGCTCAGCATGTGGGAACACACAGAGTGGGAAAGCCCTGGGATGCTGGTGTGACACGAGGGATGGGGACCCAGCTGGGATGTGGGCAGCTTCTCCGCATGAATCGGGGCTGCACCAGCACAGTCTGCAGTGACAATGAGGAGAAATGACAGTGCCAATTTGCAGCAGGGCTCCCGAACGCTGTCACTGCCAATCGCTGTCACCGCATAGCCCCAAACACCTCACCTGGGCGATGGTTAAGCTCCTGGTCTCCTGGCCTCATTAGGAGTGGTTACCATCATTATTGCAGCATTTACTCCTGCCCTGCACTGTGCACTGTGCTGGCCCTGCAGCAGCCCGTGCTGCCCCTGCGGGGATGAGAGCCTGGAGGAGATGAGCTGCAGGGTCTCCAGCCATCTCAGGCTTTCCTGGGGTGCTCAGCTGACCAGGACCAACCCCCAAGAGCTCTTTACTGTCCTGGGTTACAATGCAGTGAAGTGGGACCAGCAGCCCTTGTCCTGCTCTCCTCCACGCTGGCACCAAGCGCATCGGTTCCTCCTGCACACAACCTGAAATGACCCAGAGGGTTACGTGTGTCTCGTAGAGAGTAGCACAGCCTCCACGTTCCTCTGACACAGGGTTCACTGGTGTCCCTGAAAGTGCACCCTGGGCTGCCTGAGTCCCTGACACTGTGTTCTGTCCACCTGCAGCTCCAAGGTAGGCATCACTGCTCCCTCCTCCATCAAGGATCTCCATCTCCTAGGAACTGTGGAGCGCTGATCCTGCTGGGAGAAGCATTCCTCAGGGACCAGAAACCAGCCCTCAAACCCTGCTGTCCCCAAGGCCAGGTTCTTGTGTCCTTGTGCTTTAGAATAAATCTTATTCCCACTTACACTCACAACCTTCCTTGTGCCCCGGTTGTGGAGGGGACACAAGGACCTCACTGTGCCATCCCTCTGCTCCTCTCCAGGGACAAAAGCAGGAAGGGAAGCAGTATTTACTGCTTCACCTCCACTTTACCCTTCCTTTAGGCGAGGGCTTTTAATTTCCTTTCAGGGCCAGAGCAGCAAGCATTAAATGATGTCAGATCCCTCAGTGCAAAGCCAGGGGATCCCCCAGCCTCCGGCTAAGCCCTGTTTGAGCGACAACCCAGTACCTGCAGGTCAGAGACCTCCCTGGTGCTGCTGACAGCTCTGCTAAAAGCTCTTTGTTCCTCAGCCCCTAAGGCCCTGCTAAGTGGTGAACAGCACAGAGAGCATCTGTGGAGCCCATGAGGAGGGTGCCCTGGCGGAGAGATGGTCTCTGGGCTGTTTTTCCTGCTCCTCTGAGCAGCGCTGGGCAGCATCACGGCTCACCCTGCCTGCTTGTGGAGCGGTGGCTTCTCCAGAAGCAGGCTGGGCCCTTAGATCAGGGATGGCTTCTCTCCCATGGATGCGATGCTTCTGTGTGGTACTTTCCACGGACGGGTACGCAGAGGAGATGGAGATACCACAGCTAGCAGTTCCTCACCCCACCTTGTCTTCTCTACCCCTCTGCTCCTCTCCCATCACCTCCATGCCCACCAAACCTGTTGATTACGGACATGAGTGCTGCAGTTCCCTCTCTGCAATCACCTGCTTAGTGCTACCCCTCGTGGAGGAGCCACTTGAGAGGAGGTGTGATCAGCCACCAAGCCAGGGCTCCTTTGGTGGGTGTCTACACCTTTAAATCAGGGAAAAAAAAAAAAAATTAAAAAAAAAGAAAAAAAAAATCCTTCGCCTAGAGGGCAGTGGAACAATTTTGACTTTAAAAAGAGAGCGAGACAGAGAGCGAAGTGAGCGTTAACAACTCCTGATCCAGTCCCTGGGCATTCATTAATGTTTCATGGCGCTTTCAATTATTGCCTCCTCTGCCACTGCCGTCATCTGTCTCTTCAAATCGACGGTATAATAACCACTCAAGCAGAAATCCACTCTGCTGTCTGCCCGCCGCTCCCCTCCCAGCCTCTGCAACTCCCTCTCTCCAAGCTTTTCATCTGCGCCTCTCACAGCTCACCCTGGAAATGCCTTTGCCCCTTCCCCATACGTCGCGGGTGGCCTCGGCTGAGGACAGTGCTGTGGGGGGACACAGGGAAACAAGGGTGTCAGACCCCCCTCTTTTGGAGTCAAGCTTTTACCAATTACCTCCCATCTCACATTGTGGGGTCTGTGCAGTTTTGGACCCACGTTCTGGGGCACAGGGGGCATCGGGCATCTCTGGGTGAGCTGCGTGCACCCCAGAGCATCCCTCTCAGCGCAGGGCACATCCCACCCACCAGCTCGAAGGACCCCATGTTCCTGGTCAGGAGACACACAAGGGCGTGCAGGGACCGTGTGTACCACACGCCACGCACACACCCAGCCCTCTGCACCCACACACACGAGAGCAAAGCGCCGTGGAGCAAAGCGGCTCTGCCTGCACAGGCAGCGACAGGCAGGCTGACTGCCTGCTGCGTGCACAGCCTCGGGCTCAAACCCCAGCACATGATTGCACGTCAACAGATGTGTCGCACATCCGTCCTTCCCCTGCAAAATAGCCCCGTGACGCTACCTGAGCCCTTCCAGGAGAGCCCCAAGGTGAGTGTGGGCTCCTCCAGCCACGGCGTGGGAGCCTCTGGGTGCTTGAGGCAGGGGTAGATCGGTTCTGGAGGGGGTTGGCAGAGACTATGAAGCCTCGTCTGTCTGTGCACTCCTCTGCAGGGTGTCCTGGCCCAGCCAGGGGAGGCCCGCAGTGGGCTGGAGATGGGTGAGGAGCACCTGAAGCACCTACTGCTCATTGTAGGTTGTGTGGATTCACAGAGCTCAGCTCAGCCTTTCAGTGCCTGGGTAGTCTCAGATCTGCCAGCATCAAGGCTGCAGACCTTACACAAGCCTCATAAATTTTACTTTTGCCTTGCCTGGTCTTCAGTGCTCACAAACTCAGTGTCCCTGGGACTCCGCACTTTGGCTGAAGGAGCTACAGCCTTCAACTCGGGGCAAGGATCCATGAAGGACCAAAAACTGAGTTCCCAACTACTCTGCCCAGCGCCCACCAGCCTGTCTGGACACATCGTCTCTATCTGGGGTGGGAGGAAGAGCTTGTGGCTTCCACCGCAGACTGCGATGAACTCAAACCACCCTGTTTTGATGTCAGTGTTTCTGCTCAGGAAGACAAAAGCATTTGGCTGAGATGAAGTCATGTCCTTCAATCCCACCCATACATTCACACCTCACAGAGGTGTTGGGACTCTGCATTTTTTACCATTTATCATTTTCCCAGAATGGAAACAGTGTTATGTCGTGGTTGAAATGTCAACATTTCCAGTGGGACATTCCCTATTTAACTGTCCTCTCTGGGCTGGGATTTATTGCTGACAACTGAATCACCCACATCTTTTTGCTATTACCATAAAGCCCTTCTCGCCCCTGGGGTCCTCCCCAGCTCTGGTGTCCAAGTGCTTTCCAAGAGGAATAGGATGCTTGGAGGTGTACCGAGGCCACCTGAGGGATCTGGTGGCAGATGGGCATGTGGAGGATGGTGGCCAGGCTCTGCTTCCTGCAGGAATGTGCTGCCACTCCTCCCCAGGACAGGTTTGCAAAGCAGGCTCCCAGCCCCCTCCCTGATCGCCTGCCACCAGCATTCCCAGCCGCTCCAGCTCTGCAGGGAGGCTGGGAGCACACAGCTCCTTGAAAACTCTCGCTGCTCCTCCCTTCCTCCTCCTCGTCGTGCTGGTTTTCCTTTTGAATCTCGCTTCTCCCTTTCCTGGAACCCTTCTGGCTGGAAGAGGCAAGTGGGGACTTGGCCCGGAGTAGTGGCTGGACCCAGTGCGAGGTGCTGGGATGCACAGGAATGCCCCAGCAGGAGTTTTACTCTCTCTTTTCTTTCTCTCACTCTTCTAAAGAGATTCCGGAGTCCCTCTGATGGGAGCCAGATGTGCCCCAGATGTTTCCACTTAGCAGAGTGCTGGCCTGCCTCCTGCGTGCTCTTGAAAGCTCTGTGTGTGTGTGTTTCGGTGACGTCGGTGCAGCCCTGCTCGCCACGGCGCTCCCACGCACACGCACCGCTCACCCCGCGGGTGCACGGAGCTGCCGGGGGGCTGCACAGACCACCAACGACAAACAGGCAGGGGCAGGTGGGCACAGGGGCGCATTCCCTGGCTTTACTTGTGCACATCTGCATGTGTTCTCATGTGCACATGGCATGGGGAAGCATTCCAACAGGCGTATGTGCTTGCAAACGCACCTTTCGCACCTCCAGAGCCGCTCTCTGTATCATTTCTCATTCTCCACATGCTCATTTCTCTTTCTCCACATGCTCCCTGCACCAGTGTGATCCCTCGGAATCAGAGTGGGCCAAATCATAGAATCCTAGAATAGTTACGGTTGGAATGCACTTTAAAGATCGTCTCGTTCCAACACTTCTGCCATGGGCAGGGACATCCCACTGGATCAGGCTGCCCAAGGCCCATCCAACCTGGCCTGGAACATCTCCAGGGATGGGGCAGCCACAATTTCCGTGGGCAATCTGTTCTGTTCTGGTGTCTCACCACTCTCATGGTGAAGAAATTCTTCCTAATGTCCAGTCTAAATCTGCCCCTCTCCAGTTTGTACCCACTCCCTCACATCCTATCCCCACAATAGGGGAATAGTGAACAGCCCCTCTCCAGCTTTCCTGTAGCCTCTTTCAGGTACTGGAAGGTCACTATAAGATTTCCTCTGAGCCTCCTCTTCTCCAGGCTGAACAACCCCAACTCTTTCAGTCTGTCCTCATAGGGAAGGTGCTCCAGCCCTCTGATCATCTTTGTAGTCTCCTCTGGACCCGTTCCAAAGGCTCCATATCCTTCTTACATTGAGGATTCCCCTGTGACACCACAGACATACCAGCCACGGACACTTTGCTCCATCACTCACCTGCCTCAGAGCATCGTCCAGCCTTCTCTCCCTCCTAACTCCCATGTGCACACAGGATGTCCGTTATTGCAGTCTTTTCCCCATGTGCTCCAGCGATGCCCTCGTGCATTCCCTGGGTGATGAGGGATCAGTTCCCCCAGCCCAGTTCCAGCACTTCCAGCGCTCACTGGGCTGGATTGCCCGACCCTGGGCTTCCCCCCACAGTGCTGCAGAGTTGGGTGGGTTGGAGAGAGGCACAGATGTGGCCTTGCGGTCCCAATACATCAGGGTTGTGACTGCCAGGTGCCGGGGGCTGTTTCCTGGCTGGACCCGTGGTGTGACAAGGAGGGATGGCTCAGTGCCCTGGATCCAGCCCTGCCACCATCAGCATCCAGCCCCAGGACCAATCTCCTTGTTAGGGCTCCAGTTTTCTTCCCTATTTATGGGCTCGTGTTGCCATTCGCAGCTCATTGTGCAGCATAAATTTCAGCGACGCTGGGTGACATTTAAGAGCAGGTGGGTGGGGATGGGGGGGGACAGCGGTGCGGTGGGAGGTGGAATACAAACCCGTCCAGTGATGCTAAACCTCAGATGAACCTGGAGCAACACGCCCAACCCAGGAGCTGAAAGTGACCCTCCGCTTGCCAAGCCAAAGAGCCAGTGTCGATGCCCAGGGGCAAGCGGGAGGTCCCAGCTGGGCATCCCTGTGCGGAGCTGTGTGCACGGGAGGGGGTGGCACTGCCTGTTCCCCACCACCCCCTCCTCCGCTTCTCCCTGCTCACACTCCCCCCCCCTTCCTAATCCCCACAAATGCTAAGATATTTAAATGTGGTATTTTCAAATCTAATCAGCGTTCCAAAGCTGTGCTGCCGCCACTCAAATTTAATTTGATCCATTTACCAGCTTTGTGGTGCATCTAATCAAAGAGAGGGAACAATTAGGTTAATGTCAGGGGTCACCTCGCAGGCTCCTGCGCCGCTCAGCAACAGGAGGCATCCGTGGCGAGGCCAGCCCTGAGGAACAAAAGCATGAGTCAGGGGTCTCTGGGGCCTGGGCTGGAGATGCCCACGGAGATGGAGGTCATCCCGGGTCATGCGGGTGGCTCGGAGGGAGGCAGCCTGGCCAGAAGTGTGGGATGCTTCACCCTTCTTAGCTTCAGTGTGAGTAGAGATGTAGGCTGCACAGGCCAGTATTGAGTGTGGGTCTGCATCCTGCTCCAGACATCTCTTGACCCATCCATTCCTGAGACAAGCTGACTTGGGATGTGCTTGACCTCGGCCAACTGCTGCTACTATTACAACTCCTGACACAATAATCTGGATAAGACAAACTTTGTGTCTCTCCCAGTGTCTCCTCGGATCCTGGTCAGGGCTGGGAGAGGGTCAAGTAGGTAAACCTCAGCCAAACTGTCTCCTACCTTAACCAAAGATGGAGTACAATATTATGCGTGGGGTGAGAGCGCTCCAGGTCAGACTTGGCCATCATGTTTGCCAGCTGGTGATGGGCAAACCAGAGAAGGACCAACCAGGTTCTCAGTGTCAGCAAACCAGACCAACCTTGTGACCAAGCAGTGTCATGAAGCCAGGGCAGAGCACAGAGCCCCTGGGGGCTGGGTACCATTCCCTTGCCTTATTTGGGGTTATAACTCTAAGACAGAACTTCTCCTCCATGGTAGAGTTCATATCACAGGCTTTCTGTGCTCTTCGCTCATGCTAGGATGGGGCTCAGCCCTTCTCGGAAAGGTCACTGGAAAGAGGGAGGGATGTGGCATTTACCCTCCTCAGGTGTAGTCTCCAGTTTGGTGCCAGGCAGCTCTGAAGTGCTGCATATTCCTGAGCCCGGACACATCCAGGAAGAGATGAAGATGAAAGTTAAACGTCTTTGGTGTTGCATTTTATACTCCAAATAATGGCAGAGCAAGGAATGCCTCTCCCCTCCTCCCTGCTGCTGAGCAGCATGCTTTGCCTCACTCCTGAAGCTTCAGCCCATCCCTCACCCGTGGAGATGTCCCGCTGTGTGTGCTTGTTGGGTTTGGCTTCAGCCCCTGCTCCATTCCTGAACCCTGATCTTCCTGCAGGTTCTTTGTGGGGTGGAGGCGATGGACTGTTCGGAGCAAGGTTATGGGGCGGCGAGTGCGATAGGGGCAGGGCAGCAGGACCACCAGCTGCAGCGCTTGGGGAGGGGTGGAAAGAAAAAGGAGGAGGGAAAAATAAACAAACTTCGGGTAGATTTAGTGTTTCTTTTTTTTTAATACATTCTTTAAAAGGCTGAATGAAGAAATGTAGGGGAGGCAGGCGTGGGGGAAGGTAGCACTTGTGATGCCTCCTCTACCCCACTCCTGCTACAGACCTGAGCCCAGAGGGATCCACGCTGGAGCGGCAGCAGCTCAGGAGGTGTCAGGAAGGTTCAGGGCACTCTTGGGGTGTAGGGCTGCCATCCCAACAAGTTTCTGTACTCACAGTCCTCATCACCACCAGAACCTCTCAGAAGCCAGATGTGCATCGCCCTCCTGCTGCAGGGTTGGCAAAGTCTGCTGGGTTGAAGGTTTGGGAGCATCAGGTCTTGAACTTGAAACGGACTGAACAGAAAAACAAGTTTTTTCCCCACTACCCATGGAATTCCTAACCCAAACTTTAATTGCTGTCGTAGAAAAGCCTCGATCCCTCAAAACCATGGGAAGGATGAGAAAAAAAAAAAAGAGCAAATAGAAGAATTGTGAAAAGCTGGGGCAGAAAACAAACCATACCTACAGAAATGGAAGCAAAACTCATCCAGTTTGCTTGCTACAAAATCTGTTATTATTTCAGGATTTTCTTTTTCCCCACAAGAAATCCTCTGTCGCTCCATGAGCAGCTCCAGCACCCTGACATGTGTACCGTGCCAGGGCTTCCTAGCATCCCCTTCCCTAAGCCAAAGCCAAGGAGTTGTCACTCCACTGCTCCTTGCCCAGGGAGCTGTCGCTCTGGAGACGGGCTTGGACCAACTGATCAAGCATCGCTCCTCCGCCCTGGTGCTGGAAGGGTGAGAAGAGGGACAGTAAAACTCAGAGCTGGGATGGAGAGGGGCTCAGCCTGGTGATGCCAGTCCCAAGGAGATGTGTTATCCCTGAGGAGGGAAGGCAGCTGAGTGTGCTCCCATGGAGCTCCAGGATGTAAAGAGCAGATCCAGCATTACCTGTGCTAAATGGGTGTCGGACGGGGAGCTTGCGAGTGTGTCCACACACATCTGGGTGCACCTGGGTGTATTTTGTGTTATCTCTGCCTGTTTTGGATGTCACAGTCCCGTATCAGTACTTGTTGCTCCCATAGGACCAAGCCCACTGAGAAGAAGAGGAGGAGTCAGAGTGGAGGCTCAGGGCTTTAGCACTGTGCCTTGTGACTTTCCAGTCCCCTCATGCCCCAAGGATGGGCACCTGGAGGTTTGAAGCATCTGCATGTGCCCTCCCTTCTCCACCCCATTTAGAATCATAGAATGGTTTGGATCGGAAGGGACCTTAAAGCCCATCCAGTTCCAGCCCCAGCCATGGGAAGGGACACCTCCCACTGGATCAGGGGCTCAAAGCCTCACCCAGCCTGGCCTTGAACACCTCCAGTGAGGGAGCATCCGCATTCTCTAGGCAACCTGTTCCCAGGTCTCACCACCCTCACACGCCCTCCCTCCCCAATGCCCTAAAATCCCTTTTCCCTAGGGTTGTTACAGCCTTTCCTACTGATTCCCTGCTTCCCGACAGCAGCAGGATCTCGGGGACCGGAGCACACGTGCCACCACCCATGGCCCCGGTCCCACATCACCGCTGACCGCCCTGTGCCTGTGCTCCCCAGGGCAGCAGTGTGGCACCTCTCAAAGATGTCCCACCCTGTGGTGGCTTTTCACTCCCCAAACGGGTTGTAAGGATGTTTCTGCAGTGTGTGATTTAAATACACATGCTTTGCAATCTGTTGCAGAGTAGGGTTACTTGGCAAGGCTCCCCTGCCCAGGCTGTTCAGGGACTCTCGGGCTCAGACACAGCTGGGGTTTTCCAGCACAGACCAGGCTTAATGTAAGAGTAAGTGGAGGCAGAGATGTGTCTCGTGTCCTCAGCGTGCTCAGCTGGATGAGGTCCTGCCCAGCACCCCCTCCAGAAACCTGCCACTGCTCCCCAGCTTGTGGGCACCCAGCGGGGTTTGGTGCCTCACCCCACACCCAGAGCGCTGGTGAGGTATGGGAGGTGAGGGAGGTTTGCCCTGGGAAAAGGGGGATTAAAGGCAAACCGGTCACATTTATTCCTCTCGTGGACAGGAGTATGGGGAAGAAACAGTGGCAGGTTGGTGCCAGAGGTTCTGCCAGGACCTCCAGGCTCCTCACTCTCATAGCAGGGCTGGCCAGACCCCATGGTGGAAGCAGGGAAATGTTACTCCAGGCCCTCTCCAATGCGTTCCCTGGATTCTGTGCCCAACAAAACTGGCATTTACCCATGCCAGCACAGCCCACAGGCTTGCCCTGAGCTCTCTCCATCCCCAGTGGGACGCAGCATGGACTTGGGATATCGCATTTAGCAGCCCAGCTCCTCCAGAGAGCATCTCCTTCCCTGAAAAGAGCTGCTCCTCTGAGTCTACACAGCCCCATGCACAGTGCACCCAGGCTGATAACAAGAGCTGGATCTTTAGCCCATTTGCCAGCATGCAGGTCATGGGCCGACTGAGCTGCTCATTTCCTTATGGGCTATAACGGAGCTGGAGCCTCTTCATCCTAGAGAAAGGGGAAACATGGAACTTAGATGCTTGCTAGGGCCACTTGTTATTTAGGGCAGGCATTTTCTCCTTGCTTGTAGCCTCCTTCCACTCCCTCTGCTACCCAGCGGCTCTCTCTACCTCCCCTTCAACCATGGTCTGTGAGTCCAGCTCAAGGCTGCAGTCTCCTTCTTCTTCCCCACCATGAAGATGCCTCTCTCTCAGCACTTCTCACACCCCTGAAGCGAGTGGGTGCTCTATAGATCCACTCAGGGAGCAGTTTCTCACAGGAGGACAGAAAGGAGAAAAGCCAAGGGATTGGAGAGACTGGACTGTCAGGCTGTTGGAAAGACCTGCAGGGACAGGGAGCCACAGGGGTGACTTCCCCAGTAGGATATCTCATGGATCTGGGGACTTGAGAGAAGGTAGCACACACTGGTGGCACAAGGGACCCTCTTCTCTTGTGCCCCAATCCTCTTCTCATCATCTCCCACATCCTCTCCCTGTTGTTTCTCCTGCATGCATCCCTCTCTGACATCCTCTTCCCTCTCCCATCTCCGCAGCTGATCCCTGCCAGGGTGTGCAGCCCTCTCCCACGACACACTCCTCTCCAGCAGGAAGGAATATGGTGAGGGGCCAAGGAGTGCCGCACCACTGAGGAGCACACATAAAATCACAGAATTGTTTGGTTGGAAAAGACTTTTGAGATCACTGAGTCCAACCATACCTGTCCACAACTAACCAGATCCCTGAACGCCTCGTCTGCTCATCTCTTGAACAACTCCAGGTATGGAGAGTCCACGACAGCCCTGGGCAGCACCTGCCAGGGCTTCACCATTCTTTTGGTAAAGAAATTTTTCCTAATATCCACCTGAACCTCCCCTGGTGCAACTTGAGGCCATTCTCTCTTGTCCCATCACTTGTTACTTGGGAGAAGAGACCAACATCCTCCTCTCCACAACTTCCTTTCAGGCAGTTGAAGACAGTGATGAGGTCTCCCCTCAGCCTCCTTTTCTCCAGGCTAAACAAGCCCAGGTCCCTCAGCCGCTCCGCATAACCCTTGTTCTCCAGCCCCTTCCCACCTTCATTGCCCTCCTCTGGATGTGTTCCAGCCCCTCATCCAGTGAAGAGTTCTCCCCTCAGTCTCCTCCTCTCCAGGCACTGGAGGGTGCATCTGTTCACTGTGAGGACATGGGAACAGCATCAGAGAGGTGACACCGAGGGAACGAGGAACACAGAAGGAGTTTAAAAAGCCTGCCCCTCCCTGTTTGGTTGCAAGGAGTTAATACTGTGATCTGTTGCGTGAGTTCTGATGAGAAGCTGGTTGACATGCAGTGCTGGAATAATGAAACGTAATACACATTAATAGGACCTCCCTCTGTGTGATTGCTTCTGCTCCACTAGCCCCATTGAAGATTTCACTTTTCTTTTAACAGTCAGAATAACAGAATGTGACATTAAGTCTTTTACATGCAGCAATTTATTTTAAAATATTGGGGCACTCAAAACAGTATCCAGAATGTTAAATAAGATATGCATGAGATGGAAATCAGAGCAGCACTGCAGCAAGGAGACAGGAGTCAGACAGAGCCTTGTGCAGGCAGAGGCAGCTCCACTTTTATTCTTAATTGCTCTTTAAGGCACAAAGAAATAGCCAAGTTGGGGAGAGCTCTGAGGTACCGAGCATCCAAGCCTCTTAGCTCACAGGTCCAGATGGGAAATGAATGTCCAGTGTGGATCCCACCTCCCCAGCCATCACTGAGGTCGCTTGTGTCACCTGCCTGACCTTGGGGTTGGCTGGGAAGGCTACAGGGTTTGCAGGCACACAAAACCTGGACCAGTGATCTGAGTCCACGGAGTGTCCAGTGCTGCTGGGAGCCTGCGGTTGTGCTTGCAATGAGAGGATCCCTCCTGCTTTGCAAATGCATGCCTTTTATAGAATCATAGGATTGTTTGGTTGGAAAAAAACCTTGGAGATCATTGAGTCCAACCGTACTTGTCCACTACTAAACCATCCCCGAGTACCTTGTCTGTTCTCCTTTTAAACCCCTCTAGGTATGGGGACTCCACCAACCTCCCTGGGAAGCCTCTGCCAGTGCCTGAGAATCCTTTCAGTGAAGAAAGTTTTCTTAAGACCCGATCTAAACCTCCCCTGGTGCAACTTGAGGCCATTTCCTCTCATCCCGTTGCTTGTTACTTGACAGAAGAGACCAACACCCACCTTTCTACAACCGCCTTTCACGGCGTTTGAGGGAGCGATGAGGTCAGCCTCCTCTTCCTCAGGCTAAACAACCCGAGGTCCTTCAACTGTTCCTCATAAGGTGAGCTTCATCGTTTTCTTCATCTTGGAAATGTGGTCACTTCAGTCATGGAGCACATCAAAGCTAACAACCCCACGGAGTGTTGTGAGGCTCCTCAGGTTGGCGTCAGCTGCGAGTGGTGTGCCCTGGCTTTGCTGGTGTTCTTGCCACACTGATCCCACCCTCCAAGGACAAAGCTGGCTCAGCAATGGCACTGAAGCACTGCGAAAAGTCAAAGACACTTTTGCCTAAAGCAGGAACCTTTGGAATCTGCAGGGTTTGGGCAGTACCTCTTAATGTGCCAGATCACATCTTTAGCCCTGGAGACTCTGCCCCATACAGCTCGGTCCCACCCCGTGAGCACTCGGCAGGGTGGTCTCACACCATTGCTTTTACGCTCTCCACGTAGTCTCCCTTTGCTTCTCCATGCAAGCAGCTCTGCCCTGTGGAGCCTTCATCCATCCATCCTCTCACAGGCACCACGCTGGGCTAAGCCCGTTGCTGATTCACCACCAAAGTCTAACACCAACCTGACAAGCAGCAGCTGTTCATGGGGACAAAGACTCCTATCAGCAGTGGTCTGTCCCTCGTTCATCATCTCTGAAGGTGTTTAAAACACAGGTAGATGAGGTTCTCAGGGTTTAGTGGTGGACAGGTGTGGTTGAATTCAATGAGTTCTAAGTTTTTTCCAACCAAACAATTGTATGATTCTATGAAGGCAGAGGGAGTGCAGGGCCCTGGGAAGAGGAGCTGGAGTGTCAGGATGCCTATCAGATCTTCCGAGAGCCGGAGTACATGCTCCCGGTGAGCTTCCCAGAGGCCAATGCACTGGCTGGATCCTGCTCCTCATCCTTCCCTGACACACCAGTCCATGCTCACCCCACACTGCCGGAACGGGTGGGCTGTGCTGAGCATTGCCGGTGCAGCACAGCTGGGTGCATGGAGGGCTGGGGTCCTCAATCCCATTTTTGGGAGCCCTGAGGCAAAAGGGGTCTTCTCCTTCCAGTGTGGTGATGGGTGACAGATGAGCCCATGGAGGAAGGGTTGGGTTTCTGCAGGTCCCAGTGCTGCAGGAAAGGCAGCTTCATGAGTTGTGCGTGATGGCATCACCAGCATGATGCTCTCCAGAGCAATTAGGGGGCTCCTGAGGGAAATACAAGGCACCCACAACCCTGTGCTAGGGTTTAGATCTGAGCTGCTCGCATCCCAGTGCACAACTGCAGCAGGGATTGAACCTTATGTGTCTCTGCCTGCTCCTACCTCCATCCTCAGCTGCTCCTGTAGAGCATTTATTTGCCCCACAGCCTTGCTGGAGCATCTGCAGCTCACAGAATGAGGAGACTGGGGACAGCAGCTACCAGCATCTCTCCCACCATCACTGGTTCCCGGCTTACACAGCCCGGTGAATCCTTTGAAGGACAAGTCCTTCAAAAGCCTCTTTGGCTTCTGAGCTTTCTGCCACGTCTTCAGGTTTATCTCCGGGAGTTTGAGCATCACAAAAAATATTCATTCACCTCTACCTCATCCCTGCCAGACTGAGCAGCAGACACAAGCGAAGCTGGGTGTGATCCCCTGTGGAAGAAGGGCAGAATCAGGAGCTTAGCTGTTTCATTGTGGTTTTTTTTCAAGCAGTACACATACAGTAAAATCATCTTGAATACCTATGGGAGAAAGCCTTGAAGGACACATGAGTTGGACTTCAGCATCCTTTGAACCCCCCATAGGATGCCCATTGATGTCTGCAGGGATCAATGGGGAAATCTCATGCTCTGTTCCACCAGGAGGCCAATTTCCCTAATGCGACTCCAGAGAAAAATGACGATGACATCCCTAAAGCAGACAGCAATTTGCATGTCATCATCTGGCACTGCCCTGCTGAGAGGGGCTGGTGCCACGGGGGGCTGAGTGGCAGGTGCCCCCCTCCCCACTGCTCCATCTGCCCCGCACACAGCATCGGGAATGGCAGCACCTGCTGCCGTGGGTGACGATGGCTTCTTGGCTTCTTTTCCAACACCAAAACATTTCTGCAGGGAGAACTGCCTGCTGATGTCGTTTTTTTCTCCAGAGGCACAAGATTGCAATGATGCTGCGAGTACAGGCTGGGAGAGTTGGGATTGTTCAGCCTGGAGAAGAGAAGGCTCTGGGGAGACCTTAAAGCAGTTTCCAGGACTGAAAGGGGCTCCAGGAAAGCTGGGGAGGGGCTTTTTATAAGGGCATGGAGTGACAGGATGAGGTGGAATGACTTTAAATTGGAAAGGGGAATATTTAGATTAGATCTTAGGAAGAAATTCTTCATGATGAGAGTGGGGAGGCCCTGGCCCAGGTTGCCCAGAAGTGGTGGCTGCCCCATCCCTGGAGGCGTTCAAGGCCAGATTGGATGGGGCTTGGAGCCCCTGATCCAGTGGGAGGTGTCCCTGTCCATGGCAGGGGTGGGACTGGATGGGCTTTGAGGTTCCTTCCAACCCAAACCATTCTGTGATTCTATGCTGCCCAGTCCCTGTCTCCAGGGACCCAGCCCCCACCCATGCATGCAGAGGTCTCCATTCAGCCAGGCTGGAATTTCCCTGGAAATCTTTTCCTGCCAAAACCTTCACATTTTGCATTTGTCCTCACTTGGCCTGAACCCCTGCTTCAAAGCCAGGGCATTTTTCCAGGGAGGGGACTGGCATTCCGCAGCTGGCTCTCATCACCCTGAGAGCTGGGAGGTCCCCAGAGTTTCCACCCCAGCGTGGCAGGACCGCGCATCGAATTAGCTGAGTACCCTCTGCTGCTCCCGGAGCCCAAACCCGGCTCTCATTTGCTCCTGGCCTTTACAGTCCCTCAGCTACTGCCCAGGTGGAGCCTTTCAAGACATCTTACCTGGCTGTGCGTGGTGCCATCACCAGCATGACGCTCTCGAGGGCAATTAGATTGGTCTTGAGGGAAACCAAGAGCACCCACAACCCTGTGTTAGGGCTTGGCTCTGCTCCCACCCCGGTGCATTGCACCAGCGAGACTGCAGCAGGGATTGAACCCCACACGTCTCTGCCTGCTCCTGCCTCCATCCACCTCCTGCCACAAAAAGCACCCAAGCAGCCTCCATGGCTCCAGCCGTGGTAGAGCCCTTCCAAGCACGTTTGGTTTGTGCTAACATGCATCCTCGCTGCCACGCTGTGCCCGTGGCCTTGCTCTTGGCAGACATTGCTCATCCTGCTGGGGTGCATGCAAAGGATCTCACACCATCCCAACTGCTCTGTGCAATCACAAAGAGGCAATGACAGTGTGATGTCCATCATCCAGCCTTTCTCGGAGCGACAGCGGGGCTCCAAGCAGACCCCTATCAGATGGGAAGGAAAGGAGGAAACCAAGACATCTTCCAGGTGGAAGATGGAAACACAAAGATCCTGATACACCCATCTCCCTCTTCCTAGCTCTGGGAGGAGACAACGCAGGGACTCTCAGAACTCGGACCACAGGCCAAACTGCATTTCCCCCTAAACTCCACTATGAAGCCCTG
Organism: Cuculus canorus; assembly: GCF_017976375.1. Lineage (NCBI taxonomy): Eukaryota > Metazoa > Chordata > Aves > Cuculiformes > Cuculidae > Cuculus > Cuculus canorus. The sequence goes on from NC_071422.1 coordinate 2,742,275, forward strand.
GGACTGTGGTCACGGACACCTGAAGCAAAGCTGAGTTGCTGAGGATGGAGTGGGTGCTCCCTGCCTGGAGCATCCCCTTCATGGGACGGTGGTGAGCTCTGCCCCCCTGATCTGGGGGACATCCCTGCTTGGCTTCAAGTCCTGCAGATTCCAGAGGCAGGCAGCACCTCCCCACTCCTGCAGACCATGTGAAGAGCTGTCCCCATGTGCCCTTTCCTGGGTTAAAGCGTTGCAGGGAACACAGATTGTTCCCAGGCCAGACCCTTCACTCAGGGGTCATGCAGGGCAGTGCTGAGATGGGGCGCCCTGACACCTCCTCCAGCCCCTCACCACAGTCAGCAGGACCATCCCCTCCTGCCAGCACTGACCACACACCTTGCAGGGGGTCAGTGATGTATTTGGATGAGGATCTCTCACGAGATTCCACCCAAAATCTGGTGTCCAGTTCTGGAATCCCCTGTACAGGAAAGACATGGATCGGTTGGAACTGGTCCAGAAGAGGCCACAGAGACCACCAGGGAGTTGGAGCACCTTCTGTAAGAGGACAGGCTGAGAGAGTTGGGGTTGTTCAGCCTGGAGAAGAGAAGGTTCTGGGGAGACCTTAGAGCAGCTTCCAGTACTGAAAGGGGCTCCAGGAAAGCTGGGGAGGGGTTCTTGATCAGGGAGGGCAGGGACAGGATGAGAGGGAGTGGTTTTCAGCTGAAAGAGGGGAGATTGAGATGAGATCTCAGGAAGAAATGTTTTGCTGTGAGGGTGGGGAGGCCCTGGCCCAGGTTGCCCAGAGCAGTAGTGGCTGCCCCATCCCTGGAGGGGTTCAAGGACAAGTTAGATGGGGCTTGGAGCCCCTGATCCAGTGGGTGGTGTCCCTGGCAGGGGATTGGAATTGGATGGGCTTTGAGGTCTCTTCCAACCCAAACCATTCTATGATCTCCTCCCAGTTGCACCCACATTGACGGAGGACTCAGTGCAGCCCCACCATGTGCATGTCAGGCTTCAGCATTCCATTCCCTACTCAACGTGGGAATAAAAGAGGCAGCACCCAACAGGATTGCTCCTGAGTAAGACTCACCTCTGCTGGTACTCCTGTCCTTTCTACCTGCAAGCTGGCAGGTCCAGAGCAGGCGGCTGCCCTCGGGCTACGCATCTGGGAGAGGGGCTGGTGGATGCTGAGCAGTGGGGTTGTCAGCCGTGCCACAGCCCTGACTTCTGTCCCTTGGCTCCAGGGCTCTGGAGCCTCTTCATTTCAGAGGAAAGCCAATCCACCACTGCTAAAGGGGCCTGGGAATTTGTTGGTGTCCTTCCTGCCTCCCCCGCCAGGCTTGTCCCCATGCCAGCTTCACTTCAGTATTATTCTAATTTAGGGAACTGATGCAAAAGGCTGTCCTGGCAGTTCGACTTGGCCAGGACTGGGGTTATTTTAGTTTAGTTTCAGTCATCTGAGGACAGGTCATTCTTTATCCAAGTCTATCTCCACACAGTGAGGGATTGCAGGGGGTCACAGACATCCACGGAGTGCCTTAAAGATAATTCCTTGTCTGAGCCCTGCATTTAGGCTGCACAAAGCCCCTGAGGTGCAGCACAGGAAAACTCCACAGCTGTGATTTTGGAATATTCTCAGTTGTGCATGGACACCCGTGCTTCCTGGGGATGCTCTAGAGCACGTTCCTGAGCCGGGAACTGGCTGACACAAGCCCAGCTAGTGACAGTGCGTCCTAAGCTATGGTTGTGGTCAGCTGCCCACGGTAACGCTGGGCTGCAACTCCTCCATCAGTGCTGCTTTTATTGCCCAAAGTCCTGGCAGGTCTTGCTGGGGGAGGATCACCTTCTGGATGGGTTGGACAGACCTCACTCTCTCCTATCCTTGTGGCTGGGTGCAGCTGGCAGCAGCATGACTGCCCTCCTCTGCTGTTGCCACCCAGCACACGCACGGCCCGGGGTTAAACAGGGGAGCACTATCTCATCCTGTCCTCATACAGGAGGTGCTCCAGCCCTTGGATCATCTCTGTGGCCTCCTCTGGACTTGCTCCAACACACCCACATCCTCCCTGTGCTGAGGCCTCCAAAGCTGGACACAGGGCTCCAGGTGGGGTCTCACAGAGCAGAGCAGAGGGGCAGAATCCCCTCAGTCTGCTGGCCCCACTTCTTTGGATGCAGCCCAGAACGCATTTGCCATCCACAGCACAGTGGCCAAAGGATCCTAAGGGTGATGTTTTGCTACTGGGAAACCAGGTGGCTGCAAGGGAATCAAGACTCAGTTTCAAGAAACATGCTTTTCTCTTGGATTTGAGCATGAGGGTTCTTCCTTCACACACTGTCACATTGTCCTCTTGGAGCAAGCAACCTTGCTCAGCCCTGCTTTTACTGAGCTGAAGCCACAGTTCCCTGAGAGTCTCTGCAGAAAAGGGAAGGAACCCATAGGGTTTGACACCTGCACCCTCCTATTTGTTTCAGGAAGACCTTTGAGAAGGTTCAAAGGACAAGTTTCCTAGCTGAGGAAAGGAGAAAGAATAATGTCATTGCATCCGGGAGGTGCAAACACTGTGGTTTCCTGCAGAGGAAAATTGCACCCACATCTGCAGACATCCAGGCAAGATCTCATGTTGAATGGGGAGAGGCCATAGGAGGTAAAGGCTGAAGCTGCCCAGGGGGACAGAAACATCCCTGCGTATTTGTAATCCTCCAAGGTCCCAACAGTGGCAAGAGAAGATCATGAACTACTGGCTGAAGGTGAACCTGTTTTAGCGAGGTGATTCCCAGGGCGATGGGATGTAACAGCACCACATCCATCTCACCTTAAGGATGACGGAGCCCAGGATGGCTCCCAGGTTTAACACTGCCTGCCCGCACCCAGCGTGTTCTGCAAAGCTCTGCTCTGAAACACCAGGGAACCTGGGAGCAAAGAGGAGGAAATCCCTTAGCACCCACCGTGGGGAACAGGGTGTTTGGGGGCAATTGGGAGCCTGGAGAGCACAACATCCTATAGAGACCTCCTGGAGCTTGAGGGCAACTGGAAACAGGAAGGCACAGCATCCTACAGAGAACCCCTGGAGGTGGTGAGTCCGGGGCTCATGCTGATGTCAAGCACATGGCATCCCCAACTGCAGGCTGGGCACACAACCCAGCCAATGGAGCTCACTGGCACAGGCCCCGTGGCTGCATTCCCTGTCCACTGCAGTCGAGCAGAGCCAAGGTCCAGCCTGGCATCCTATTAGTTGTTAGTGGTGCACAGGCAGCAGCCTAAAAAGGAGCCTCAGCCCAGTCCTGCTTGTTTCACCGGAGCTGGGTGACAGCAGGGCTCCATCGCTCCACGCCTGTGCAGTGCACTCCTGGCCAGGCCCACTTCACCGTGTCCCACAAAAGCGAGTTTTACCCTGAGAAAGCACTGCAGCAATCACAGCTCTGCAGGGGTGGCTGACACCAACCAACAGGACCAAAGAGGTGTCATGCCCTCTCCACCTGCCCTCTCTGGCATGGGGAGCTGCTAGCCTGGTTATGACCATTAGCCTGGGCTGGAGATGCTTTCTCCTGCTCTCTGTGCAGGAACGTGTTACCCTCAGACTTGGGTGGCTGGTGGGGGCATTGCCCTGTGTGTATATGCCCTGACTGCTTTAAATGCCTGCTCCGTGCAGTCATTAGATTATATTTATGGTCCTTGTTAAGCAGCAAGAAAAAAAAAATATCAGATACATGCAGTGAGAACTTGAACTCACTTGGCAATGCAGACAGCAGGCGCCATCTGAACTCGGATCCTTGAACCCACAGCAGCCCTGTGAGGAGCTCTGTGTCTTTAATGGCTGTGCAGGACAGCAGCGGGAGTAAGCTGGGAATGTTCCTGGCAGGGCTGCACAGCCCAGCAGCAGAGCAGCAGTGGGGATAAAGCACAGTCTTGTTCAGCTGACGGAGAAAATGCCTCTCTCTGTGCCCATTCACCATGTCCAGTGTCAGGGTCCACAGCAGGGACAGAGCACGTGTTCCCATCTCAAATGTCTCTCCTTGATTCGGTGCCACGCAGCCTCTGAGCTGCTGGAGGGGTTGATGCACATGAGCCCTACACGGAACACGTCTTGTGTCCTGGCATTCCCTCCTCCAGCCCAGTCGAGGGCGAGGACACCGAGTCCCAAAGGTGCTGTGACTCCTCAAGCTCACAGGAAGGACTGGGCAAGAGCCAGGAGCAATGCTCAGCCCCACAGCTCATAGAAAAATCCCTCTCTTGTCTCTACGCCCACTTGCAACCCAGCAACTCAGTCTGTGGCCGCAGCACAAGCACCGAGGTGGCAGTGCCCACCTCCCTCCAGGAGCTCTTGCAGCGGGAACAGACGTAGCCTCCCCCAGGTCCTGAGCTCCTCAGCGCTGGCTGCAGCCTCCTTGGAGTCTCTCTCTCCCTCAAGTCGTGATGGTACCAAGGAGCAGTGATGCCAGCGTGTGCGGGCGACCTCCCTGTGCCGCTGGGACTTTGTAGCTGTGGATTTGTAGCCTGCTGCTTTCTAGCTCAGCATGGAAGACACTCTACATTTTTTAATTTGCAAAAAAAAAAAAAGCCCTCTTTTTAGTTTACAGGGACAGAAGGGGGACTTTTATGTGCAATCTGCACAGCTCTCCAGAAAGCACTTACATTTATGATGTTCATGAAATTTATAGCCAGTTGGCAGTGCTGCTCTCTACTCTCCTCTCCTCTCCACCAGCCACCCTGGCAGGATGGCAGACTATAATAAGCAAGCCACACATTCAAGTGGCATAAAAGGCATTTCTACAAGTTAGCCTCCTGCCCAGTCTTATAAACTCTAACAAGTCTCTAACAAGTAGGCAGGATCTCTTTATACCCAGGGAGAAAAACCCCTTTCAGAAATGGCCTTTTCACAAAGCCCACACCTATCTTCTAATTAAGGTTAAATAGCTCCATGTTTTCTGGCCAATTTCATTCTTTCCCCTTATTCCCCTCTTAACAAGGCAGCCTTTAAAAAGACATCACTAATTGGTGTCTGCTTCTCACATACCATGCGTGCTTTGATAGTCAGTTAGAAAGCCTTCCTCATCGATCAAACTTCCACTGAAAGGCTGCTAATGTGCTCCATGTGTCTGCCACAGGACAAAGCCAAGTGGCGGGTCCCCAGTTCCCTTCTCCTCCCGTTCCCAGACTCCCTCCTGGGAGCAGGGGGTCCCCAGCCAGGTCTGTCCCCAGTACCCCCAGCCCCAGCCTCCCTGGGAATAGCCCGGCACCAAGAGCGATGCAGGGAAGAAATGACTCGGCGATGTGTGTGGCAATTCGGAAATTAATGGGGAGTGGTTAAATGTTAAGGGTAGGATGGAAACCAGAGCGGGTGAGAGAGCAATTGTCATGCTGATGAGGCTGGAGGGAGGCCAGGGAGCAGTTCTGGGAATCCCAGTCTCCCCAGTGCTTTCTGGACTATTAATTGAAATGTTCCTGGAGAGAGAGATGGAGATGGCGAGGGGCACCGATCCCCTTCTCTGCCCCGGAATGGGTTTGGGAAGGAGTCGGCAGGCTTCCTGGGTGAGCTGTTCCCCCTTCCCTAGTCACTGAAGGACACAGGCTGCGTCTGCAACTGGAATCATAGAATCATTGAAGCATTAAGTTTGGAAAAGACCTCTGAGCTCATCCAGTCCAACCATCAACACAATACCAATATGTCTACAAAATCATATCCCCAGGTGTCATGTCTACATGTTTTTTTAACCCCTCCAGGGATGGAAACTTCACCACTGCCCTGGGCAGCCTCTGCCAAGGCTTCACCACTCTGTCACTAAAACCAGTTCTCCTAATATCCTATCTAAACCTCCCCTTGTGCAATGCAAGGCCATTTCCTCCTATCTTTTGTTACTTGGGAGAAGAGCCCAGCACCCTCCTCACCATAACCTCCTTTATGGGAGCTGCAGAGAGTAATGAGATCCTCCCTCAGTCTCCTTTTCACTGTGCTGAACAGCCCCAGGTCCCTCTTCCACCTCCAGAACCCCTGGGCTCTAGATCCTTCGTAAGCTCAGTTCCCTTCTCCAGATGCGCTCCAGCCCCTCAATGTCTTTCTTGCAGTGAGGCCCCCGGAACAGAACCCAGGAGCTGAGGTGTGGCTTCACCAGTGCCAAGTCCGGAGGACGATCCCTTCCCTGTTCCTGCTGACCACACCATGGCTGATCCAAGCCAGGATGCTCTTGGCCTTGTTGGCCACCTGGGCCACCGCTGGCTCATGTTCAGATGCTGTTGACCAGAACCTCAGGGCCTTTTCCACCAGGCAGATTTCCAGCTGCTCTTCCCCATGCCTGCAGCGCAGCCAAGAATTGTTGTGACCCAAATACAAAACCCAGCACTTGGCCTTGTTGAACCTCATACAACTGGCCTTGGTCCATCAATCCATCCTGTCCAGACCCCTCTGCAGCTGGTGCAGTCTGCAGCTGATCAGCCCTGCTCCAGCCAGGAGGTCAGAGCCACCACAGGATCCACGGGGAAAGCCAGAAGAGATGGTTGTCACTGCAAGCCAGATCCTTCCCCGTGCCTGCTCCTTCACACCCATGCTCCTTCGCCCTGGCCCTGCTCTTGCAGTCCCCTTCCTCACCTCCACTCACTCTTCCAAGGAAGATGCTCTGCCCTGTCCCAGCTCCGCTGTGGCTGTCACCGTGCCGGCTGCATGCTGAATTCCCAGCTTTGGGCAGAACAATGCTCCCATCCCATGCTGCTCCATGAGGTCTCAAGGTGGTTTAACTCTGAGTGGCTGCAGGAGATGTCACCTATTTGTGCTCCTGAGCGAGGGGCCATACTGGTGGGCTCACGTTTGGAGTGACTCATTGCCTTTTCGGAGGAGATGGGAAAGAAGCCCTTAGCAGTGACCCAGGCACTTCTCTCTGGGGAAGGCACCAAACACCCACCTGAGAGAGAAGGCAGCAGGTGGACACCTTCCAGGAGGAGACCGGGCGTGCAGGATCACGCAAGGGCTTTGCCATGGTGCTGTTCTGGCTGCAAACATCTCTTCCCTTTCCCAGCTGTAACTCAACGCTGGCTGCTGTACCTTCCCCTAGAGTGGACTCCTCACTGCAGGTTGAGAGGTCTGTGGTGGGGCTGTTAAGTTAAGCCTGGAAGTGTTGTCTTCCAGCCTGGGCACAGGGGCTTTTTCCTGGGGCAGGAGCCAAGGATTCCCAGGGGAGGCTCAGGAGGGTGGCAGCCAAAACCAGGCACCTCTTTGGCATTGCTATGTGACAGGCACATGCTTGGCGCAAGATGAAGCAACCTCTGACCGTACTGCAGCGACGAGGTGACGGGGTCCCAGAGGACACTCAAGCGCACCAAGTGGTTTTTAGCTTCAATTTGCAACCCTTTGTGCTGCTGGAGCCAAGGAGGAGAGAGATGATTGGCGGCCAGACACTGGCTTCCCTCCCAATGCTCAGTGGGGCTTGTCAACACCATAGGTTGTGCAGATGGAGACTTGCCAGGAAACGGCGTCCCCAAGCCTCCCGGGCAGGCTGGCAGGTGGCTTCCCAGCTCCACAGCCAGAGATGAGGCTGGTGAGATGTGCAGAGCCCTGACACAGTTTTAGAAAGCGTGCTGCATGCTTGCGGCCTCCCTGGACCCCTGCAAGGGATTACCTGGATATTTACAGCTTCATCCCCATTTTTCTGCTCCAAGGCAGCACAGGAGCAGGATCTGCTCTCTCTATCGGGTTTGCCACGAATCTCGCTCCTCTGGCCGGCACAGCCGCCCCAGCAGGTCCCATTCCTGGGCACAGCAGCCATTGCCCAGGCTGATGTGTCTCCACAGAGGGCATCTCCCAGCTCCCCTCGGCAGCCAGCTGAGGTGCAGACAGTTCCATAGGAAGGCTGCCAGGGCAGAGATGCCTTGCGTGCATTTTGGTGGCTCTAGACAACGGATAAACGGCACACCTGCTTGCACAGAGTTCATTGAAATGGCACTGCTGGTGCTGCCGGCGGCCACTCACAGCGGTTAACAGGTGTGAATTGGTAGCTGCAAGCACACATTTTCCACTGCACAGCCCTTTGTTCAGCTCCTGCTGTTACCCTGGCTCCATTCCGGCTGCTAAGCTCACAAATCTCCCCTTAATAGAGAAAGTTAAAGTCTTTCCAGGGTTCAGCTTCCTCAAACAGATTGCACAGCCCCATGGTTCGCCTGAGCCCTTCTGTATCAGCCGGGATCTCCAGTGGCATGAACTGAAGTGGGACTGGCACGTTGCTCTGTCCCCTAAAATGAACAGAGCCCTGAAGCACAGCCAGCTTGGCTCGCCTCCCTCGTGCCCTCCACAGAGGCCAGTACTTTGTTTGCAGCACGTTGCCCACAGAGGAGATAAAGCCATGGCTGAGTTGAAGTTCTAACCTCTGCCTTCCCCTCTCTGCTCTGGGGAGGACAACAGCAGCCAGGTTGCATGGTCTTTGGCTGAGTAGCACAAGCAGATGTTTTGGGGTGCCCTCATACAGACTGGCAGCTCTTGGGGATCTTCTCAAGCTTGATCAATCTGATCAGGAAAACAGGTTCTCACTCAGCTGCCCAGGATTCCGGCAGGACAACTGACATCAGGGCTGGGGATGCCTTTTCCCGCTAATCTCTGCTGATAGAAAGGTGCTTCAGGTAACCTTTACTCTGCTCTTGTGAGACCTCATCTGGAGCCCTGTGTCCAGTTCTGGAGTCCTCAGCACAGGGAGGACATGAAGTTGTTGGAATGAGCCCAGAGGAGGCCACAGAGATGATCTGAGGGCTGGAGAACCTCCCACACAAGGACAGGCTGAGAGAGTTGGGGTTGTTCACCTTGGAGAAGAGAAGGTTCCAGGGAGAACTTAGAGCACCTTCCAGTACTGAAAGGGGTTCCAGGAAAGCTGGGAAAGGGCTCTTGATCAGGGAGTGCAGAGAGAGGATGTGGAACAAAGGTTTTCAGCTGAAAGAGGGGAGATTGAGATGAGATCTTAGGGACAAATGTTTTGCTGTGAGGGTGGGGAGGCCCTGGCCCAGGTTGCCCAGAGGAGTGGTGGCTGCCCCATCCCTGGGGGTGCTCAAGGCCAGGTTGGATGGGGCTTGGAGCAACCGGATCCAGTGGGAGGTGTCCCTGCCCATGGCAGAGGGTGGAACTGGATGGGCTCTGAGGTCCCATAATTATTGGATCTGGACCTTCCCCCCAGCAACCACGTTTCCCCCCTGAACTGTGGGGACCCTGTAGGGCTCAGATCTCAGACTAACTCAGGGGCCAGGGCTACCTGGGTACTTAAGCACCTCATTACATGGCTGAACTAATCCTTCAGTATCAGATGTCCCCCCCTTAAACATCTGTGCTTTAGCAGAGTGGCCACCTTTGTGATACATGCACCACGTCGCAGCAGCTCTGTGGAGGCAAGAGGGAGGCTGCCAGGGGGAGTTTGGATCAAAGGGGTGCTCGTGTTGGACTGTTATTAATGAAGTGCCCGGGGAGAGGTACATGAAACGCAGTGTAGCCCGTCTGCACGGTGCTGGGAGTTTCCATGCAGAGTAATTAAGCTGCCAATAGCAGGGATTTTGAACAAGGGATGCAATTCAGCCGCTCGGCAGAGGTGCCTGATGCAATCCAAGAAGCTCTGGGGGCCCCAAGACATCTCCACAGGGCTGGCAGATGTGACACAGGATCTACGGGAAACCTGTGACCTTCTGGCATGACAGATGGTGGCCAGGTGGGCTACCCCTGGGTGTCTCAGATGGCACTGGGTAACAGCAGAGTGACGCTAAGGGACACACCTGAATACAGAGATACCTGATATGTGTGAGCGTACACCCAGCCCTCTCAAACCCACATTCATTGGAGACATCTGTCCCTCCATGCCTCAGTTTCCCCAGCACTGTTATGTGGCTACGTGCAGTGGTCAGACCACACCATATAGTGACTCAGCCCTCAGCCTCCAGCCCCTCTGCACTCTCTGCCCCACACTCTGCTAAGCTCCTCTGCCAGGGGTGCCCAGCCCTGCTCCGAGCCACCCCTGGGCACTCAATGGCCTCTCTGCCTCCATTAACAATGAGCCTCCTTTCTAAATAGAGGAGCTCCTGCCTCCAGCTGCTGGTTCGTGGTCTGTCTTTCACAGGTAGATTGAAGAGCCCTTTAGTGCCTGGGATTTCATCCCGCTGAAGGCACTTAGATGCTGCAATCAAAACACTTCACGGCATGGCCACTGATGAGCCAAGTGGACTGGGCACCACACGCCTTGCTGCAAGGCTTTCTCCTGCCCTCCAGCTGCACATGGGGCTCATCTCAGCTCTTCCTTCATCCCAGCAATGGGCTTGCCCCTGCTCCGTGGTGATGACTCCTTCACTGTGAGCATTCTGTGCAGCTCATGGACCTCCCTGTCTCACCCATTCTTCCCCAGCATTGACTTCTTTCATCACATAAACGTGGTTCTTGTAGCTCTGTGTGGGACAAGGACTTCACAGCTAAAGATACCACCATCCTCATTCCCCTCTACCTCAGGACTGTTCATGCCCTGCATCATGCAGACGAGGAAACTGAAGCACAAGGAGACCAAAGGGAGCCAATAAGCTTATCGGGAAACTGTGAAGAGCTCCCGATGCCCTAGATCCTTTTCAGAGTCAGCGCAAGTTGCTGTCATCATGCTGAGCTAGAAGGATGTGGCCAACCCACTCGAATCCTGCCCCAAAGCCCTCAGGACATCCCAAAAGTGAAAAAGTAACCCATGAAGGGCACCAAACAAAGTGGGAGAAGGACCTCCTGAAGTGTCACATTCACATGCGCACTGGGTTTCTACCAGCCTCCTGGCCCCACAGTTGCACCAAGGAGGTTCCACCCCTCCTTCATGGGGAAGGAAGCTCTGAGCAGGCCCTAAGATCCCCAGATATGGTCCCCAGCTCACCCTCCTGCACTCCATCTGGTGCGGGACTGCTGGGGGGGTCTGTCTGGGCAGTGCCATCCCCCTGCCCTCCTCCTCCCTTGCCTCCCCACCACTGGAAGAGGAGTGCAGAGTGCTAAGCTCCAGCCTCGCTGCCTCCTTTGCGGAGCCTCCCAAAGTCCTCTCCACCCCTGCTAGTGCAGACACCTCTCCCACCTCCTCACAGACTCAGCTCCACCCCAAGTCTCCCCAACTTCTGGTGTTTGGCTGCCCCAGCTGAGGATGAGGAGGGCCATGAAGCCACCCTGTCATCTCACCCCTGATTGCTCCATTTGCTCTCTACTCTGCATAGATTGCATCATTGTTGTTGACAAGAGCCAGATTTGTTGGTGGACGTGAGACCAGTCTAGCGTCCATCTGTCCTGCCCAGCTCACTGTGTGCTGCAGAAGACACCTGCCTTCACACAGAAGCTCTCTATTTGTGTGGTTTCGATGGTACCACCCACTCGACCAAGGGCTTTTGGGATTTCTAAGGGGAACCTGGGGTTCTGATGGTGGCTCAGCAGAAACCTGCTTTCCCTCTTCCTATATGCACCGAGATCCCAGGAGGTGGGAGAAGGCACAACGGAAAAGGAGGCTTTTGTATCCAAACAGATGCCTTGGGGTGTCCAGGGGCAGCTGAAGCAGAGTGAAGCTCCTTCTGGTGTGACCGTCCTTCATGGTCCAGACAGCAATGGGGAAAGCTCTCACGCTCACACAGGGGCAGAAGCCAGTCTGGGAGTCTGGGAGGAGATCAGAACTGGGGCAAGGTTATCCTGGGGCTGCAACCAGCCGTGATGAGGAGTTCCTGGGGTCAGGAAAGGGCAAACTCAGCAAAAATAAAGAAAGCTGGGACTTCCCTACCAGTCATCTTAACTCCAATTCCCTGCAAAGCACTGGAACAATTAATCACATGAGCTGTTGCAAGCCTGTGGTTGATAACGAGGAAATGAGTAACAACCAGCCCGAGTTTGTCAGGAGCAAAGAGTGTCACACAATCTCATTTCCTTGTACAGCGGAGCAGCATGCCTGGCAGCGGGGGAAGGAGGAGGTGTCACATATCCAGGGATGCACAAGGATTTTGACAGGGTTTCTCAAGCTGTTCTCCCAGGCAGGTTCCGTAAACGTAGATGGGAGAGAAGTCAGACTTCAGGCAGCACAATGTGTTCAGGAAGCTCTGCAGGAGATGCACAAGCTCTTTTACCTGGGGTGCCTGGGGGGTGGAGAGGTCCTCCTGGCTCTGGTATGATTTTCTCTTCATTAGCAGCCTGGGAATGAGACAGGGAAGGGGCTACATGAAAGCAAACCCAACAGTGAACTGAAGCAGGACAGCATGGCCAAGCATTTCCTGGGGTGTTTATGCAGGAGCACAGCCCGTGAGATGCACCAGCTCAGCCCCGGGCTCTGCTGGGGAGGGCTGTCGGCTTTGGGAGCCACTTGTCAGGCAAACGGTGACCTAAATGGACAGACACCAAAGAAGAAAGGGGACATGATGATGCCATGGGCAGCTGATGGACCTGGGGATCTTGATCCAGCCTTGAATACCATGTTCAGTTTTGGGCCCCTCACTACAAAAAGGACAATGAGCTGCTGGAGCTCATCTGGAGAAGGGGAACAGAGCTGGTGAAGGGTCTGGAGCCCAGAGGTTCTGGGAGAGGCTGGAGGAACTGGGATTGTTTAACCTGGAGGAGGCTGAGGAAAGACCTCATCACTGTCTACAACTCCCTGAAGGGAGGTTGTAGTGAGGTGGGTGCTGGTGTCTTGTCCCAAGTGACAAGGCCAAGAATGAGAGGAAAGGGCTGCAAAGAGGAAAAGGCTTCAAGTTGCACCAGGGAAGGTTTAGGTTGGATATTAGGAAAGATTTCATCACAGACAGAGTGGTGAAGCACTGGCAGAGGCTGCCCAGGGCAGGGGTGGAGTCTCCATCCCTAGAGGGGTTAAAAAATTCTGTAGATGTGGACCTTTGGGACATAGTTTAGTAGGCACAGTGGGGTTGGACTGATGGTTGGACTGGATGAACTTAGAGATCTTTTGCGACCCTAATGACTCTGTGATTCAATTGAGACAGCCCACTCAAACAGCCACTTTAGGGACTACCTCTGGTCTCTCTGCACCCAGAAGCACCCACCAGCCCTGCCTTCAGGACCCCAGCCTGGACACTGGTGGCTACTTCTTTTCCTGACAGGGAGAGGCCAGATTCACCCCTGTACAACAGCAAGAGAGCAGGCATTTAGGCAGGGGCTGCTGGTTAAAGCAGTGCTCCCTTGCAGACCTCCAGCCACTCCTAAATCAGCATCTTTCTCCGCCTGAACAACTTCACTTTTGAGCTGTGGGTGCATGAGGTGGAAAGGAGCACACCCATAGTAGTGTTACGAGTGTTGGGTTCCCAGCTCTTCGCAGAGAAAACAAGACAGTTTTAGAAACTCAAATGTGTGTTTGCTCATTGCACCAATGAGCAAAAGGTTTGAAAAAGGATTTCATGGAGGAGGGAGGCTGGGGAGCATCCGTCTCTGCCAGCTGCAAACCCAGGAGAGGCACAGGCGGTGATGGGGGATGTCTCTGGCTGAAGGAGGAGATGCTGGCCAGCCCTGGGATGAGAGCAGCAGCTGCTGCGCGGGGCTGGGAGGAGGCAGCCACCCCGCAGCCCTTCCATCCCAACAGGGCTAAGGGAGCAGAGCTCCTCCACAGCTCTTCATTCCCTCCCCCCAGCTCCTCCGAGGCCATTAGGGCTCTGCGGGAGGGCAGCCATCACCCACCTTGTCAGATACATTTCAGTGCCTCTCTTCCTCCTCATTCCGGTGAAGGGTGCCTGGCACGCAGCCGCATGATTGACTCTAAATATAAGAAGGCAAAACAACCGAAGGCCACCCATGGAAAGCCGCGTGCCAGCTCCTGACAGCACACACATCCTCCTCCCTGCTCATCAGCCCGGCTGACATGACACTTCTCTTTCTCTGTCAGATGGAGGAAGTCAACTCACCGAGGTCCCCGACCGGGATGCAAACGAGTTTGTGCCACGCCAGGTTGCTGCTTCGCAGATGAGCATCTAGATTCCAAGGTGCGGTGAAGGGGAGCATAGCCCCCGAGGAGAGTGTGCACCAGCACCTCAGCGTTTGATGGGTGGTTGGGGACGTGCCACCTTGGATGGAGACATGAAAATGTGTGCTGCTGTCACACAAGGGGGAAAAAGAATGATGGGAGATGAGGGAATGTGGGTATCTCCTATATGAACATCCCAGGAGCTGCAGCCTGCGAGGTAGAAAGGCGCCCAGGGAAGCGGTGGAGTCCCCATCCCTGGAGGTGTTTAAAAGATGAGTAGAAGAGGTGCTTAGGGGTGGTTTAGTAGTGAACAGGTACAGTTGGACTTGATGAGCTGAAAGTTCTTTTCCAACCAAATGTTTCTATGCTGAGAGGGAAACTTGCATGGATCCTCAAGTTTGGTGATGCTGGAGCTTGCAGCGTGGGGACGGGGAATTGGTGGGAATTCAGGAGATATCAACAGAGTGAAATCCACTACTTCTGGAAAGGAAGATCATCCAAAGCCATGGGGTGACCTTAACTGTGCCCCCAGGCCATTGTGGCACAGCTGTGGTTGTGGCTGGTTGCCTGTAGATAGATCGTGCTCACCGTGGCAGAACACGGCAGGGGAGCCGCAGGGTCCAGGTAGTTGTGATGAGAGTGTGTCTGTGCGGTGTCACTGCCTGCACACAGGTGACCCCTGTCACAGAAAAAAAATTCTTCACAGAAAGAGTCATCGGGCACTGGAACAGCTGCCCAGGGAGGTGGTCGAGTCACCTTCCCTGGAGGCGTTTAAGGAACGGGTGGATGAAGTGCTGAGGGACATGGTTTAAGGGAGTGTTAGGAATGGTTGGACTCAATGATCCCGTGGGTCCTTTCCGACCTGGTGATTCTATGACCCCACTGGGCACGGGGGAAGGAGGGGGGAGTGGGGTGGATTACACAGAGAAGAAAGAAATGGGAGCTGATGGGCATCTCTGATCTCACATCTGCTGATACCAACAGCCCTTGGACAACAAAGCGCTGCTGCCTGGTCACCTCACCCAGCAGACACAGGCATACAGCAGCAGGATTTTTGCCCTGGGGACATCCCTGACGTCCCCTAATAAACCCTTCTTCTTGCAGATTGCTGGAGCAACTGGGGCTTGTGGGGTGACTTTGGAGAAGCTGAGTTCTTCGTATCTCACTCAGGTCCAGATGACCACCCAGTATCCAACTAGAGCAGAACATGGGCAGTATTGCCGAGTGAGGCGAAGCTTCTGCAGGAACAAGGAGGACTCATCCCTGCTGTCTGCAAAGAGGAGTTCTTGCTTTGACTGCAGGTTCTTCTGGATGGTCATCCCTGGCCACATGGGTCTGTCCAGCACAGGACTCCATGGGATCTTATGTGCCATGGGCAGATTTTTATCCTTATCTCAAGCAGTTGGAGATTAGAGCATAGAAATAATGGCAGAGCAGTTACTGTGGGGAAACACCTACCAGACACTCGCCAGGCAGAGATGTGTATGTCCTGTTTGTACCCTCAACCTGGGGCAAATGAGGGAGCAAGATGTTCACAGCAGGATTTGAAGGAAGGTTTGGGTATGCTGGAGCAGGATTCGCAGCTTCTCCATTCTTTATTCTGCTTCTGTATCAGCCATGGCATGGGGTTGTCAGGCGGGGGGTGACTATCTTGAAGGGTCCTTGAGGTGCAGTAATGACCCTCTGAAGACACAGAGAAAACATCCAGCATCTTCAGAGCCGCCAGAGCAAGGAGCACTCCCCTTAAATAACATTGACTGGGGCCAAGAGCATGCACAGGTTTTTGTGCATAGTCAAGAACTGAGAAGCATTTTGGCCACCACCCTCACACCACCTGGGCAAACAAGAAGAGTGTGTCTGTGGAGAACCAGAACCTACCCAACCAGAGAGGCCAGACCTTGCTGAGGAAGGTGTTCAGTGATCTCCTGTGTAAGAATTTTATCTGGAGAACTCTTGGCAGATCAGCTGGAGTCTCCAGTAGGTTGGAGTTGGATTGGGAACTGCAGGAGCACACCCCAGCACCAGGCACCACTGGACTGCCTTGCTTGCTGCTCCACATACCCGTGTCCCTGGCCAGCTTGTCCTCCTTCTGCTAATACCCGAGTCAGGTCAGGACTCAAATGGTCACTTGGTGGAGGGGAGAATGACCAAGTCTGTAGAAGAAGGCATTTCTGAGCTGCTCAGATATGGGTGATTGAGTGAACTCCCTGAAAAGGCTCATTGGCTCTGGCTTATAGGGGTTTATTTTCTCACTTGTGTGTGTATATGCAGCAAATGTGAATGCAAGCAGGCATTTAAAGATAAAACTGGTGTTAATAATAACAATTATGATAATGCTGCCACCAAGAATAACAGTGCAAACACTGACAGAGGGAGGGCAGGAGATGCCTGGTTCTAACAAATGTGTGTGCTTGGAGAGCTGCAGCTGGCCAACGGTTCACGCAGGGGCTGGCTGGGTAACCAGGATGCTGCCACCCAAAGCTGTGGTCCTGGGGATCCACGCATGCCCACCACAGCCATCCAATAGTCACAGCACTGATACAAGGCTGGAAACAGGCAGAAATTGTGTCAGCATCCCTGGAAAACTCTGGGATGGATTAGGGCCGTGGAGATGATCCAAGGGCTGGAGCACCTCCCATACGAGGGCAGGCTAAAAAAGTTGGGGTTGTTCATCCTGGAGAAGAGAAGGCTCCAGAGAGACCTTAGAGCAGCTTCCAGTACTGAAAGGGGCTCCTGGAAAGCTGGAGAGGGGCTCTGGATCAGGGATTGTAGGGAGAGGATGAGGTGGAACAGTTTTCAGCTGAAAGAGGGGAGATTGAGATGAGATCTCAGGAAGAAATGTTTTGCTGTGAGGGTGGGGAGGCCCTGGCCCAGGCTGCCCAGAGCAGTGGTGGCTGCCCCATCCCTGGAGGGGTTCCAGGCCAGGTTGGATGGGGCTTGGAGCAACCGAATCCAGTGGGAGGTGTTCCTGGCATGGCAGGGGTTGGAACTGGATGGGCTTTTAGATCCCTTCCAACCCAAACCATTCCATGATTCTAGGATTTCGGGGTGTTGGTGCAGGTCCTGAATTGGAGATGGCCATGAAGGCAGGAGTTGTGCTTGGTCACTCCTGGCTGCGAGGGGCTTTGTTGCAGGGAGGGATGAGCGTGTGTGTGTGTGTGTGTGTGTGTGTGTGCACCAATGAGGGCAAAGCTGGGTCTCAGGCCATTTCTCTTCCCGGAACCAAACCTGCCCTGTCCCTCCCCATCCCAGGTGACTATGTGATCACTCTACAGTTGTTTCCCTTCTGTCTTTTGTCAGCAAGCTCTGTCCTCCCCTGTTGCGTAAGTTCTGGTTCTCCATGGGCACACTATTCTTGTTTACCAGGATGGAGTGAGGGTGGTGGGTCCAAAGCACTTTGCAGTCCTTGACTGTGAACTGAAAGTGTTCTCAGGCCCTGGCAGAGGCTGCCCAGGAGGTGACTGAGTCCCCATCCTTGGAGGGGTTTAAAAGATGGGCAGATGAAGTGCTCGGGGATCTAGTTTAAGAATGGACAGGTACAGTTGAACTTGATGATCTCAAAGGTCTTTTCCAATCTAGAGACTCTGTATGATTCTATATATGAAAACCCAGCACAGGAGATGGAGTTTTACCATCACTTCGGAGCAACTGCGCTTTTAGGTTTCTTCCAAGACTCACACCAGGGCTGCCTCTCTGCATGTGTGGTCTCTTGGACTGTGGAGCACTCATAAATAAATAAGGGGAAAAGTTCTTAATCTTCATTCGAAAGCTCCTGGTATCACAATGAAGCAGCACAAAAGCCATCTTATTAGCCCCAAGTGCAAAATGCTGCCTTTTCTTGCAGAAGCTCATTAATTGCAGGTCACCATTCAACAAGAAAGATGAGGCACTTGAGTTCTTCAGGCTCTCATTAGCCACAGAGCTGAACAGTATGTGTGAAATTAACAGTCACCTGAGTACCTCTATAATTTCATAATTATTAGGCCTAATGGGTTAGTCTCTGCCAAATGGGTTTAACTCCTTCCTCGCCAAAGCAGGGAACCGCACGAGATGCCAAGGTTGGCGTCTTTCATCGGTTTGAGAACCATTTCACAGCTTTCTTGGGGAAATAATAATAAGAAGGGGAACTTTCCAGGATCATGTACTGTTTGCATTTTTTAACATATGTTTAGTTTTTAATTATTCATATCCAGCGCGCCAAGGAAGCCGATAGCCTGCATCCCGGCGAGTGGGTGAAAGAGCTTTCTCTGCAAAGGGATTTTAATTGGTTTTAAAATGTGTTCCACGTGTGTGTTTATATTTGCCTGTATGTGTGAGAGTTGAGCCTTTGGTTTCTCTTCTCCTAGATGATTACATTACATTATTTCCCGTCTCTTACATTTTTATTTATCTTAGGCTTAAAAAGCAAAATCAGAGCTGAGATTTCTGTCTCTGCTTTTGAACTCAAGGATCTTGGAAATGGCTCTGCCTTTTAATGGGGATTTTCTCCTACTTGAAACCAGCTCAGACAAGAAGCCTGAGGGGAAGGCTGCCTCTCACCTCCAAGTAGCTAATTGTTTTCCTTGCCTTTTGTCTCCTATTCAGAGTGTGAGTGCCTCGTGCCAGGTGGGAACATGCACAGCACCACCATCCCCAGTTTGGAGCTCCTTTATTTGGGGAGCTCCATCTCCTCAGCCACACATTGTACCATGTGAGAGATGCACCAGGCATCCCTCTCTACCCCTACAACCTGGGGAAACAGCCCCTTCCCTCACCGGTGCTGCTCATACTGTGAGGATGTCCCTCTCCCCTTATTTCATCCTTGCAAAGACTGGATCCAGGCAGAGGGTGGCTACTCAGACCAGCCCCAAACACACAGCACATTTGGGACCTGTGAATTAAAGCTGTTTCTTTAAAACACCTCTGCATTCACCCCAGAACGGGTCATGCTGGGAATCACAGAGTCGTAGAATTGTTTGGGTTGGAAGAGACCTCAAAGCCCATCCTGTCCTAACCTTCCTGCCATGGGCAGGGACACCTCCCACTGGATCAGGGGCTCCAAGCTCCATCCAACCTGGTCTTGAACCCCTCCAGGGATGGGGCAGCCACCACTGCTCTGGGCAACCTGGGCCAGGGCCTCCCCACCCTCACAGCAAAACATTTCTTCCTAAGATCTTATCTCAATCTCCCGTCTCACAGTTCAAAACCCTTCCCCCTCATCCTACCCCTGCAAACCCCTCCCCAGCTTTCCTGGAGCCCCTTTCAGCACTGAAAGCTGCTCTAAGGTCTCCTCGGAGCCTTCTCTTCTCCAGACTGAACAACCCCAACTCTCTCAGCCTGTCCTTATTAGGGAGGTACTCCAACCCTTGCATCATCTCTGTGGCCTCTTCTGCAACTGTTCCAACAGATTTATGTCCTGAGGACTCCAGAACTGACTTATGGCTCCAGGTGAGGTCTCACCTGAGCAGAGTAAGGAGGCATAGAGAATGCTGTGGTGTCCTCCAAACCCAGGTTATAATCCCCTTTTCCGCTGCTTTCAACCTCAATGGGACCTTTGGCAGTGATGTGAGAACGCAGGCTACATAAAATCCAGGAAGATGTTTAAAGTCCTCCTTAGTGCCTTGTTTTGTATGTGGTATCTCAGCTCTGGAGACTGAAGGTTGTGCTGGTTCTGGCATTTCTTGCTGCATGGCTGGGGATGATGGCAGAAATAGTGAAGGAGAACTCTGGCTTGAAGGGACCCATCCAACAGGGTCCAACATGCTCTCGGCTGCAGGATTAAACCCTGAGAGCTCCTGTTCATCAGTCTTTGTGGCCCAAATGGCTGCAAATGTCTTAACAGAAGACAGCCAAGACCCGCAAGGAGTGACTGTCCATGAGCCAGCTCTGTGTGCACATCTTCCCTTCTCTGAAGGCTTCCAGTATCACCCCAAAGAGGTACGAGATGTCATAGCATGCTGCTGTAGAGAGTATCCACTCCCTGCCTGGAGAAGGGCAGCACCAGCCCCACGTTCTGCCCAACTCCGGCCCACAGTCCCCACTGGCTCTTTCATGGTATCACATTTTAGAAGTCGTGGGGTTTTTGGACTGATACTGCCCTGAAACGTGTTTCATTGCACAAGGGCTAAGTAAAGAGGGCTTGGGGTTTGAATTCCAGGACTGCACTGAAGGTGAGCAGTTGGTAGGACCACACAATGTCTGTGACACAACAAGTTCATGGGGTGCCCCAGGGCTGGGAATCCCGTGGCCGGGTGGTCACGGCACCAGCAGGGGAGAACCCCGGAATGCTGGTTCCCAGTGGGTTTCACAGGACCCTATTTGAGAAGGGAACCAGCTGGGATACCTGCGGGCCATCGAAAAAGAGACCCTGGGAGCCGAACACTTGGATGGACACCAGCATCAGAGCCTGTGAGCTAATACCTTCCTGGCGGCGTTTAATTCCCTGTGCTGCCTGTGCTGGGAGATCAAGGCTGGGAGAAGGGAGGGTCTTGCTTCACTTAGGTGCTGGAGAAATGTCTCCTTCGATGATATTTCACCTTACCTCTCCTTGCCACATCTGTCAACTTCTGCTAATTACTGAGTTTGCTATCACCCTCTGCACTGATGTGAAGGGTAGGAAAAAGAGAAAAAGGAGGTTAAGGGATTCTACAATTATAAATGATGTCTGGCAGGCTAAGGTACCATATAATGCATTATAAGCACTTAAAAAGCTAACCCATTCTGTCTTCTTTCTTTGGCATAAATAATGGCTTTTTTATGAATAAATCATGCAGCCAAGGTCTCTGAAAATAGCAGGAACCTGGAGCAGAATGTCTCCATCCTCATTTTTGCTAGGACAGCAGAGAAGTCAGCAATCCACTCCATCACCCTTGATAAACCAGGGCGAGCGCAACTCTCAGTAATGAAATAGGGAGATAAAGTTTCGGGAGGGCGAGCGGGGCAGGGGGATATTTCTGCCAAAGCACCGATTGCACCCGGGCTCCAAATGAAACATAATGGACTCGGAGGAGATAAGCATTTTTTTTCTGCCCCATGAATAAAGCAAGACCTCATAACTCATAGACAGGCAAAGCTGCCAGCAACTTAAAAGTGCTTCCTTCTGCTTCTGGTTTGTATTTCCTTTTAATGAAGCTCCTCCGAAGCCGAGGGGGGGCTCAGAAGTGGGGCTGGAAGCACGCCCTGCCTTTGCGTGTGTGGAGCCGGACTCGCCGCAGGCGGTGGGGAGGGCTGGGGGGTAGTGGGAGCCACCCAGACCTCGGCACAAAGGGCTTGCAGCTGCGCTGCGTGCGGGAGAGGCTGCCCGGCAGAGAGGGAGGTCTTCCTGCACTCCGAGATGAAGGTTCGAGGGGCGCATGGGGCCTCTGCTCAGCCCTTGCACCTCCTGCACCCTGCTTTGTATCCTCCTGCTTGGTCTCTCCTCTCCGGGGAGGTGGACACCCAACTGTCCCCCCTGCAAAAGATCCTTTCTGGCTCCCAGGTCCAGCAGGAGATGTCTCGCTCTGTCCATCCAAAGGGTGGAGATTTGGAGGATGCCTTGGAGGTCACACGTGGTCTGAGCATCACAGGTCAGACTCCACATCCCAGCCCTGGGTGCTGGGCTCTGCTGGATGCCAGGTTTCCCCTCCAAGTACAACTTACGCTCTGGCTTGTGAGAAGCCAGTGAGGAAAAGCTCATCCTGTAAAAGTACTTCTCCAGAGGGTGCAGGGGTAGGAGTTCCTGCCCGTACTCACCCTGGAATCCTCAACATAAGGAGGAGATGGAGCTGTTGGAACAGGTCCAGGGGAAGCTACAAAGATGATCAGAGGGCTGGAGCACCTCCCATACTACTTGAGGTTGTTCAGCCTGGAGAAGAGAAGGCTCGGAGGAGACCTTACAGTGACCTTCCAGTACCTGAAGGGGGCTAAGAAAGCTGGGGAGGGGCTGTTAACAAAGGCTTGTGGTGGTAGGACGAGGGGCAATGGGTATAAACTGGAGAGGGGCAGATTTAGGCTGGACATAGGGAGGAATTTCTTCACCATGAAAGTGGTGAGACATTGAAACAGGTTGCCCAGGGAGGTTGTGGCTGCCCCATCCCTGGGGGTGTTCAAGGCCAGGTTGGATGGGGCCTTGGGCAGCCTGAGCCACTGGGATGTCCCTGCCCATGGCAGGGGGGTTGGAACTGGATGATCTTTAATGTTCCTTCCAACTCAAACTGTTCTATGATTCTATAATTCTATGACTCTGTAACTCTATGCATCATTCAATGAGGTTGGGATTCACGTCCACCCCAGATCCCCCACGGATCTCCTGCAGGATGGAGGTTGCAGACCAGATCCAGGCTCTCAGCCCACAGCCGTCTGTTCCCCGGCACAAGTCATGACTGTCAGAACCTGTGAAGCACTTTTGGGCCTCCAGGCCTCCCACATCTCTCCGTCATCTCCTGACCTGCAGCACCACAACTCATGATGTGTTCCCCGACAGAGGGACTCCCCGTCACTGCTCCTGCCTCATGCCTGGAGGAAAGCAACACAGGGTTGAGGGCACTGCCCCGAGAATGCTGGATGGAATCGGGGTGCTGGGTGTCACCCCTCAGCTCACGCTCAGAGGGAAGCAGCCCTTTTTCCTCAGTAGGCCACATTTTCATTGCAGCCTTCAATTTCCTCAGGCCAACGGACAGATTTGCAGTCAAATCCTTTCCAAGCACAAGCAGATCCAAGTGACCTCCTTCAAGAGGGGCTGGAGCTCAAGGTAGAGATGAGATTTGTATTTACAAGAGCTTAGCACCTGCCAGCTGTAGCACAGTCACATGGTCTGCACTCCAGAGCAGCAAGTTGGGACCAAACATCCAGTGGTGACAGGGGCAAAGGTGTTTGCTACCAGAGAGCTCTGCCTTGACCAGCGGGTTGTGGCCCCAGAGTTTCAGAGAACTGCAGAATCAAGGAATGGTTTGGGTTGGAAGGGACTTCAAAGCCCATCCAGTTCTACCCCCTGCCATGGGCAGGGACACCTCCCACTGGATCAGGGGCTCCAAGCCCCATCCAACCTGGCCTGGAACCCCTCCAGGGATGGGGCAGCCACCACTGCTCTGGGCAACCTGGGCCAGGGCCTCCCTACCCTCATAGGAAAAAAATTTCTTGCTAAGATCTCATCTCAATCTCCCCTCTTTCAGCTGAAAACTGTTCCACTTCATCCCATCTCTGCACCCCCTGTTCAAGAGCCCCTCCCCATTTTTTCTGGAGTCCCTTTCAGTCCTGAAAGCTGCTCTAAGGTCTCCTCGAAGTCTTCTCTTCTCCAGGATGAACAACCCCAACTCTCTCAGCCTCTCCTCATACGGGAGGTGCTCCAGCCGTCGGATCACCTCCAAGGCCTCCTCTGGACTCGCTCCTACAGCTCCATGTCCTTCGTGTGCTGAGGACTCCAGGTACAATTTTTTGGGGCCCAGCCCAGGGTGCTGGAAGGATTGGAATGAGGATGCAGTGATCATCGCCCACGCTGGGCTCCACAGTCCTGCCCAGGCAGTGCTCTCTGCAGCTCTGCACCAAACCCTCCGCAGCGGCAGCAGCACAGGGCAGGCAGGAAGGCCAGGAGCCCGCAGACTCACTGACTATTAATCAGCCCACCACAAGCCCTGAAACCCTCCTCTCGGGGCCATGGATTGAATTATGGCTGCAAGAGGAGCTGCAGGGCTTGGGCTCTCCAGAGCCGACCGGGAGCTGCAGGGGCTGGGATTGGTGCTTGGGGTGCACAGGTCAGGTCTGGGCAGCTCCCAGCAGCCTGGAAAGGCAGAACTCCAGCCTGTCCTTGGAGGAGGATTAAGTGTAGATGGTGGGGAACACAGAGCAGGAAAAATCTAGGGGGGTTAGGGAGAATGGCTCTAAGAGCAGGGGGAATGGCTATTGGAAAGGGGAAGATTTAGACTAGGCATGATGAGGAATTTATTCACAATGAGGATGGTGAGACACTGGAACAGGTTGCCCAGAGAAATGGTGGCTGCGGAAAGGGGCTCCGGGAAAGCTGGGGAGGGGCTCCTGATGAGGAAGTGCAGGGATGGGACAAGAGGGAATGGTTTTCAACTGAAAGAGGGGAGACTGGGATGAGATCTTAGGCAGAAATGTTTTGCTGTGAGGGTGGGGAGGCCCTGGCCCAGGTTGCCCAGAGCAGTGGTGGCTGCCCCATCCCTGGAGGGGTTCCAGGTCAGGTTGGATGGGGCTTGGAGCCCCTGATCCAGTGGGAGGTGTCCCTGCCCATGGCAGGGGGTGGGACTGGATGGGCTTTGAGGTCCCTTCCAACCTAAACTGTTCTATGGTTCTATGATTCTATGAAAAAACAGTTAGTGAAGTGGTCAGGGCTGTGCTGAGCAGGGCGGATGCTGGGGCGTATTTGCAGAGCAGACCCCTGGCACAACACTCTGCCATCGGGGTCACAGCTGCCCTATTCCCTTGGAGGGAGCTTTGGGAGGCAGCACTGCACCTTTGCACCCCAGGGACACACCTGAGTCTCTCTCTGGTCACTGAGGACCTGACCTCTGGGGACATTATGGGCAGCTTCCCAAGGGGGATCAATCATAGAATCACTCAGTGGGAAAAGACCTTTGAGAACATCAAATCCACCCATACCCATCCACTACAAAAAGGGTAAACAGCAGCTCCCCATGCGTGCACTTACCTGTGCATGCACACACTGCTCAGAGGGCCTCTCTCCAATTATTCTGGATGGTGAGATGTGGGCACAGCCCCAAAGCCACCTCTGTGCGGCTGTGGCACACACAGTCACCAGCACCTTGGTGCCCGTGGGCTCCACTGGAAGTTTGATTCACTTTGAGCTGTGTCCTGCCTTGGCTGCTCAGCAAAACACCCTCAGGGGGCTGCGAGGTGCAACACAGCTGATGTAAAAGAGTCTGTGTCGTGTGCATGTGGGTGCAGGCTCGCCCACAGCCTGTGAGAAGTGTGCACCCCTCCTCCTGCAGCCTCCGCAGGGCGACAGCCTTTGCACAATCTGTGCTCCCGCAATGTGCCTTGCACGTCCCACCGGTACCCGACCCCCGCACACACACGCACACACACACAGAGTCCTGTCCTGCACTCACAGGCTGTGGACAGAAGCTTTTCATGCTTTCCTAAAGCTCCCTGATGCTTTCCCAGCAGATCCTTCCCTCTCTCCCCTTGCTTTTGCTGCAGGGAAATTAAGGTTTCCTGGGGTCAGCACAAATGGCATCATAGGATCCTGGAATGGTTTGGGTTGGAAAGGACCTCAAAGCCCATCCAGTTCCACCCCCTGCCATGGGCAGGGACACCTCCCACTGGATCAGGGGCTCCAAGCCCCATCCAACCTGGCCTTGAACCCCTCCAGGGATGGGGCAGCCACCACTGCTCTGGGCAACTTTGGCCAGGGCCTCACTCATCATGAAGAATTTCATCCTAATGTCTAATCTAAATCTTACCCCGTCCAATTTAAAGCCATCCCCCTCATCCTATCACCTCGTGCCATTGTAAAAAGTCCCTCCTCAGCTTTCCTGGAGTCCCTTTCAGCACTGGAAGCTGCTCTAAGGTCTCCTCAGAACCTTCTCTTCTCTAAGCCTGTCCTCATAGCAGAGGTGCTCCAGTCCTCGGATCATCGTCATGTCCTCCTCTGGACCCGTTCCAACAACTCCATCTCCTTCTTATGTTGGGGATTCCAGAACTGGACACAGGACTCCAGGTGGGTTGGGGAGGCTCTTCCCTCCTCCTCCAGGTCTCCCAGCCTGGTTACAGGCACCACGTCCCATCCAAGAAGGCACAGCGGAGGATGCAGAGGAGGGAGAAGCTCCCACTGCCCTCGTGCTGTCTCATCTGTCCTGCCTGTGCCGGCAGCCCCCAGGCCAGGTGGTTGGTTTGATTCCTTGGGCTTAATTCAGCAAAAGCAGCTTGTGATGTTCCTCCTCCTCCCTGGGGTGGGCTGCTCATTTTTGCCCCACAAGACAATGCCCTCTTTCAAAAACAAAGAAATTATAAAGTACATATGAACATATGGTAACATATATTCTAGGCTGCCTATGTGGCCAATTTTCTGTATGTTACCATATGGTGCAGCGTATTTAGCAAAAATATAACTTGACTGTTTCTCTTTCCATATGGGGATTCTTTTGCCTTAATTAATAACATTGAGCAAAAACTCTTTCTAAGGTTTCCAAGATTTCTGCAAGGGAATATCTTATGACAGACACATGCTCCTCAAGGCTTTCCTCCTTATTTGTCTCTAGCCTTCTGTCCTCATCCTCTTCCGCATGCTCCAAGGGCTTCTGGGGATGCATCTGGGATGGCGGGGAGGGGGCTGCTGCACCCCGGCTTGGCTCTCATCCTGCCAGCACTCATGGGAGCCCTTGTCCTTTCCCAGGACCTGACCTTGAGCTCCAGGGGTGAAGTAGCAATGCGCCTGCAGGCTGGATCCCTCCAGCTCATCCAGGAGCTTTGAGGAGCCCAGATAACAAACCGCAGGGGCAGTGGGGAAGCTGCTGGTGCAGCGGAGAGAGCATTCACTGCCACGCAGGGACTGCTGTCTTCAAAGGAGTGGGAAGCAGCACACTTGCAGCTCTCCAATTAAGCTTCTCAAGTGCCAGCTATCTCATTTAGTAGTAAAATATGTGAAAGCATCCTCCCAGGACAAGCCTGCAGCCAATGGCAGTGAGGTGAAACCAGCCCTGGTTCTGTCGAGGTGGGATGGGGTGGGAAGGGTCAGAGGTGGAGCCCCAGCTGCTGGATACCCTCCTGCTTTCCCTGTCCGAGCCTGTAAACGAAGACAAATCTCTCTGAAGCTCCAGATGTGCCCCTATGCCCCATGGAGCCAGCCCTGACTCACAGGCAGCAGGCAGAACAGAGCTGGTTTGGGTGGGAGTTGGGAGCAGCAGGAGAGATGCTGGATTTCCACCTCCCCACATTCCCTGAGTCTCGGGGGGGGCGGGGGTGGGGGTGTTGCTGCTCTCTCTTTCCTCCCCCTGCACACTCTGAGGGGTGGGAAGGGACATAGGCAGTGCATGGGGTGACTCAGCTTTGCTGGAGGGCTGGAGGGATGATCCCGTCTCTCCTGCTCAGCAGGAGCACCTTCCAGCCAGACACCACTTCCCATGGAGCTGCCCCTGTTCCACCTCCCACCAGCGTGGAGATCTCTGGTGATGCTTTGCTGGAATGGTCTCAGCCTTCTTTGTTTCCCAAGCCCTCTTTCCTACTCCTGGGATGGACAAGGGCAGCGGTGGCTTGCAGCTGGGCGTGAAGGTGGTGGGTGCTTGGCTTTCCCTGCTCTTCACTGAGTGCACCCAGGGCAGCCCCAGTGAAAACCCTTTTGGGGACAGAATCAAGACTTCAAGGTTCATTTAACCAGGACCTCCTCGCTGGGCTGCCTTGGGCGCTCTGGCTCCTCACAACTCAGAGTTCCCCATGACAGAACATTTCTCTCCTGAGGAGGTCAACAGGGATTCTACCAAACCCCCTCTGCCCCTACCCAGCCCATTCATAGAATCATAGAATCACTAGGTTGGAAGGGACCCACTGGATCATCGAGTCCATTCCCTATCCTGCTCCTCCCCATCACCACCTGCCTTCCTGCATCCCTCCCTGCAGCTCTGCACGGATGCTCAAAGGTCCACACTTCTCCTGCTCCTTTGGCAGACCCCCCTCTCTTGGACGTTTTGAGCGTCCTTTGGAGGACAGGTCTCAGGCAGCGCTCTGTGGTGGAGTCTCCATCCCTGGAGGGGTTCAAAACCGTGTAGATGTAGCACTTAGGGGCATGGTTTTAGAAGGCACGGTGGTGTTGAGCTGACGGTTGGGATGAGCTTAGAGGTCTTTTCCAACCTTAATAATTCCATAGTGCAAAGCACATGGGAATTTCCAGGGCCCTGGGAGAGAAGTGAAGGTTGGCCTCATATTTTAAAAGGGGAAGCAGGACGACGTGGGTAATTACAAGTCTGTCAGCCTGACATTGATCCCAGGCAAAATAATGGAACGGCTGATACGGAATGCAATGAATAAAGAATCAGAAAGGGTGATATAATTAATGCCAATCAACAGGGATTTATGGAAAATAGATCCTGTCAAACCGCCTTGACGTCTTTCTTCCTGTTGTTTTGGGTTTCTTTTTTTCTCTTTAAATCCAGGATTACCCAGCAAGAGAGAGGGGTTTGCTGAGGACACGGAGAACAGCAACCGGTCACCTGGTGCCATGTGATGTTTTCTTACAAAACCAGGAAAATCCAACCTCCGCTGTAAGGTGGGTTTGTGCTGGAGATGTCATGGGCTTGGCTGCACAGCAGCAGGCACAAAGTGCCATAGCAGGGTTCCGCAGGGGAGTCTTCTCCTGGCAGATGCAACCAGTGACGGGGAAGATCTGCTGGGATGCTCAAGGTCAGGTTGGATGAGGCTCAGAGCAACCTGATCGAGTTGAAGGTGTCCCTGCTCGCCGCAGGGGGGGTGGTCTGAATGATCTGTAGAGATCCCTTCCAACACAAATCATTCTATGATTCTATGGTATCTGTGTCCCAGCAGGGAGGTCCTTCTAGGAAGTCACCCGTGGGTCCAGGGATGGGTACCAGGGGGGGATTTGTAGAGGACTTCACACCCAGCTGCTGCAGAAAGGACAAAGAACACCAGTGGAAATGGGTAATGTGAATAAAATCTATGTTCCCTCTGTTTTGTGCTCCGGAGTTGCTCCTCCAGAGCCCATGTCTTGTGCTGGGTAGTGTAAGATCTGGGCAGGGATTCTGCAGAACACAGCTGGAGAGTGAAGAGCCTTCTCTTGGTAGAAGTCCATCCTGGTTTCACTCCAGTGAGACAGAAGCCTGCGTGGCACAGACAATACAGAGGAGCGAGGGGCTCTGTGGTCCCCTTTGCCTCCTGGCCCAGCAGTCTAGGAAACCTGCATGATGCACCCACCTCTGTGCTGTGTGCTGAGGGGGTCTCTGCTCCTCCAGACCCCACTGAAGCTGCTGTATCCTCCTCTGCCTCGCAGTGGTAGCTCATGCAACGGTATTCAAGTCATAAACCCCTTTCTGGTGTCTTCTACTCCAGGTCCGATTGCACCAGCCTCAGTTCTGCCTTGCTCCTACAAAATGCTGAGCTAACCCCAGTGTGGAGCCGACCCCTCATCTGCTGGTTTGCTGTGACCACCGCAGCTTTGCCAGCCCAGTAACCTCTGCCAATGCTGCCAGCAGGGATTCTGTGTTGCGTTGCAGGTTTCCTTGCAGCAAAGTGTGTGTTGCTTCATGTCAAGTACATGGAAACACACATGAAGATCCTGGATCCTGGCGTCCTTCCCCAGATAACACCTTGGTCATGCTCCTCTGCCCCTTTGAGCCCCATGGGATTTGTGCAGTGACATCCTGGTGGGCTTTGGAGCTTGCCATGGCACGTTCAGGTTGCTCCCACCTCTTGTGGGCTTAGAACTCAACTGGCACACCCCACCCCAGCCACCCTCCTGTCCCAGGGAGCTCAGCCACCAAAGAGGGACCCCCCCTGGGTGCCCCCCACCTGGCAGCACCCCTGCTCCAGCCCCAGGCTGTGAACTTGTTGGCTCTGCGGCAGCTCCTGGTGCAGGACACACAGCACCATGCCAGGTCTCCCTGTGCCTCAAGGCAGGATGGTGCCCTCCTGCACCCAGCCGGGTTCACTGCAGGGCTGAAACCCCTCTTCCACTGAGCCGCAGCAATTAGATTCTGCACTAACTGAGTTTTCTGATATGCAAGTCTTTAGTAGTTGAACTCCTCCTTCTCCTTTCATCATTTTGTTGAGGTCTGACTGTAGGGACCACCTTACAGGGATGTGCCAGGCCTTTGGGAGCCCCTCCAAGGCATGACCACCCTGCCACACTAACAACGTATTCTCCAAGTCACCGAAAGGGGATGGTCCCGCTCTGCTCTGCACTGGTGCAGCCTCACCTTGAGCACTGGGTGCAGTTCTGGGCGCCACAGGGTAAAAGAGGGAGGCAAAGGAGGAGCAGCTGAAGTCACTGGGTCTGTTCAGTCTGGAGGAGACTGAAGGGACACCTCGTTGCACTCTGCAGCTTCTTCACAAGGGGAGGAGGAGAAGCAGGCGCTGAGCTCTTCTCTTTGGCAACCAAAGACAGGACCAGAGGGAATGGCAGGAGGATCCCAGGGGAGGGTTAGGTTGGACATTAGGAGAAGGTTCTTCCCCCAGAGGGTGGTGGAGCCCTGGAACAGCTCCCAGGGAAGCAGTCACGGCTCTAAGCCTGACAAGATTCCAGCAGCGTTTGGCCAACGCCCTCAGCCCCACGGTGTGAATGTTGGGGTTATCCTGTGCAGGGACAGGAGTTGAACTCAATGATTCTTGTGGGTCCCTTCCAGCTCAGGACATGTTATGATTCTATGAAAAGTCCACCAGTGGTCAAAAACCGGGTGCCTCGAGCCTCCTCACCAGGACTCCTCATGCCTGCACTTCACTACATGGCAGAGACATGGGGGCAATGCCAGACTCAGAAGAGCAGAAAGATACTTCGCCTGCCACACCAGCGAGTGGAGGTGGCTGAACTGGTCCCAGCGGGAGTTGTCCCTGCCCATGGCAGGGGGTTAGAACTGGATGGGCTTTGAGGTCCCTTCCAACCCAACCCATTCCAGGATTCTATGAACCCAGGCTCACGCAGGCACTGAAAGGCAGCAATCCCGCCTTGTAATATTTAAAACGATTTTATTCATGAAAATATGCTGTACAATGCACTATACACAGTTCTTTACATTGCCACATACACAAACTCTAATAGCACGATCAAGAAAGTTACCATTGCCTACGATAGATGCGTGGTGAGAGATGACGCCTGTCAGAGACCCTCCCCCCAAGTCTGTACAGTTATAAATACGAGGGAAAGGACGGACCGCAAACCGCCCAACGAAGCAAACCGGTGGGGCCCCCTCTATGCCATCTCCTCGCTCCGGGCAGGGCTGGGGGGGAGCAGGGCTGGGAGCAGAGGACACTCCTCCCCAAAGGCTGTCCCTGTAGGGTTGAGGGGGGCAGGAGGGAGACAGGGGATGGAGCGGGAGGCTGAAGCCGATCAAGGTGGGTTGAGGTGAGCTGGGGTGGCTCTTTCCTAAAAGACAACCCAAAACTTCGAAGATGGGTGAAGAAAGCCCCGGTTTCCCTTTCTCCATGCTCACAGTGGTGGGAGCCTCCAGGGGCACTGCCTGACCACCCCCAGCCCCGGCACTCCCGTGTCACCACCCAGCACCCCTCGATCCCTCACCTCCGCTCCCCTCTGTCACGGCGGGGCCAGCCCGTCTCGCCTCCCCCTCCAGTCACCCCCCGTTTCCCTGGGGTCCCAGCCGCTTTGGGGGGGTCTCGGTGCCCGCCTGCCGCTGCCCTGCCGTCCCTCGCACCGCACGACGACTGTACACACGACGCTTACCAACACGACTCCACCGCACACACGACAACCCCACGGTCACGAACCACAAAGACAGCTTCGCAATGGGACGTGATGCCCGGGGTGGGGAGGGGGATGCCCGGGGGCACCACGCAGCGGGGCAGGGGACGCGAGCAGGGTGGCGAGGGGGGACAAGGAGGGGGCTTTGCCCTTACTGCTGGTGCGACTTCCCCTCTGTGACATTGGTCAACCCAGATCTGCGACACCAAAGGGGGCTTTTAGAGGGGTCCCTGTACACGAGCATCCCATCTGCAAATGTCCCTGCCTGGAGTGCTGCTGGATGTGTGTCTGGATGCCTGGAAGAACCACTATCCCTTCCCTTTCTCTGTGCTTGGGGGGCAGAGCCCCCCTTTCTCCCATGGGTGCCCTCCCTGCCTCTCCTCCCTCGCAGCGCCTGTGCAGAGCTGGGGTGCTGGGTATTAAATAGAATAACCATTTGCAATCAGTTTTCAACGATTTAAATAGGCCCATAAGGAGAGGTGGGGTATAAAACGAACGCGGTAATGATCCTGACCAAAGAATAATCCTTTTTCTTTAAAAAAAAAAAAAAAAAAGCATTCAAAAAAGATTATATATAATAGAATATATTAAATTCTGTACATGATCAAATAATGTAAACATAATTAATTAACCTGTAAGAATGTCTTGTAGAGACTCTGCCCAGGGCGAAGGTGAACAGTGGCACAAGGGGCTCCTCTGTCACATTTCACCGTGGACACATGGGTCAGGAGAGGAGCAGGAGGTGCCCAACCCGGGGTCCCATCCTGCCCTGGCTTCCCCTGTGGCACGGTGGGACCCAGTGCCCACACCATGGTGGAGGAGGTGGTGCTGAGGCAAGAAGGGAAGAGGTGGGCTGGGAAAAAGGGCTGCTTCAGTGGACTGACCCTTGCTGCAACCCAGGGGCATGGGTGTTAGAGAAAGTCTGTGGCACAGAGCCCTGTGGGACAGAGCAGCAGCTCCCACTGTCTCCTCCCAGCCCTGCCATCTCCTCTGGACCAGCCGTTCATCAGTCCGCCTACCTGCGCCACTCCAAAACCCCGCAGTGGGCAGCTGTGCAGGATGGCAGAGGGTCCCTGGCTCACTCCTGCCCAGCAGAGCACAATGCTCTCGTCCGAGCTGTGCAGGACGGCAGAGGATCTGAGGCGGGTGTAGCTCCCAACGCACGCCAGGACCGCATGTGAAAGGTGATCCCCATCCCCATGAAGCTTCGGGGCGGGTGGGTGTACCAGACTGACTCCTCTTACTGCCACCCCTCCAGACCAGCTCTCCTGTCATCTTGGGGACAGGCAGTGATCCTCTAGGTGCATGCTGGCTGCTCCTGGAGTCACTCCTGAAACAACCTGCAGCCCCCCAGGAGCCCCCCAGCCCCAGCTGTGAACCGCGCAACACCTCTCTGAGCTCTGCATGCAGGGGAAGCAGCGTGTGTCAACTGTGGCCATCGCACCCCTCCCTTCTTCACACACACACATCCCCTGCCTGAAGACATCCCCCCATCATCCAACACCAAGACAAGATGCACAATGGGCAGCCCTCAGCATTGCCCACAACCTCTCTCCTTCCCTCCTTAAGCTCAACTTCGTCTTCCTTCTGATGCAAAAACTTAACGGCAAAAGAGTGCATGAAATCAAATAAATACGCCCCCCCCTCCCTGACCTTGTGAGCTTCCCGGGAGCCTCTGGCATGGGGGACCCATCCCAGCAGCACATCCCTGCAGCAGGACCTCCCAAGCCAAAGCATGTGCACACCCACTTCAGGCAGAGTGACCGTAGCACTTCCAGGCACCTGTGGGCACGCGGGCTGTGGAGATGCTGTCCCCGGGGCTGCAGATTGCATCCCTCCATCACCAGCTCCGCTTGGTAAGAAAACCCACCTGCACTCATGCAAGGAGACCTGCAACGGAGGTGGCTCAGGCGTGTGGGCTTGGCAGAGCTCCGGTCTCCACCAGGATTTAGGGGTACCAAGTCCCCTCTTGCCCTGGGCACAGTCTCCGCTCCTGATACTTTTACTCAGAGGACTCATTTCCTGAGGTGGCTCAGAGCAAAGGGTCCCTTTCCAGTAAGGGATGCCCAGCAGGGGATTCCTACACCACCAGCCGTCACCGCTTTGTCACCCAGCTCAAGGACGAATCAAACCAGCACCATCACAGCAGGGCACTGGGACTGCCTGGAAAGGCTTTCCCTTCCCACTCCCTGCCCTGGACCCGCCTGGCTCCAGCTCCCTCTCCCACCCTCTATCCTCCAGAGGATGCTCAGAGGAGGACTCAGCAGATCGGGCACGCATGGGGGCTGAGGGCCCTACCCCGTCCCAGTAGTTGACCCTATGGTTTGTGTTTCGTGTTTGACCTCAAGCTCAGACCGATGGCTCTGGCCCATCTTAACAAACAAAGGCAGAAGAGAAAGGAAAAAAAAAAGTTAGTCTCAACGTTCCCCTCGTGGCTTCAATGTTCCCCTGGGGCGGGCGTCACCCAGGCACCCAGCTCTGGTTCGTGGGCTGCGGACCCCCTGGCAGCGCGGGCACGTTGAGCCCGTTCTGCGGCGGGAGAGCCGAGTCGAAGTTGAAGTCCATCTCATCACTGTCCATAAAGTCATTCAGGATGATGGACTCCACGTCGCACTCCAAGCTCCCGTTGAACATGTCCAGGTCCAGGTCTGCTGGGAACCTGTCTTGACCCAACACGGGGGGGTGGACGGCCCCCGGGTAGGGGCCCTGCAGCGAATCCAGCAAGCTCATGTGTGCCCCTTGGTTATTAGCGTAGGAATGCAGGTGCCCGTGGTGCGGCATGGCTGTCACGCTGCACGTGTCACTGGGCAAGCTCATAAGGCTGACAGGATTAGCTAAGGCACTGGTGTTGACCGCAGGGTGGTGACCGGCTGGTGACGGGTGGTACAAAGCGTTGCTCTTCATGAGAGAGCCCGAGTGGGACGGGTAGGAGGACAAACCCTGCTCCCCATTCCCGCAGAGCAGCGGGTTGTGTCTGTGGCCACGGGCCGGCACCATGGGGCTGGCCTGCGGCAGGGGCAGGTCCCCCGGGACCATGCTCTCCTTGTGCGCGTAGGAGATGGAGGAGAGCAGGTCCTGCAGCGAGGCGTTCCTGTAGGAGCTGACGGGCGAGAAGGTGGCTTGCTTGTTCTCCTGGATGGTCTGCATGGGCAGGCGACGCATGAGGCTCATGGCCGGTTGGCTGTAGATAGTCCCACAGTAGGTGTTGGTGGCAGCCCCCATGCTGGAGCACTTGGAGTTGAAAGTGAAACTGGAGCTCCGTTGCCGCAGGGCGGCCGGAGGGAGCTGCTGTGAAGGGCTCATGGTGTAGCCATCCTGCAGATCCTCCAGCATGCTCTCCCCAAGGCTCTCGTTCAGGCTGATGGTGCCTGTCAGGTCGGTCAGCCGGGGCAGCTCCACGGAGCAGCGGGCGTTGAGGGAAGGAGACATGGTGCTGGAGGGGCTGGGGTACATCAGCGGAGAGGAGGGCGTTCCGTCATCCTCCTCTAGCTCGTCCGGCTCATGGTTGGACATGATAGGCGACAGGCGCCCACTCAGCGTGCTGGTCGTAGAGTTGGCCCGTGTCCTGAAGTCCGCCCAGGCATCGTATTCGTCGCTGGCGTGGGACGCGGGGCTCTCTGACCACTTGGCTTGCTGGGAGGAAGGGCTGTCCTCCCCACGCTCCTGTGTAACCTGCAGCTGCTTCTTCTTGCTGGCCTTGCCCTTGATCCGCAGGAACTTGCTGTTGTTGTCCATTGAGACTGCCCGCCGGCGGGGCGTCTTCCCCGTCTTGCCCCCCTCGGGGTTCAGCATCCACCAGGAGCTCTTGCCAGTGCCCTCGTTCTGCACGCGGATGAAGCGGGTGTGCAGGGAGAGGTTGTGCCGGATGGAGTTCTGAGGAGACAGCAAGGACAGAAGGGATGGTCAGCAGCCACCACAGGCAGGAGAAGGATGACAGTGCGACTAGAAGGGTACAGGGCATCACAGGGGACCTGGGCTCCATCACCTGGGGCGCAGCTGGAGGGGTTGGGGCTCAGAAGGCTCAGCTGGTGGGTCCCTCCCGCAGCACTGCTGGGCATTTGGGCTCCGGGACCCCATGAGCCATGGCCTTCTGCTGCGCCTATCAGCTACCTATCGTTGGTGTGATTACTGTCATGGCAGGGAGTCGTTATCCTGTGCCCCAGGGACACACAGCAGCCCTGCACCACGCAGGGGTAGGTTTCAGGGGACAGTTCTTCCCTGGCAGAAGTTACTGAGGGACAAGGTGAGGAGTGAACAAAAGCAGGGGCAGAATCAGGACCAGGCACAGGTCCTAGTCTTATCCATCCCTCCCATGCACCCAGTAGAGCCCACTGGGACGCTCCCAGCACAGCCTTGCCCACACGCATCTCTGCAGGGATCTCAGCCCACTCTCCCCACCACCAGGTACCCCACCAGCTCCACAGAGGGATGTCCTTTGCCCACACATAGCTGGGCACCAACCCTCTGGAGCTGGCTCCAAGCCGCTTTCCCTGCCCAGCATCGTTTTACGACATGCTCCCCTCCTTCCTTGTCACCGGGAAGGCAGAAGCGTGAGTGGTGCATTGTAGGCATCACCCCAGCCCAAAGCAACATGTCAGCACCATGCAAAGTGATATCTTGTCCCCAAAATGCCTGTCACCTCCTCCAGCAGGGCTGGAGCCCCAGTGGAGAGGGTCTGGGGCTCTGCCTGCCCGTAGGCTGGTTCTGGTGGCAGGGACAGAGGCACTGACCCCAGCCGAGAGGCTCGGGTACCACAGCATGGTGGGGCTGCAAATCCAACCACAACCGCCGTTGCTCACACAAGGGAATGCTTTCTTCCAAAGACACTTCCAGCTCCCTGCATCCCTATCCAGCACCTCAAGGGGGTTTCCTACTGAGGACAATCATAGAATCATGGAATGGTTTGGGTTGGAAGGGACCTCAAAGCCCATTCTGCCCCACCCTCTGCCATGGGCAGGGACACCTCCCACTGGATCAGGGGCTCCAAGCCCCATCCAACCTGGCCTTGAACCCCTCTAGGGATGGGGCAGCCACCACTGCTCTGGGCAACCTGGGCCAGGGCCTTCCCACCCTCATCGTGAATAGTTTCTTCCTGATGTCTAATCTAAATCTTCTCCCTTCTAATTTAAACCCATTTAACGGCAACACTCCGGTCCTCTTGGCTCCTGCCTTCTGCTGTGGCTTGGAAGCTCACTGGCCGGAGCGGGGATGCCCTCACAGAGGCAGGAGAAGGCAGGGAGTTTGCACCAGGGAACACATCTCAACACACAAATCCCAAGCTGCCACTGCCCTGTGGGGGGACAGGCTGGGGCAACCCTGCACAGATGCCTTCAGGGGAGGAGAAGGGGTGAGGAGATGCTTTCAGGGGAGGAGAAGGGATGAGGACATCTGCCTCCTTGCAGCTGATCCTCTGCAGCTCACACCGCTCCAGCTCCCTGCGCCTCAGTTTCCCCGGGGTCCAGAGAAGAAAGACAAGACAAAGAGCCTAGGGAAGAGCATCCCAAAGAGGCACCAATCCACAGCGGAGACACCAGCAGGGGCTGCCAGAGGGAGGCAGAGGGATAAGGAGAAGGAAGAAACCAAGGTGCTGGGGAGAAAGTTTGGTGCTGTGCCGGCATACAGTGGAATACTAATGAAGAGGCGAGTGAGCTCCAGCCTCATCCATCATATTATGTAATGGCTTTACTTCTCTGCACTTCATTTATTTGGAGATTGCTCCCAGGCTGGCTCCTCGCCAGCAGCCACCAAATCCAAGTCTACAGAAATCAATCTCGCGCTGACTGATTAAGCCGTGTTTAGAACTAATTGCTCCTTCGTGTGTGGGGAGAATAAATTACGGGCTTTAATTTCACATCTTTAAAATGCGACTGCAGGTATGGGCTAGCTGTTAACCCCTTCCTGCACGGCCCCGTGCACAGGTGGAGAGGGGACAAGCTACGACTGGCATGGATCAGGCTGGGACATGCGCTGCCCTCTGTGACAGTGGCTGTTCATCACCGTCAGCCAGAGCAAGCTGAGCACAGGGCCAGCCTGCCTTGCTGGGACAGCTCTCTCTGACCCCCCAAATACGTCTCCCTTGAGCCACGGGATCACCCAAGCTCCCATCTGCTGCCATTGAGTCGCAATGCAAGTGGCAGGGGACAAAGCGTGTGGCTGTCAAAGCAGGAACTACCAGCTCAGCTCCATGGTGCCACCCTGCACCCATAGACATCAACCGAAGGGCTTGGGATGCGCAAGCAGGGTTCGTTGGGGTGATGCTCAGCTGCTGCTGGGCCCCTCATAGGATCAGGGGGACCCTAAATAGCCCTGCTTCCTCTCTGTTGGCAACCCCCAGGTCCCAGGGGGCAGGAGATGCTGCAGGAATCCCTCCGGGGCCAGACTGAGACGCTGTGCAGAGCACAGAGGGAGAGGCTGGGGTTTGAGAATGCCATGGTTGGATGGGGATGACAACCCACACAACCTGCTCCTCTGCTACCGCCTCCCTTCCAGGGCACCCAGCATCATCCAGGGCCTGGTTCGGGCAGGGGACCAGGCTGATGGAGGCTGGTGGGGTCAGGCTGCCACAGCGAAGGAGAGCAGGGGAGGGGAGGCTGCTGCCTCTCCTGCAGCAGAGCTTCATTAAGAGCCAAAAGACAGCAGCAATTAAGTGCAAGGCGCTGTGAGTCCAGCTCTCTCCTCATTAGCACCCCGACGCGCTCGCCTGGCCGCAGCTTGGGGTGCAGGGGGCTGCCCAGGGGCGGGCCAGGAGCTTATTAACACGACACAGGCAGGGACCTGCTTCTCCTGCCACCGCCTCAGCAGCCCCACGAGCACCTGGCGGCCCCCAGCCCCGTGCTGGTGGGGAGCGGTGCATGATGACACACCCCAAAAATGTGAGGCACAGCTCCTGATGCTCCTGACACCGCTCTGTCCTGTGCCCCCCCAAGTCCTTCACACATCAAACTGCACCTCTGCTGGGCTGGCCATGCCCTGCATCCTTGCTGCATCTCCCTTCCTCTCCCTATCTGTCCCCACGCCCCCCCTGCCCTGTCCACACACTCCAACAGCTCAGACCCCTCAGCGAAGCAGAGATCCTCGCAGCATCCTGGCTCCACGCAGCACCACAGCCCCGCGGTACCCAAACCATAGAACCATGGAATTGCTAGGTTGGAAAAGACCTTTGAGATCATCAAGCCCAACCGTACCTGCCCACTACATCCCTAAACACTCAATCTACGCGGCTTTTAAACCCCTCCAGGTATGGGGATTCCACCACCTTCCTGGGCAGCCTCTGCCACTGCCTGAGAAGCCTTTTGCTGAAGAAATTTTTCCTTATGTCCAATCTGAACCTGCCCTGGCGCTACTTGAGGCCATTCCCTCATCCTGTTGCCTGTCACTTGAGAGAAGAGAACAACATCCACCTCGCTACAATCTCCTTTCAGGCAGTTGTAGACAGTGATGAGGTCTCCCCTCAGCCTCCCTTTCTCCAGGCCAAACTACTCCAGCTCCCTCAGCCGCCACTCACAAGACTTGCTCTCCAGCCTCTTCCCCAGCTCCATTCCCATTCCCTGGACACCCTCCAGCCCCTCAATTTCTTTCTTGCAGTGAGGAGCATCACTCCCCAGCACACATCCAGACCGTGCCAGTGGATGACACCCACATTTCTGGCATCAGCCATCACCCTCGTGGCTCTGCAGAGAGGCAGGGGATGCTCTGGGTAATGGAGGTGAGGGGTGGAGGTGGCAACAGGGCTGCCCACATGTTGCAGGTGGACCCAAGCCTGCTCAGCCCTGGTTTACACGGTAAAGTAGACATTAGGCAGAAACTCTTCACAATGTGGATGGGGAGGCCCTGGCCCAGGTTGCCCAGAGCAGTGGTGGCTGCCCCATCCCTGGAGGGGTTCCAGGCCAGGTTGGATGGGGCCTGGAGCAACCGGATCCAGTGGGAGGTGTCCCTGCCCATGGCAGGGGGTGGAACTGGATGGGCTTTAAGGCCCCTTCCAACCCAAACCATTGCATGATATTATGATGAGACTGAAGCCCATGCCAAACCCTGGCCACCAGAGCTGGAGGCTTTGCCAACCTGGAAGACCTCAGTGCCATCGCAGTGCCCGTCTGCCGGGTGCTGCCCCAGCTGGACCCTGCCTCAGGCCTGGACCAGGGATAGAGGGGCTGGTGGGAGCTGTGTGCCCACAGAGCCTTCTCACCCCCTTCTTCAAGGAGCCTCATTGTCAAGGGAACAGGCAGTGTGAAATCGGTCTGATTAGCAATTAGTCCCATTGTAAAAGGATTAGCTGGACCCCATTGTTTGGATGAGTGACTTGACTACCAATTGGTATCTGGCAGAGATGCTGCTGCTGGGAGCGTCTCTGTGTCCTTTTGACCACAGACAGTGTCTGGTGCAGCTGGTCGGCGGTGGGTGTTGGGAGACCCCCGAGACCCGCATCAATGCCAGGCACAAAGGTGCCCATTGCACGATCCCAAGCACCTCGTGATCCCCACTGTCAGCATGTCCTGGAGGTCACCCTTCCAGCCTTGGGGTGCCCGCAGGTTTCAAGGTGCACAGGGGTCTGGACATCCTCCTGAGTGCCCCGAGGAGAGCATGGGGTGGAGGAAACAACTGCAATTCCAGTGAGAGCATTGAATCGACCATCGGAAGAGGCTGCCCAGGGCAGTGGTGGAGTCTCCATCTCTGGAGGGCTTCAAACCATGTGGATATTGAGGTAGGAACTAGATGGTCTTTGAATTCCCTTCCAACCCAAACCATTCTATGATTCTATGTGACACTTTGGGACATGGTTTAGTAGCCACGGTGGGGCTGAGCTGTTGCTTGGACTGGATGGTCTTGGGGGTCTTTTCCAACCTTAGTGATTCCATGAGAGCAGGATTGCACAAGCCCTGGTTCAGGCAAAGCTGGGGAGAGCAAATGAGGGAGCCCTGTTGACCTGTCCCTACCTCTACCACATCCCCTGCACCTGTCTGCTGTCCCCACCCCTGTCCTTGGGCTGTGACCCCTCCCTGCTGCCCTTGTCCCTGTCCCTGTCCCTGGGCTGCCACCCCTCCCTGCTGCCCCCCAACAGCAACACAGCCAGCTCTTGCTCACAAAGACCCCATGCACTCCTGCCAAGCCCCAGCCCCGTGACCAGGATCTGTCCGTCTGTCCGGGCTGCTGTTCCATCCAGCTAATGATCCTGTTACCCAGAAGAGATCCACATGCTGGTTAACGGGAGGAAGCAGCGACAGGGCCACTAACGAGCACCCTGCTGCCTGCTCTTCAGCAGCACCAGGATGGCTCCAGGGGTTAATTGATGCTTATTTACTGCTCACACATAAAAATTGCTAGCAGTGGAGAAAATATTCCAGGGGTCAGAGGCTGGTGACAGCTCCAACAGTTCCTCATCTTAGGAGATGTCGTCCAGGGTAGCAGTGGTACAGGACAACCACTGGTGACAACCCATATTCACCCAAAAAACTGATGCTGCCCATGGGCACCGGTACCTAAGTGCAGGATGGCCATCATTGTGGTCTCTCGGCACCACCCCTGGGGGACAGTGAGCCCTTGAATCACAGAATCATGGAATGGGTTGGGTTGGGTTGGAAAAGACCTCAAAGTGTATCCAGTTCCAACCCCCTGCCATGGGCAGGGACACCACCCACTGGATCAGGGGCTCCAAGCCCCATCCAACCTGGCCTGGAACCCCTCCAGGGATGGGGCAGCCACCACTGCTCTGGGCAACCTGGGCCAGGGCCTCCTCACCCTCACAGCAAAACGTTTCTCCCTAAAATCTCATCTCAATCTCCCCTCTTTCAGCTGAAAACCATTCCCCTCGTCCTCTCCCTGCCCTCCCTGATCAAGACCCCCTCCCCAGCTTTCCTAGAGCCCCTTTCAGCACTGAAAGCTGCTCTAAGGTCTCCCCAGAGCCTTTTCTTCTCCAGGCTGAACAACCCTAACTTTCTCAGCCTGTCCTCACAAGGGAAGTGCTCCAACCCTTGGATGTGTTCTACCCCTATTCCCTGCCATCAGCGTCACCATCCCAGTGTGGGTCTGTCCCCTCCACCCTGCCCGAAGCGGCTGCTGCTCCTGCTGAGCTCATCCCTGCCTGGCGAGCAGACGGCAGCTGGCGCAGCACGGCAGCGCGCCCCACGTGCCAGAGGGATGCCAGGCACCCCAGATGCTCACTGCTAGGACAGACTCCTCATGCTGATGGCAGCCGGACTCCCGCACCATGTGTGAGGCAGGGAGCAGGATGAGACCTTCATCACCTCTGGTGGCTACATCACAGAATCACTGGGTTGGAAAAGACCTTTGAGATCACTGAGTCCAACCGTACCCATCCACTATTAAACCATTCCCGAGCACATCACCTGCCTATCTTTTAAACCCCTCCAGGGATGGGGACTCCACCACCTCCCTGCACAGCCTCTGCCGGTGCGTGAGAAGCCTTTGGGTGAAGAAATTTCTCCTGATGTCCAATCTAAACCTCCCTGGCACAACGTGAGGCCATTTCCTCTCATCCCATCACCTGTCACTTGGGAGAAGAGACCAACACCCACTTCACCACAACCTCCTTTCAGGCAGTTGTAGACAGTGATGAGGTCTCCCCTCTCCTTTTCTCCAGGATAAATGGCCCCGGATTCCTCGGTTACTCCTTGCTGTGCTGCAGCCCCTCTTCCATGGGTGGGGGAAGCAACACAGAGGACAAAACCGAGAAGGCAGCCTGGTGGCTGTAAATCCAGCTGAACGCCTGACAAGGTTCCTCCAGCTCCCTCAGGATGAGACACAGCCTGGCAGTGGCAGCATGACGGGCTCAGGAGGGTGGTGAATCCCCAACAGCTTCTCCGCTGTGAGCAGCCCCGGGGATGTCCCCATGTCCCCAAGGCTGGAGCAGCGCTCGCAGCTTGCCAGGAAGGAGCAGCCCCTGGCACAGGGCTCAGTTTTAACAGCTGCCATGGGCATGGGATGTCCTCTACTCTGGAACTGCAGTCTCTGTCCTGCCCCACAGCACCCCATGCTGTGCCCCATAGTGTCCCACAGCCGTATCTCTGCAGCATCACAGCAAACCCACCACACTGCTCCATCAGCTCTCTGTGGTGCCTCATCGCGCCCCACCTGTGCCCCACGGCTGCATCTCTGCAGCATCACAGATAACACACCGCACTGTTCCATTGCCTCACAGCACTGCCCCACAGCACCCCACACTGTACCCCACAATGCCCCACAGCCGTATCTCTGCAGCATCACAGCAAACCCACTCTGCTGCCTCATCAGCTCTCTGCGGTGCCCCATAGCACCCCACACTGTGCCCCACAGCTGCATCTCTGCAGCATCACAGCAAACCCACTCTGCTGCCTCATCACCCCTCTGCAGTGCCCCACAGCACCCCAGATCCACCCCCCGCCATGCCCCATAGCCCTCCGCCCCTCACACTGTCTTAAGCACCCGCAGCCACGTGGCTCCTGTCTGGCATCTCCCCGCTGGGGACGTGGGGTTGTCCCCCACCCCAGCACGTCCTTCCTCGAGCATCACTGCTGCAGCGGGGCAGGGGGCAACACGCTGCCCCCGGGAAGGGCACAGTGGGGGCAGAATGAGGGTGCCCGCCTCGCTGCCGTGGGGGTCTCGCTGGCGGCTGCCGAGCGGAGGCGAGCGTATTCGGGTCAGCGCATCGCCTGAGCAGAGCCGCTCTGACGCGCTGCTAATTGAACCAAATGCCCATTAGAGGCGTGACAGGCCGTGTCCACGCCGAGCCCCCCTCCCGTCGCAGGTGGCTGACACGCAAGGAGCCCGAAGGCTGTTCAGCATGGTTGGGCCAGAGCATCTCCCGCCTCCTCACGCATCTCGGCCAGCTCCAAGCCCAGACGGCAGCTCATTAGGCGCCAGTAATTACCCCCTAGCGTCTGGGGTTTATGGGGGACCCCATGGTGCAGCCCCACTCCATGCAGAGCCCCCTCCAGCCCCTCTGCATGCCACCCCTCCAGGACAGAGCACGGGCAGAGCCTGGCGAGGGGGTCCAGCCTTGCCCTGCCCCACAGGTCCATGATGCCATGGGGCAAAGGATGGATCCAGGGAATCCTCATGCTTGGAGTGGAGCTGGGAACCTGCGCTGTGGAGCCAGGCAGTGCCAGATCACAGAATCACAGAACTGCTTGGTTGGAAAAGATCTTCGAGATCATCAAGCCCAAGCATACCTGTCCACTACTAAACCACCTCTGAGCACTTCATCCACCAGTCTTTTAAACCCCTCCAGGGACGGGGAGTCCACCACCTCCCTGGGCAGCCTCTGCCAGTGCTTAAGAACCCTTTCAGTGAAGAAATTTTTCCTAACATCCAGTCCCCTGCCCCATGTCCCATTGTTGTTCTCTGGGCTTGGGAAACAGGTTGCCCCAATAGAAGCTCTGCTGAAGGAGGAAACCACCACTGTGACCCCAACCCACCGCCAGGACTCGCCAGCCCCATCCCAAGCCC
This sequence comes from Cuculus canorus, assembly GCF_017976375.1. NCBI lineage: Eukaryota > Metazoa > Chordata > Aves > Cuculiformes > Cuculidae > Cuculus > Cuculus canorus. Next base: position 2,785,962 of record NC_071422.1, read on the forward strand.
GGCTGTGGCTGCGTGAGCTCCAGGTTTCAGGGCAAAGGCGAATCCCACCCCTGTTTGGCCCCGTGTGGTCCTCACCACTCCTGCCATGCACCTCCTGGCTGACAGCGGGTCCGACCCCGGTGCAGCCCCCCAGGAACCCTGGCACCGCGCTCCCCCCTTGCTGCCCCTCTGGATTTGGCAGCTGACTTTGTGGTTTGCACTTAGCTTGGTGCCTCCTCATCCTGACCACAGGCTCTGCAAGCGATTCCCAAACCCAGCGGAGAAGTGACTGATGCAAATCAAGCCACGCTCTGCTCGCCGTGCAGCCCTCAGCCGGGAATGCCCACTGAAGCACCCCCGTTCCTCGCACCCTGGCTCAGCGCAGGGACGTGCCAGAGCCTCAGGTGGATGCCAAGCCACGGGAGGATGCTTGGCTCAACCCTCTCTGCACAGAAGGGTGAAAACCTCTTGCAGGGTGAGACCCCCTGCACACCTCCCAGCCAGGATGGAGCTGATGGAGAGCAGATCAGCCACACCAGGAGAGTCCTTCTGCCCAGGAACCATCCCAGCAGTGACACCAAAGCAGGGCACAGCCGAGCATCTCTCTCCCCGCCCTGGTTACCTCTGCTGCCAAACAGCTGGTTGCTACCAAGTTCTGCAATGGGAGTGTTGCCGTTGCCATGGCAGCTGGTTTATTTTAGCCAGTCCCCTTCAAAACCAAGAGCATCCTCCCTTCCCTGGTGGGTCCTGCCCCGTCCCCACCCAGAGGCACCTTGCTGAGAGCCCAGGGGGCACCCGCAGTGTCTGTTCCTGTGGGACAGCCATTTCCCACCATACAGAGTGGACACAGCACCAGCATCTTCTCCGCTTCCCACTACAGCCAGTGAGGTTCACGCCAGCTCAGCCACTGGGTCCTGGTGAGGTGGCTCAGGGGATGGATCGCCCCAGCCCAGGGTGAAGGGGATGGATGGGGACATCAGGCCTGGCACTGAGTGATTCCACTGCTGGAAGGACCCCTAGATGGTAAATTCAGCTCCCACAGCCTGCTCAAAACCACTCTTTGCTGTGGTTTGCTCTTCCCCTGGCCAAACCTTTTGTCTTCTCCTGACGGGGCCAACACAGCCCCAAACTCATTGTGACTTTGCTGTCGCCCTGCATGACACCTTCTCCTCCAGCTTTGGTTGTTCCCAAGCTGGATCAAGACAGGAGGGGCCAGAATCACAGAATCATAGAACCAATTGGTTGGAAAAGACCTTTGACATCAAGCCCAACCTTACCTGTTCACTGCTAAACCAGATCCCTGAGAACTTCATCTACGCAGATTTTAAACACCTCCAGGGATGGGGACTCCACCACCTCACTGCGCATCCTCTGCCAAGACCTGAAAACCCTTTCAATGAAGGAGTTTTTCCTGATGTCCAATCTGAACCTGTTCTGGTGCAACTTGAGGCCATTCCCTCTCGTTCTATTGCCTGTCACTTGGGAGAAGAGACCAACATCTCCTTTCAGGCAGTGGTAGACTGATGAGGTCTGCCTTCAGCATCCTTTTCTCCAGGCTAAACACCCCCAGGTCCCTCAGTCGCTCTTCATAACCCTTGTTCTCCAGCCCCTTCTCCAGCTTCACCAGAAGAGCTGGTCCCTAGGCTGGACGGGAGAGCTCCCATCGCCCTGCGCTGCCTGCTCCAAGCCCTGTCCTGCCAAGAGGAACCTCGATGCGTAATGCAGTAACCACACTGCATCCCAGCAGTGCCTCCATGAATCCCCCAGCACATCCTGCTCCCCAAACGGCTCATTAGAGCACACCAGGGCAGCAGCTAACGAACAGGCACTTGTGCCCAGGAGAGCGGGCAGGGAGAGGGTAGGGAGCACAGGGAGCGGGCAAGGAGAGGGTAAGGAGCACAGGGAGTGGGGAGTGGGCAAGGAGAACAGGGAATGGATGAGGAGAGGGTAGGGAGCACAGGGAGTGGGCAGGGCTGGCAGCCCCGGGTCCCTCCTGTGGGAGACCAGGGGCTCAGCAGGCAGTGGACTGTCACTGTCACTGTCACCCTCCTCGCAGTCCCCCTTGCTGAGGCACCCCCTGCACTTTTGGGGTGCATAGCGCAGGGCTCAGCCCGGCTATGGATGCTCCCAGCACCCTGCAAGCAGCGCTGCACCTGAGCCTATGGCAGGCAGGAGCTGCACAGCTGCAATCATGCAGTGGTGCATGCACAGATCCCGGCTGCTGGCTCGCCTTGGCACTGGATGCCACCAACAGACATGGTCCCCACAAACCAGGGCTGGTGCTGTAGCATGCCCCGACGCCAAGGTGGCCCCACACAACCCCTGGCTATGGGTCCCTGCCTGCCGGCTGCACCCTGATGCCAATGTGGGGCTGAGGGAGGGCAGAGGACAGACAGGAGCCTCTGCCCACCTCCTGCCCGCCCTGCCTGCCTCCAGCCCAGCACATGTCCTGTATCCCTGCCCTGAGATGCGATGCCAAAAGAGAGAAGGGGGGGAGGTACCAGACCGGCTGTGGCCGCATGTTGTGCATCTCCAAGCCCTGGCACGCTCGCCTTCAGGCTGCAGTGGAGCCAGAGGCTGCTGAGCCACCTGCCCCGGCCAGATGGCAGGGGGACCTCGCGGTGCTGCCGGGCACAGCACTGCTCAGGGAAACTGTGCCAGACCCTGCTGCTCTCCCTGCTCAGCCCTGGCCCCGCGCCGGTGCTGAGGATGGGCTGGCAGCCGGGGATCGCTGTGCCTGGGGTGAGCATGGGGTCGGATTCTGCCCCCTATGTAGCACCCTATGAGAGCACCAGGCTGGCGCAGCATCCCAGACAGCAGCACCCAGCCAGTCCCAGCATCCACACAACCGCACACAGCCAGAAACCACCTCCTCTCCCAGCTCCCCAGAAAACACCATGGCATCACACCATGTGCCAAGAAACCCCCCCCAGCACAGCTCCCCAGCAAAGCAGAGCCTGTGCACTTCCATCCCTGAGATCCACACAGTGTGGCCATGCCGTCCCTCCACACAAGTCACCCCAGAGCTGGATAAGGCCTGGATAATCTGGATAAAAACCTTGAGGACCCTCAGGGCAAGACATGAGGTGCCGGCATAGCCAGAAATGCTCTGCTTGGCACCTGCACCCAGGTGAGACATCATCCCCCTGCGTTTGGGGACAAAACACCCGCTCCCAGCCTGTATGGACCCCACTCCAACGTACAAGACCAGGTGGGCCACCTTGGAAAGACCCTCTCCACCATCAGCCACTTACCCAGTAATGCTCTAATTACACCCCAGAGCTCACCACCAAAATAGCTGCAGTAAATCTCTTGGAGCTGCCATGTAATTTTTGCATGAAATTACAGTATTTTTTCCCCTGGGTTCAATTTCCTCCACACCAAGTTCTCACCGCAGCCAAATAATTAAAGCAGCTGCACTCCCTTTTCCTTGGGTACCGATTTAAATCCCTGCTGGCTGCTTCTTCTCTTCACTGCCCAGTACCGGGGCTGTGGGAAACCGGGGACAAGGTGTGACCCAGCACCCACTGCCCTGCCTGTGCCCACCCAGAGCAGACAGGAGCTGCTCTGGATCCGAAAGCAAAGCAGATCAGACCCCTGGGAGACTCAGCACACACAAGGGATGCTCAAGGCTCCCCAGGCAGGATGCTAACCCCCCTGGGAGGGTCCAAAGCCCATCAGGTAGAGGAGCTGGTTGTTCTCGGGAAAGAAACGACCTGCCTCCTCTTCATCGCCTGCTGTCCACAGGAGGAAGATGAGGGAAGCAGCAGGGCTCAGCCTGCACCATTCTGCTTTACAGAACGGTGCTGGGGCACCTGTGGGAGACAACTGTCCTGTGTCGTGCTGTGAAACCCCATCACTGGGTCTCCAGGCTGCCTGGGAGAGATGGTAGAATCATAGAATCGCTTGGTTGGAAAAGACCTTTGAGATCACTGAGTCCAACTATACCTGTCCACTACTAAACCATCCCTGAGTACCTCATCTGCCTGTCTTTTAAACCCCTCCAGGGATGGGGACTTCACCACTTCCCTGTGCAGCCTCTGACAGGGCCTCTGAACCATTTCCATGAAGGAATTTTTCCTGATGTCCAATCTGAACCTGCCCTGGTGCAGCTTGAGGCCATTCCCTCTCATCCTGTCACCTGACACTTGGGAGAAAACACCAGCACCCACCTCACCACAGCCTCCTTTCAGGCAGTTGTAGACAGTGATGAGAGAGACACCTCTCTCAGCCTCCTTTCCTCCAGGCAAAACAATCCCAGGTCCCTCAGTTGTTCCTCTGTAAGAGGAGCTTCACCTTTTGCTTCATCTTGGAAACCTGAGGCCATTCCCTCTCATCCCATCACACAGGTCCCAGCACATGTCACCCTCGTACCGCTGTCCTGCCCGAGTGCACCCACCACATGCAGCACCACGATGAGCTGAGCCACGGCAGCAACCCCAAACCCTGGCAGGGTTTGCATCCAGCCCCATCCACCCTCGATCTCTTCGGTCAAGGCTGCCCTCTTTTCAGGCTGTGATCTACACCAGAGCTGGACTGCACCCAAAAAAACATGGAAACTGGGCACGGAGCCATGCACTGGGGCACACGTGTCCCCGACGACTCGCTCTGCTACAGGTATTCCCCACCTGTCCCAGGGCACCCGCCCTGCAGGTATGCTAGAACATCAGCGAGTCCCTCAGCTCTGGCCAAGGGTCCTCTGAGGGGCCCATGGAGCAGAGCCAAAACCTTTCTGATGGGCTGAGTCCTAGATGTGCATCCAGGACCTCAGTGGGTTTCTGGAGGCTCCTAGAGTAGCAACGGGCTCTCCATGCTCTGCAAACTCCCTGGCAAAGGCAGCAAACCCTGGGTAGATGCATGGAGACACAAAGCAAACCTTGGGTAGATGCATGGAGATGCAAAGCAACTCCTGGTGAGACGCATGGAGAGACAGAGCAACCCTAGGGAGATGCATTGAGATGCATCTCAGGGCAGCCCTTGGAGATGGGGGAGTGGTTTCCATGCATGGAAAGCTGCCTTTTGCTTCTAAAACACCTCCAGAGGTTTCCCCATGCCACCAGCAAGCAGGGATGGCAAACTCTCGGGAGCACCAGGGTGCTCATCCCTGAGGTGGATGGGGACCAGATGGGCTGCCAGGACATCAGCTCCATCCCTGCCTCAAACGCCTTTGGCTGAAAGATGTTTCATGGATTTTCTGATTAAAAAAAAAAAATCGGATTGCTCAAGAAAACAAGTATTTGTCCTCGTTTGCAGGTTTTAGGTCCCAAAGGTGGGGCAGGGTGGGGCTTGGTGACGCAATGCCTTTGGGTGAGAGGAGGAAATATTTGTCATGGGGACCTGCTGTGCAGCACAGAAATGTTGCAAAAAAAAGCACTGTTTTAAAAGCCTCTGTGAAAATAATGAACAGTTTCCACCCAACAGCAGTGCCAGGTCCACCTGCTCCCGCCCACAGCTCCCCTGCCCGTCCTGGCAGGCTCCTGCTGTCCCCACCACACTGTCCCCTCACTGACACTGCTCCGTACCCCAGCCCACAGCACCAACTGCTCCAGCCACCCCACCCAGTTCAGCCTTGGCGCATCCCAGCATCGTCCGGGCTGGGACCAGCCCTGTCCCCTCCACTGGTGCCAGCTGGCCCCACACCAGCTCTTCCAGCCGGAGCACCCCACGCCAGCACACGGGAACCCTCCCAAACCCACGCAACTCCTTTTGTTCCAGTTCCAGCTTCAGTTTTGTGTGTGTGCACAGGACACGGAGCACACAAAGCCCCCTGTCACTGGCACAGCCCACCAGGGACTGGCAGGAAGAGAAGACTCCATCCATGGTTGCCCACCTGGCAGGAAGGAACAGATGAATGCCTGCAACCAGCATCCAGGCTGGCAAGGATGGGGACATGGAAGGTGGTGTTATGAGCCGTCACCATGTCCCTGCACAGCCAGAAGCACAGCAAACAGCCTCACGCCGATCTCCCTCCTGGCCCAGGCAAGGTCCTGATACCCCACCACAGGGGAGGTCTTAAGAGGCAGCCCAGAGATGCTGGCATGGCTGAGATGTCACCGAGTGTGGTACTGACCCAAGAGCCATCAAGCACCTTCAAATCAGCCCATGCAACTCCATTTTTCCCACTTACAGCTTCATTTTTGTGTATGTGCACGGGACACGGAGCGCATAAACTCCTGGGACTGGCAGGAACCAACAGTTGCAGGAAGAGAAGACTCCATGGCTGCCCACCTGGCAGGGAGGAACAGATGAACACAGCACGCCTGGAGCCAGCACCACGCAAGGATGGGGACAAAGAGGCAGCAGCGTTAGTCACCGTGTCCCTGCGCGGCCAGGAGCTCAGCAAACACCTCCCACTGACCCTCCTGGCCCAGGCGAGCCCAAAGGCACCGGGTCCTGATCCGTGTTCCTTGTTCCCACCAAGGGAAAGGCAATCCAGAGATGCTGAGCTGTCACCAAGCGTGGTAGCGACCTGAGAGCCACCAAGCACCTCCGAAATAGCCCTTGGAGAGCAGCCCTGTCCCCCAGGTCACACAGCGCAGGTGGGCTGGAACAAGCTGGGGGTTGGAACTAGATGATTTTCAAGCTCCCTTCCAACCCAAACCATTCTATGACAACAGCAGGCGAATCGCTGCCTGCTCCCCCCACGCAGGTGGGGAGGCTCAGCCGCCCGCGCCGTGTGCTCACACTCTTGCACGCACACGCGCACCCCGGGGTGAGACGCGTCGGGACGGCAGCTCCCAGAGCCTGACGTGCCTTTCATGTTGCTCAGGCAGCCGAAAAGTCTCACGGTCTGTGCCTGGGGCTGCACCGCGTGCTCTCCAGCCGCACGCATACCCCGTTGGGAGAGACGGCGAGGCACCGTGGGGGCAAATGGAGCCCCGTGGCCCTTAAGCATCCTGCACAATGTGCTTCTCGCATCTCGGAGCAACCCCCCAGCACATGCTCGGTGAGCCAGAGTCACGCAAGCCGAGCAAAGTCACCACAGAGCCCCAGGGATGTGGGAAGGAGGGATGCTGCCCCCACCCACACAGCCTGGGGCAGCCTATGGTCAAGGGAAACTGAGGCACAGAGGGGGCTGGGACAGAGGGAGCCGCTGGCAAAGCTGCTCCACAGTCATTGCTCCAGGAATCACCTCTGCCCTGGCCACATCTGCCGTCCACTGCATCCCAAGACACCCAGCCCACGTCCCAGGGCTAGCTCAGCCCTCCCTGACCCCGCTCACAGCTTGCAAGACCCGTGGAGATGGCCAGGGGGGTGGTGGGACCCAAATGTGCCTTGTGCGTCTCCCTGAAGGGTATCAGAGAATCACTTGGTTGGAACAGACCTTTGAAATGATCAAGCCCAACCATATCTGTTTCACCACTAAGCCACCCCTGAGCACCTCGTCTGCCGACTTTTAAACCCCTCCAGAGACTCAACCACCTCCTGGAGCAGCCTCTGCCAGTGCCTGAGGACCCCTTCTGTGAAGAATTTTTCCCTGATGTCCAATCAGAACCTGGTGTAACTGGTGCCTACTCCCTCTTGTCCTCCTTGGTAGAAGAGACCAACACCCACCTCACTACAACCTCCTTTCAAGCAGCTGTAGACAGTGATGAGGTCTCCCTTCAGCCTCCTCTTCTCCAGGTTAAACAGCCCCAGCCGGGTTCCTCAGCCGCTCCTCTTAATCCTTGTTCTCCAGACCCTACCCCAGCTCTGTTCCCTTCTGTGGACGTACTTCAGCCCCTCAATGTCCTTCTTGGAGCAAGGGGCCCAAAACTGAACCCAGGATTCGAGGTGCAATGAATGGGAAATGGCCCTGGAGGAGAAGAGGGATGGGGTCCATCCCTTCTCTGCCCTGCTTGTCCCCAAGGAGCACCACAGCAATGCCCTGTGGGGGCAACTGGGGAGCACCGGCTCCCAGCCCCTACTGGATTCCCAAAAGGAGCCAAAAGCAAACACGCTTTTGGATGGGAGACGGAAAAAGCTCCACCTTCTTGTAAGGGGCAGAAAAATCAGCCACTGGCCCAGGGGTGGAGGAGCTTGAGCCCAAGCCCAGCCGGTCCCACCGGGATGTCACCAGCCTGCCGCAAGGCATCTCCTCTCCCTGTCCCCCACCCAGGGGTACAGCGTGCACCCACCACACCCATGTGCACCCCCAGTAATGCCCCACAACACCCACACCCCCCAAACCCAGCCTGCAGCTCCCCCAAACCCCCCACGCCGTGCCCCACATCGCCGGCAGGCTCAGGCGCGCGCCCCAGCACGCTCGCGGGCTGCGTGGTGACTCAGCTGACCCCCCCGCAGCAGCTTGCTTTGCACCTGCTAATTAATTACAGCCTCACCAGCACCATCCCGGCGTGCTGGGGGCTCACCAGCCTGTGCTTACCCACACGGAGCCAGGAGGAGGGGGTGCCACCCCCAGGCACATCAGTTGTCCAGCCAGGTGGGTGAAACCTTGCAGGGCAGGAGGCTCCCACACCCCAACGCTCCCCACCGATGGGGTGCACAAGCTCCACCAGCACCCTGCACCCTCTGGGCACCCACTGAGCCCTTTTTTGGCCGCCAGGCTTCCCACACAGCCCTGCCCACATCTCCTGCCACCACAACTGAGCAAGGTACAGGACAGGCTACAGGCTCCCAGTATCACCCCATGGGCTCCTGGTGTCACCCCACAGACTCCTGGTCTTTGAGATCATCAAGTCCAATTGTACCTGTCCACTACTAAACCATCTCCCTAAGCGCCCCATCTGCCCATCTTTTAAATACCTCAAGTGACTGGGACTCCACCACCCCCTGGGCAGTCCCTCCCAGTGCTTAAGATACCTTTTGGTGGAGAAATTTTTCCTGATGTCCAATCTGAACCTGCTCTGGCACAATTTGAGGCCATTCCCTCTCATCCTGTCACCTGTCACTGGGAAGAAGAGACCAACACTCACCTCGCTACAACCTCCTTTCAGGCAGTTGTAGGCAGTGATGGGGTCTCCCCTCAGCCTCCTTTTCTCCAGGCTGAACACCCACAGGTCCCTCAGCTGCTCCTCATATCCCTTGTTCTCCAACCCGTTCATCCAGCTCTGTTCCCTTCTCTGGATGCACTCCAGCCCCTCAATGTCCTTCTTGCAGTGAGGGGCCCAAAAGTGAAGGGGGGCAACACAAGCTGCCAGGACACTTTCTTCTCAGGGCTTTCATCCCAGGATGGGCTAATGGTGAAGGGCATTTCCTGGAAGAAAACAGCCCCAGGACCAGCATGGAGTGGGATGCTCAACACACCTCACTGGTGCCCTCCTGGAGCTCAGCACCAAAAGCAGCTGCTCAAGGGCGACCAGGAGAGGGAATTGCCGATTGACCTGGATGGTCTCCAGCTTCCCTTGGCTGTTCTCAGTTCAGAACCTTGACTTCCAGCATCCCAGCTGCAGTCCCCAGCCCTTTGCATAGGGACGGGGTGGGACACTGAGCTCTGCCTCTCCTCAGGCCATCCATCCTCTGGGCTCCAGGAGGACCATTAGGCACCTTCAGGGTGCAAAGTACAGACAGAGCTCTGTTTGCCAGGCGAGGCTGCTGCTCCCCAAAGGCTGCCGAGCCACTTCCCTCATCTTTCCACCCATGGGTCTCTAAAGACCAACCCTGGAGGCACCAGGCTGTCCCCAGTGCTCGGCCACAGCCACCCAAAGCCTGGGTTAAAAGACGGGTGGACGAGGTGCTCAGGGATCTGGTTTAGTAGTGGACAGGTATGGTTGGACTCGATGATCTCCAAGCCCACCCGTGCTCTCTGTCAGGTGGCAAACGGGCGGGAGCAGCAGCAGGAGGTGGGTGGGTTGAGGTCCTCCTTTACCTGCCTGTCGGAGACAGCTCCCGGATGCTGGGTTACCCGGGAAACCGTGGATGACATCGCAGGGGAGGCAGGGAAACTCTGCCCGAGGTGTTCGGGATGCCAGCTCCGTTGCCAGGGAAACGGCGGGTGACATCCCGCAGGTAAGCGAGAGTGGACAAGTTGGAGACCCCACAACGCACCCTGGCTTTGCCTGCCTCCTCCTGCAAGGGGGTCCCTGCCCTGTGCCGGACAGGCACGAGCCCTGAGGGGTGACACTGGGGACAGATTCCCCCTTGGCCACCCCCTGAGGCACTGGCAGGTAACAATAAGGGAGGTTTTATCCCTTGGGGACACCGATCACCCCACCTGGGGCTGCGCTGCTGGGCTGGTGGCAGCAGGGACAGAGAAGCCACTGTGCCCTGGTCCCAGCCGAGTGCTTTGATGTCTGTTACCCCTCCACCGCTTGTTACCCCCCTTCACTGCTTGTTACCCCTCCTGCACTGCCTGTTACCCCCCACACCGCCTGTTACTCCCCCGGCACTGCTCAGTCGCTTTGTCCCCCCCTCAGCAGTGCCCAGGATTGCATCCCCCTGCCTGCAGCTCCCCAGCCTCAGCCCATCCTTCACCGCTTTGCTGAGGCGGGGGCAGTTATCCCACCCCATGAAGGGGCAGTTTGCTCCCTAACAGCATTCCCAAGCTCCTTTTGGAGTAATCCCAGTCTCTGCTTTTCCCCTCCAAGGGTTCAGAAGCATCGGGGACCCCCCAAGATTATCCCCTAAATTTGACAGCTGTAAATCCCAGCTGCCTGCTCCTCTCCTCACCCCCTCAGGATGTGCTGTTACCCCAAGCAGGGTGACACCCCCTTCTCTGAGCCCTCTTTGAGCACCCCGGGTGGCAGGAAAGCCCCAGCCCATCATGGTGGTGTCTGGGCTGCGCTTGCACGGCTGCAGGCAGGGAGAGAGCTGCAGGGATGCTTCCAGGCCAGTATAAAACCAGTATGACCAGGAGCAGAGGTGGTGGAGCCACAACAGGGGCTGCTGGGGGTGAAAATGCTCTCTGCAGCCTTTTCTCCCCCCACAAGGCAGCTCCGAAAATGAATCAGCAACCAAGCACAAGCAGCCTGGGCAGGAGGCAGACACAGCCGGGGAGGCAGCAGAGGTCCCCTAGGATGCTGCAGAGCAACAGGAACACAACAAGCCCTGTCTCAGGGGGGTTTGGCCACCTGAGATGGAGCAGTTTGACCTGTAATGGCAAAAATTACATCAGCCTGATCTGCTGGTGCTGCTCGAGGGAGGATCCAGCCCTGCAGCACCACATGCTGAGCCCAAGCGATGGGTGCTGCAATGGGGCTGGTTCCATCCCTGCCAGCAGGACCAGGAGCGGGTGGAGATCACAGAATTATGGAATGATTTGAGTTGGAAGGGACCTCAAAGCCCATCCAGTTCCACCCCCTGCCATGGACAGGGACACCTCCCACTGGATCAGGGGCTCCAAGCCCCATCCAACCTGGCCTGGAACCCCTCCAGGGATGGGGCAGCCACCACTGCTCTGGGCAACCTGGGCCAGGGCCTCCCCACCCTCACAGCAAAACATTGCTTCCTAAGATCTCATTTCACTCTCCCCTCTTTCCGCCGAAAATCGTTCCCCCTCATCCTCTCCCTGCACTCCCTGATAAAAGCCCCTCCCCGGCTTTCTTGGAGACCCTTTCAGTACTGGAAGCTGCTCTAAGGTCTCCCTGGAGCCTTTTCTTCTCCAGGCTGAACAACCCACAAGCCACGATGCTCCAGGTCAGGGCATGCAGCATCCTCAGGGCTGTTTTCAGACCTGTGGGTCCCTCTGGAGCAAGAGACCCTGAAAACCTGACCTGCCTGCAAGCCAGGAGCAATGCCACAAGCTACTGCATCCATGCCACCAGCGGGGTCTTGCCTCTCACTGCAGCAAAACTTGGAAACACTTGGACACTTGGAAACAAAACCACCAAAAAAAAATGTGTTTCAGGGGATGAGATCAAAATTTGTCCTAGAAGGCACAGGAAGAACCAGTGTCTGGACCAACAGGAACAAATCATAGATTATGGAATTGTTTAGTTGGAAAAGACCTTTGAGATTGAGTCCAGCTTTTCCTGTCCACTACTGAACCATCCCTAAGCACCTCGCTTGTCTGTCATTTAAACCCCTTCAGGGACAGGGACTCCACCACCCCCTGGGCAGTCTCTGCCAGTGTCTGAGAATCCCTTCAGTGAAGAAATCTTTCACAATACCTCCCCTGGCACAACTTGAGCCCGTTCCCTCTCATCCTATTGCCTGTCACTTGGCAAGAAGAGACCAACACCCACCTCACTACATCTTTTCAGGCAGTTTTAGACAGTGATGAGGTCTCTCCTCAGCCTCCTTTTCTCCAGGCTAAACAACCCCAGCTCCCTCAGCCATTCCTCATAAGACTTGTTCTCCAGCCTCTTCATCAGCTTCGTTGCTCAAATTAGCCCTGGACTGCCCTGGCCTGAGCCACAGGGTCTGAACCCCATGCACAGCCCTCCCGGTCACTAATTTTTAGGTTGTTCCAGTGGGAGCAAGGGGATGGAGACTGTGGCACAACTGGGGAGACATGGGTGGGAGGCTGGGAAGATGGGTGGCATACAGGGGACACGGTGCCGAGGAGGGGGACGGAGGGTGCTGGGGCACAGGGAGGAGCTGTAGAAACAACGGGAAGCCACACATCACTGCAGGAAGGCAGCTGCTCCCAAGTCCATCCCAAAAAGGTCCATCCTGAATGGCCCAAGCACTTTGGGTTGTGCCTCAAACCTCCTTAACGCCTCCAGCAGCTCCATGAAATCTCCAGGCTGTGGGCACCTGCCTGTGATGCCAGCACGACCCCATAGCCGGTGTGCCAGCAATCCCAGCAGATCTGGGGGGGGCTGGGACACCCCCTGCCCGCTGACCCCCCAGGGGTGCTGGCAGCCCTTCAGTCATCTGCTTTCCCCCCCCCCAGCTCCCACGCGCTGCCGGCCTCCCGGCTTCGTGACACTGAGCTTTAATTGAATTAGACGCTGCTGCCTGGGCAGCGCAGCTTGCAAACCATCCTCGAATTCCTGGGCACGGCGCCCGCTCGCTGTCTACAAGCCGGCCCCCAGCCTCCCCCCCAACCCCATCCTCCCCTCCTCCAGGATGACCCAAAGCCCAGGGGTGTCCGAGCCCCCCGAGTGGGAGAGGGGGATCCGGGGGGGTTCAGTGGTGCAGATGCTCAGCCCGGAGCGAGCGATGCAGTCGGACGGCACCGAGCGCACGGGAGCCCCCACATCTCTCCCTGTTGGGGTCAGCTGCATCACGGCGGCCGGCGAGCCAGCCCGTCCCCACGCCAGCTTCCTCCGCTACAGAATGTACCGAGGGCCCCCGCGGCCCCAGCCAGGGACATGATGTGCTCCCCGCTCCAAGCCCTGTTTTTCCTGGCGGGGTTCCTGCTCCGCTGGCGGCCAAGCACTGTCACTCAATGCAGCTTTTGTTCGCTCCCCGCTCGCCTCCCTTCACACCTCCATCCCACCCCTCTGGACCCGGTCATGATCATCCCAGGCCATGACCGTGCCCTGGCCTCTTCTGCAGCTCCATCGCCTTCCCCACCAGCATGGCCAGGGCTGCTGGCAGGGATGGAAGCAACGCCATCCTTGCTGGCAGGGGAGTCCAGCATCTCCAGACCTGCAGGCATCACTGGGAACCTGCCAGAGCACCAGCTCCCAAACACCATCCCCCAGGAGGGAGGACATTGTGCCCCTTCTCCTGCCCACAGCCTCACCCTGCTGCGTGTACCGACTTACAATAACAGAATGGCTTGGGTTGGAAAGGACCTCAAAGCCCTGCCAGTTCCACCCCCTGCCATGAGCAGGGACACCTCCCACTGGATCAGGGGCTCCAAGCCCCATCCAACCTGGCCTGGAACCCCTCCAGGGATGGGGCGGCCACCACTGCTCTGGGCAACCTGGGCCAGGGCCTCCCCACCTCCATAATGAAGAATTTCCTCCTAATGTGCAATCTAAATCTTCCCCTCTCTAATTTAAACTATTCCCCTCATCCTGTCCCTGCACTCCTTCTTCAAGAGCCCCTCCCCAGCTTTCCTGGAGCCCCTTTCCATCCTGCTCTAAGGTCATCCTGCAGCCTTCTCTTCTCCAGGATGAACAACCCCAGCTCCTCAGCCTGTCCTTGTATGGGAGGTGCTCCAGTCCTTGGATCATCTCCATGGCCTCCTCTGGACTTACTCCAACAGCTCCATGTCCTTCCTGTGTTCAAGACTCCAGAACTGAATTTGGTTAACGGGTCCATCCGTAATTCACCTGCGTGCGTTACGTGGGGCGCAGGGTACAGCCCAGACACCCATGCAGGGCTCAGCACCGCGCCAGCCTCATCGCTCCCCACACTGGGCAGCGCTGCTCCCCTCCCAGGACCCCCAAGGATGCTCAGTCCCACTACCATAGGTGTGAAGCCCATCTATGATGGGGATCTGGAGAGCACAGGGCACGGAAAGCACATCCAAGTTCTGACACCCACTGGAAAATGTGAATTTGAGGTCCAGCACAGCCACTTATTTCAGCTTTCCCAATCTTTAAACATTTCCTACAGTACAAGCACAGTAATCACTTTCAACCCAAGCTGCCGATATGACGTTTAACCCCGCGGGAGCTGGCTCCTGGCTGCCCAGCGCTGCTGGCTCCCCTGCTTTCCCCATTCAGCCAATTTGTTATCTGGGCTGGTTGACCCAAATTTGCTTTTCCTTTGTGGAAAAAAGCTCCTCACCAGCAAACATCGCTCAACTGACTTGAAAAGCAGCTCCCCACTCCCAGAAGTGACCCCAGAAGTCATCCCTATGCCCGACAGCTTGGCACAGTAAATCTGGTACAGGGATCTCAGTGCCGCACACACAGGGCGCAGGTACCAACACACATCGGGATAAACCTCAAACACTCAGGCACAGCTGGGCACGAGGCTGCGCCTCCTGCCTCACAAACCCAGGCTGAAAAGGGTGAGGATGAAGAGAAATCACATCCCTAGGAGCACCCATGCAACCGCTGCTGCCTCCCCAGCCCCAGCAGGGCGCATCCCTCTCCCGGGACTTGGCAGGGAGGCAGAAGGGATGTATTTGCCCAAGCAAGACGCACTCCAGCTCCAAAATCACCAGCAGGTCTGGCTGCCGAATTGTAACTCCTTACACCAAGCCTGCAAGGGGCAGTTGGCCAATGGGCTGAGAGCCCCCGGATCTGCCATCCTGGGCAGCCAACAACGATGCAAACCCTCCCTGTGACAGCCCCATCGCCTCCCCAGCTCTGGCATCACAGCAATCACCCAGCAACACTCCCTGCATCCCTCACACCCCTGCCCACAGCCTGGGACCAGCCAAACCTGCCCCCACCCCAGCACGGTGCTGGTTCAGCCTGGTGGCATCACTCCTATGTTCCCAAAGCCTCTCTATTTTTGCCACCTTCTTTTTTTTTTTGCCGCTGCTTTCTTCCCTGGCAGCAGGAGCGGGGTCTTCCCTGCATCCGTCTGTCGCCGCAGGGGCATCAGCACCAGGGCTGCAGGGAGCTCCCCGGGGAGAAGTAAGTGGATCAAAGGGTTTTAGCAGCAGACGGCTCCCAGACAGATCTGGATCATCTTCAAGGCGGCCACTTGCGGCTACAAATGCACTTTCCGCCTGCAGCTCCCAAGCCAAAAGCTTCACACCGGTTTTATTGTATTTAACCCCTCGCTGCTCCTGGCTTCGCAGGCGCTCGGGGACAGGAATTAGGGTCCTACAGCCAGATCCCAGCTGGATGAGGTCTGCACCCCCTCTGGGGCAAATCCAGCCCCATGGTTATGGCCAGAGGGACTGCGGGTGCAGAGGCTCCTGCAAAAACCAGGGTGTCCTCAGACAGGCAGCAACGCAGCTGAAAGAGGGGAGATTGAGATGAGATCTTGGGAAGAAACATTTCACTGTGAGGGTGGGGAGGCCCTGGCCCAGGTTGCCCAGAGCAGTGGTGGCTGCCCCATCCCTGGAGGGGTTCCAGGCCAGGTTGGATGGGGCTTGGAGCCCCTGATCCAGTGGGAGGTGTCCCTGCCCATGGCAGCGGGTGGGACTGGATGGGCTTTGAGGTCCTTTCCAAACCAAACCATTCCATGATCCTAGGAACACAGCCCACTCATCGGTCCTGCCTGCTCCACCATGCCTGGCACCAGAACAAGGAGGAAACTGAGGCACGCAGCACAGGGCGGCAGCAGGGAGGATGGCGATGTTCCCAAGAACACACACACCAACCTGCTCCTCCATCCCCCGGCATGTGACCAACACCTCTCTGTCCCACCCCACCATCCTGACCACCCTGTCCCCGCCTTTGTGGCACCCCCAAAGCCAGGCAGTGCTTGCCCCTGGCAAGGAGGGGAGCCCAGGCAGGGAGAGGCTTTGTTGGAGTAATGATGCTATGAATTATTCAGAGTGTGATGATAATTATAGGAGCCCCCCCCCCGGTTCTTCTTGTTCTCCAAGGCAGGAGCAGGACTCGTGCCACAGGGATGACTGGGAGCAGGGAGAGGGACTTGGGGTTGTGTCACCATGGGGGTGCCCAGCGAGGCAGGAGGGGACCCCCCCGCACCCTGACACTGCTGAGGAGCCACTGGCCAGTTTGGGCAACTTGCTGGGGCTTTGCTGGTTAAACTGGGAGCTTTGGGGAGCCAGGCTGACCCCGCTGCAAGCACTGCCCATGTTGCATCTCTTCTCGATGCCCTCATCTGCTCCCCCCCACGCTCCCCAACCCATCGCAGAGGATCATGACCCCAAATGTCCCAGCACTGCACCCCACTCCTCCCACAGCGCCGTGCCCCACGTCTCCCCATCCTGCTCCCCAAACCCCAGCAGTGGGGTCACTGCCCAATCCCCCCAGAGACCAGTCCCTGCCTGCTGGGCACACGGGATGGGCACAGAGGTTGCTGCCAGGACCGCGCTGTGCATCCAGCGGGACCCCCTGCACCCCCTCACAACAGCCCCCGCCGTGAACCCAACGCGGAGCTGCCATTGCCGTAAATCCTGCAGCCTTGCAGCCACCCCCAGGGCCTGGCAAGCAGCCGCCCCGTACAGCCGCTCCTTGGCTGGCGTGCTCAGGCTCTGGGATGGAGGAAAAACAAGAGGGGAGCAGCCAAAAACCACGCGTGGAGGGCAAGAGGATCCTACCACCGGGATCCCAGCGCTGCCTGGCTGGGAACAGGGTGTGGGAAACCTGGTCCTGGCATGTGGGAGGACACCTAAGGACACATTGCTTGGAAACCAGGGGTGCTGTGCAGGCACCGGGAGCCCTGACAGGGCTGTGGGTGGTGCCATGGGGTGGGAGAAATGCGTGTGCCCCACAGCAGTGCCCCGATGGCAGCAGGGAGGTGGCTGTACCACCGCTGAGCAAGCATCTGAGTGTTGTGTCCGGCTATAGAATCCCCAACAGAAGAAGGCCATGGAACGGGTCCAAAGGAGGCCACTGAAATGATCCAAGGGTTGGAGCACCTCCTGTACAAGGACAGGCTGGGAGAGTTGGGGGTGTTCAGCCTGGAGAAGAGAAGGCTGTGACGAGACCTTAGAGCAGCTTCCAGTGCTGAAAGGGACTCCAGGAAAGCTGGGGAGAGACTTTTTACAAGGGCCTGGAGTGATAGGATGAGGGTGAATGGCTTTAAACTGGAAGGGGAAAGATTTACATTAGATGTTAAGAAATTCTTCGCAAGGGGATAGAGAGGCCCTGGCCCAGGTTGCCCAGAGCAGTGGTGGCTGCCCCATCGCTGGAGGTGTCCAAGAGATGGATGGTCCACGTTGGATGGGGCTTGGAGCCCCTGATCCAGTGGGAGGTGTCACTGCCCGTGGCAGGGGCGTTAGAATTGGATGGGCTTTGAGGTCTCTTTCAACCCAACCCACTCCATGATTCTATGATCTCCCTGGCACAGCTCAGCAGGTGAGGAGAGATCCATCCCACAACTCCAGAGAGGTCTGAGGCTGCTCCTCCTCGCTCATCCCATGGCACGGCATAGTCAGCTCCCCTCAGCCCAGCATCCCACATACCCGCCCGGCATTTTCCTATCACGCTGAGGGCTGCTGTCCCACTCACATGCATTTGCCACAGTTGTCAGCAATGACTAAAAAAACCCCAGTTCTGCAGGCTTGGCAGCGCATGGTGGGAAAGCGGGGCTATCGGGAATGCTTTCAGAACACCCATCGCACCCAGTGCAGAGGTATGCTGGGACCCCCACCCTATCCCAGCAGAGGGTGGTCTCCAAAGGATGGCACTGCACCCCCAGATCCATGCGGATGCGCATCGCGACAGCTCGTGCTGGTGCACGACGTGGAGAGGGGACAGGGTTCCACCCAGGTGATGCATTTTGGAGTGACATCCCATAACCCACAGAGCACGGAGGGGTAAGGGAGGCAGAGCCAAGTATCATGGGCTGGTTGGCATTGGCCTGGGAGTCACAGAATCATTAAGGCTGGAAAAGACCTCTCAGCTCATACAGTCCAACCCCCAGCGCAGCCCCACCGTACCCACTAAACCATGTCCCAAAGTGCCATGTCCACACGCCTTTTGGGATGGAGACTCCACCACTGCCCTGGGCAGCCTCTGCCAGGGCTTCACCACTCTTTTGGTAAAGAAATTTCTCCTAATATCCACTCTAACACTCCCCTGGCACAACTCGAGGCCACTTCCTCTCATCCTGTCACTTGTTACTCGGGAGAAGAGACCAACACCCACCTCACCACAACCTCTTTATGGGAATTGCAAAGAGTGATGAGATCTTCCCCTCAGCCTCCTCTTCTCAAAACTAAACAGCCCCGGTTCCATTCCTCATAAGGTTTGTTCTCCACACCCTTCACCAGCTTCATTGTCCAAAGACGGAGCTTCCCAGTGGCCAGGATGCACTGGGCCAACTGGGAAACCCACCGAAAGGCAGGTGGCAGCGCCCAAGCTGTGATTCCAAGGAGTGGACCTCAGCATGGACAAGGATGCACGGGTCGGAGGATTGAGGGATGGCAGCTCTGGGAAAAGCTAAGCCCATGGCACAGGGTGTGAGGGCTCCCTCCTGCCTGGAACCCCCTCCTCTGCACTCCCTACCAGCCCCAGCAGCACCAGGGGAGCAGAGAGGGCATGGCGGGTGTGGGAGCTGCAGGTATGGGGTGAGCTGGAGAGTAGGAGGGTGGTGGGGTGCAGGTATGGGGTGTCCAGAGAGCACAGATGGGTTTCTGGGTGTGGGGGTTCAGGGTAGGGAGCACAGAGGTGATCCAAGCTATGTGATGCACAGTGGGAGGGGGGACAGAGCTGCAATAATCAATGGCTGGGGGAATTGGGGTGCAGGGTGCGAGGTGCAGGGTGCAGGATTTGGGGTATAGAGTTTGGGGTACAGGGAGGAGGATGAGTGGTCGAGGGTGCAGGAGAGGGGTGTGGGCTTTAGGGATCAGAGTGAAGGGGCAAGGATTGGGGATCAGGGTGCAGAATAAGGGGAGCAGAGTAAGGGGTGCAGGTTTGGGGGCACAGATTGCAGGGTATGGAGAGCAGAGTGAGGGGTGCAAAGTGCAGGGACTGAGCACCAGAGTATGGGGAGCAGAGTACAGGGTGCAGGGTATGGGGTGCAGAGTGAGGGGTGCCAGGTGCAGAGTGCAGGGTATGAGGAGCAGAGTGTGGTCTCTGGGGAGCAGATTGTGGGGTGAGGGTGCAGAGTGCAGGGTCTGGGGAGCAGATTGTGGGGTGCAGGGTGCAGAGTGGAGGGCCTGGGGAGCAGATTGTGGGGTGCAGAGTACTGGGTGCAGAGTGCAGAGTCTGGGGAGCAGAGTGTGGGGTGCAGGGTATGGGGTGTGGGGTGCAGGGTATGGGGTGCAGAGCGCAGGGATGGGGAGCAGAGTGATGAATGCATAGTGCAGGGACTGCGCAGCAGAGTACAGGGGATGGGGAGCAGAGTGCAGGGTGTGGGGTGCAGAGTGCAGGCGTGAGGAGCATAATGAGGGGTACAGATTTGGGGGTACAGGGTGGTGGCCTGGCACCCTGCAGTGCCACAGGGGGTTCACTCAACGCGGGACCCTGTGTGCCTCAGGCTGACATTCCTGCTTCTCCGCCTACAGCCCACAGCCCAGCTGCACCGCTCCGCCTTGGCACACCTTGGGGCCGCAGCTCGCCAGCCCTGCCCGGGCACGCTGCGCTCCCTCTGCCAACCGTGCCGGCCACGCGCCAAGCCTGGCACAGCTCCCCGTCACCGCTGCACCCATCCCAGTGCCGTGCGTGGAGCCCAGGCACGTCACCAGCCACCTGGCATCATAGAATCATGAAATCACAGAACAGTTTGAGTTGGAAGGGACCTTAAAGATCATCGAATTCCAGTCCTCCTGCCAAGGGCAGGGACACCTCCAACTGGATCAGGCTGCTCAAGGTCCCATCCAACCCGGCCTTGAACACCCCCAGGAACAGGACATTCCCTGCCCCATCCCTACCTGCCTGTCTCCACGTGCCCAGCCCCATTGCCTGCCGGAGCCCTGTGGGCTGCAGGCAGCTGAAAGAGAAGCACACTGTGCGCAACCCATGTGCTGGGTGGGCGATGAGCGGTCCCCACACGCAGACAGATGCATCATTCATTGATCAAGGGCAGCACAAGGAGGAAATCCAGCATCCTCCATCCCACCACCTATTTGGTACCCACAGCCCTGTGGATGCTGCGAGAGGCATCAGCCGGGAGCCGACATTCTGCTGCTCATATTCTGCGAGGGTGGGGAGGCCCTGGCACAGCTTGTCCGGAGAGAGTGGTTACCCCATCCCTGGAGGGGTTCAAGGCCAGGTTGGATGGGGCTTGGAGCCCCTGATCCAGTGGGAGGTGTCCCTGCCCATGGCAGGAGGTGGGTCTGGATGGGCTTTGAGGTCTCTTCCAACCCAAACCATTCTACGATTCTATGATATTTGCCTCAAAATCATGAATCCAGCGGGAAGCAGAGCAGCCCTGTGGTCCCCAAAGACCCATCGCTGGCAGCCGAGCCCCTGCCTTTCACCATGCTGAGGTGAGCGCAGAGCAGTCGCGCTCCGTCACCACGTACACGTGTTCAGCACCCACCGTCCCGCAAGAAATCAAACCAACGGCCTTGCAATTAATACCTGCGATGGAAGAGAGCTGATTAGAATAATCGGCACAATAATTGGGCTATACCTAGGAAAGGATGTAAGCAGAT
The DNA here is from genome assembly GCF_017976375.1 of Cuculus canorus. Classification (NCBI taxonomy): domain Eukaryota; kingdom Metazoa; phylum Chordata; class Aves; order Cuculiformes; family Cuculidae; genus Cuculus; species Cuculus canorus. The sequence continues at coordinate 2,806,918 of NC_071422.1, forward strand.
AGCCCTGCAAAGGAGACTCTTTGTCTTTGCTTGTTGTTGTCTCTCCAGCTCACAGGTAATCGCCAGGAATGGGCAAACCCCCTTTTAATGGACTCTTAATAACACCGTTAATTTCCCTTTGCAAGGAAAGTTTTCCAAACAGTCAAAGATTCAAAACAAAGCAATGATTGTTCCTATTAGCATTAAATTCTACTCTGGGAGAGAGAATAAATCAAGCAAGGGGATTCAATTCAAAACAGAACTATAAAAAATCCAATAATGATTTTTTAATATTAATAAGAAAAATATATTGTTATGCACCCTTAGCATTTAAACTTCTAATCCAATCAGCGCAAAGTGCAGAGATAAATCACAGCCGCAGAGGAGAAGGGAACAACCATCAAGCAGGAGGCAATAAAACGCTGTCTTACATCCCTGGGACAGGCAGGGGTTTGACAGGCTCAAAAAAAAACCCCAAATTTATGATCCTGTCGGGTTGATTCCTCCCTGCAGCCCCACACGTGCTCTCCACCTGGGCAGGGAGGGTGCAAGGGGCAGGCAGCTCGCAGGCAGGAGGTGACAGAAGCATCGTGGCTGCCTCAACCCATCAGCGTGACCGTGAGGAGCTGGGGACTCACCCTTCGTCCTGCTTAAACCTGCTCCCCACTGCTCCCAGCAGCTCCCAGCAGCTCCCAGCAGCTCCGACTGGCTGTGCAGTGGCTTAGGATGGCTCCATGGCCCTGCGCTCACAGCGGAAGGAGCCAGTGGAGCAGCTGCTGAAGAAGGTCCCAAGCAGGGTCCCAAGCAAGCATGGTCCTGAGCAAGGTCCCAAGCAGGGTCCCAGTCATGCTCTCCCTACCTCTCCCATCCTTAGAGGCTGCACCAGGCACACCCAGTCCTGCACTACCAAACTCATTCCAGAGCCCAGGAAGGCTCCAAGAGTGCTCAAAACATTGGCACACACTGCTGCGGTGCCCAGTCCCACCAGGATGGAGCCGATGGTACCCACACGGCCTCCCAGCTCCCCTCTGCTCCCCGTCCCTGTGTGCAAAGAGACGATGGGCTGACCTTCCCACCACACAGGTTCTGCAAACACGGAGCAGCGAAGTGCGTAGCCATGTAACCCCCTCGCAGAGGCAGCCGCCAGGGCCACGGTTCAGGAATAATCCCAGTGAGGCTCCCCCCGCGGCTCACGCCGTGCATCCTTGTTGAACTCATTACAGATAATGGCCCCACAATTCACGGCGGATGCAGCCGGGCTATTCCCTCTGATTTATCCACTCCGGCAGATGATGCACAGCCGTGAGGTGCAGCAGCCAGCCCTGGTGAGCAGAAAAATGCCACAAACTGTGGCCAGCGGGTCTAAACTCCCCTCCATTCCCCCAAACTGCGAACCTCAGCGCTCCTGCCGAAAGCAGCTACATCCAATGGGAGGGAAAGCTGAACCATGGCAGCGGGAAGGGAGAGCAGCAAAGCACCTGCAGCTGGCAGACCCAGCCCTGCGACAGCCGAGGACAAAAGAGATCTCAGCCACGCGGGGAGTTCCCGGCCGTCTGGCAAACTGCTGACGCCATGAACCAGGGCGAGAGGGCATTTGGGGACAGGGGGACAGACACACTGCTCCTGCTCCGGAGCACCCTAGGGCTTCATTCCCACTGGCTGAGCTTCTGGGGAGGCTGATAAGGGGGCCAAAGGATTAATTACAGCTACTACAGGTCCAAACCTGACACGTTGGGAGCATTTCTGCTCCTCTTTAGCTTCGGATGGTTTGGGCAGAGGTCAGGGAGCAGGAGCCAGGCTGGTCCCCATGCTCTCTAGCCTGGCAGCTCTTGGGACCCATGCAGCCAGCTCCCATCTCAGGGGAGCAGAGGGCTCCCAGGACCTCCTGGCACATTGCAATACGGTTTAAGGCCAAAAAAAAGAGGCAATAAATCCCTCTGCCTGGCTTTTGGGCTCTCCCACTGTCAGCAGCCGAGGCTGAGGTGCTTGCACAGTCCTCAGCATGCACCGACAGGCGGCACCGGGAGCATCACGCCTGGTGCATGGTCCGACCAGATGGGTGGTCTGGAGGCTCAGCCCTGCATCGCAAGGAACCCCCAAAAGCCCAAGAGGTGAGAACCCATCTCCCTCTACTTCCATACTGCCCTGCCAGCCCTGCCAGCCCGGCTGCTGGAGGAGATGCAGCAGCTGCCAAGGTGGAACAGCCACCAGCGCATGGGACCATGACTGGAAAGCACTTGGGGACCTCAGAGAGCGAGCAAGGACGCCGCACACAACATTGCAGGGCTTTCTCATCGGACTCTGAGCAAGATCCAGCACCCCAGTACCCAGCACCCATCCCTCACAGACCTCGGCAGCGCCAAAGCTGGGCATGGAACTGGCACAGCCCCGCGAACGCCCATCTCCTCTGTACCCCAGGGCTGGCCCTGGCCGCAGCCTCCTCCCAATCCCGCAGGATTGGAGTCAGACTCTCTGGGAGACACAAAGGCTGCCCTGGGGAGGGCGAGGGTGGCTGGCAGCGCCGCCGTGTCCGACCGCGGGGCCGGGATGTGCCTTCCCAGGGGCACTCAGGGGTACCGCCATAGGGTGGGCAAGCAAAGGCAGGGTTTGGGGAGTGGGGTGTGTGTTGAACTTTTGAACCAGCAGGCAGGCGATCAAGTGCATTACCTTAACACGAGTTAAAAATAACCGTCTCGTCTCTTGAAACGAGCCTGTCTGCAATTACAGCTTGGCATGTCTGCTCCGGAGCGTCCCCAGGCTGGCACCGTGCCAGGTGGCTCCCAACAACCCTTGCCTTTCTTCTCCTTCTTGGGGTTGTTTTTTTTCCTTTGCTTTTTGGGGAGTTCTTTCATTTTTTTTTTTTCGCTTTTCCCTTCCCAGCAAATCAAAAGTGGCTGCTCCTTGGGCTTCCCATCGCCTGTCAAACCACAACTAAGCCTCCAAAAGCACCCAGGTCCCCACCACCCATCACAAGGCAACACTGTCCCCTCCCAGCCCTTGGGGACACGGGGATGCTGCCACCAGCCCATGCTCCCAGGAGAACCATGCAGCGGCGCCAGCCAGTCCAAGGCTCCTTTGAGGCTCCTTCCCCGCTCTGCCCTCGCACACCCAACGTGCATCCCGCTGCAACGTGCGGGGGTGAGCGCACGTGTGCCGTGTGTGCTCGTGCCGTGCCCCGAATGCACAGGCGTGTGAGGGAACGCGTGCAAATTCCAGCGTGCGTGCACAGGCGGTGGATGCCCTGCAGCATCACCGCCTGCAGCTCCACGTTCTCTGCCCAGCCCAGCGGGCAAGCTCAGGCATGGGGTGCCCGTCCTGGCACCCCTACTTGTCCCTGTTTGCCAGCATCCAGGGCTGTTTCAGAAACCCGTGTCCCCAAGGGACAGAGTGGCAAGCTGCGTCACTGCTGCACCCCTGGCTTGGGGGGAGCAAAGCAGGGGAGGCAGCGGGGATGGGCATCAACCCTGGAACTCATGCCCAGAGGGCCAGCAGGCAGCAAAGCCCGGGAGCCTCCCTGCTCTCAAGCTCCGACGGGCACAGCCAGGGGCATGGTGTTCTGGGGAGGGGAAGGATGAGCCGCCTCCAGAAAAAGCAGGCATCACCCACACGGACCCCAACGTCACTCCATCCTTCTGCTTCCCCCCCAGGCAGACGCCCGTTTCTGCCGCAGCCCCTCGGAACAGCCAGCAGTCCCCACGGAGCTGGACACCCCACAGCAGGCGGCAGCTCAGGATGCTCTGGGATGCTGGAGCATCCCTGCTGGGAGGGCAGGGCTGCTTTGGGGCTCCCCATGCCCCCTCCCAGTGCCAATCACCTCCTCCTCTTCCTCCCCGCTGTGGGTGAAAGCAAGCTTTGTGCCGGGGGCTTTCAGTTCTCCTGGCTGGCGCCCAGCCAAGGCACCACATAATAATGAACAGATGCTGTCCAAAATGAGCTTCAGCGGCAGACAGGCGAGCTGCTCCGCGTGTCCTTCCGTAACCCAAAGTGCCTTTCACCTCGGCACTAATCAGGCACCTTCAGCGGGAGAGAGGAGCCGATGGGAAGCATCGGGCTAATTAAAAGTAACGCAATCAGGGTGCAGCGAGCCCACTGCGAGTGGGTGCAGGGCAAGGGCAGGGCTGGGGGGCAGAGCAAGGGGAGACCCCATACCCAGGGTGAGGGCACGGCTGGGGTGCAGCGGGTGGCAGAGCAAGGGGGAGACCCCATACCCAGCTCCAGAGCATCCCCTCCAAGGGAGGACTCAGAGCATGGTGGCACCGGGGCTTGGGGTGGACCCCGGGGATGCAGAGATAGCCTGGACCCTGCTGCAGCGGTGGGAAGGGACGTTCATCCCCTTCCTGCCTGCTTCCTCTGTGCGGACACGGTGGTAACGGGGTCCAGCCCCTTCCCAAAGCCCAAGCGACCTCCTGCCATCACAGACACCCCAGTGAGGATCCCACTGGGATGGGAAGTCGAACCAAGGAGCTCTAGCTCACTCCCACATCATGCCCAGCCCAAGGCACCGAGGACACTGCATCCCTGCAAAAATATCTGTGAAGCTTTTTAAGTATAAAGCCAAACACCAGGAAACTCATTTCCCAGCCCGGGATACTGGTCCTCCCATCACAGCATCAGGCAGGTGGGAGGGTGGGATGCACACAGGGACCCGCACGTGGGGACGGACGGAGGCAACGCTGGGCTGTGAGTGCTCTTCTAGCCCACAGGATCTTAACTGTAGTTTATATTCCAGTGGTTATTAAAAATAAAGGGGGCGGGGGTGGTGGGGAAGCTAAGAGCAGAGCAAGCTGTTCATTTGGAGCCTTTCCCTTGGGTTTAATAAAGCCCCACTCACTGCTGTAGTATCATTTTTATGCTATCATAAAGCTGGACCATTTAGCAGGTTTGTGTTACTTCAGCAGTTAGCACTGCATGAAAAGTGATTCCAGAAGAAGGGAAAGGGGGGGGGGGTGGGGGGGGTGGAATTAGAAGGAAGATGAAAACCTCCAAACGGAGAGAAAAAAAACAAGGCGGGAAGAAGGAGAGAAGCCCGGGCGATCCCTCACAGCCACGCTGGCAGCACACATCGCAGCAGCTCCGTGGGGAAGCGTGCAGGCTCCCCATCCCTGTGTGAAGATGGGGACAGGCGAGGAATCCTCACTCCAGCCTCAGGATGCCAAAGGGATGGGTAGATGGGCGAGGCCCCACCTGTGCTGCAGGAAAGGGGCAGGGTGTCCCCCTACATCAGCGAGACCCCAAGGGCATCGCACACATGGGGACCAGAGAACCAGGGTGTTATCCTTATTTAAAGGACGGATGGATGAAGTGCTCAGGGATGTGGTTTAGAAGTGGGCAGAGACGGTTGGACTCGATGACCTCAAAGGTCTTTTCCAACCAAAGGTTTCTATGATTCGCTTGAGGGATGGAGCCGAGGGGCTTCCTAGGGTGAAGGAGTCCGAGGCTCCCCGTGGCTCTGCTCAGCTCCCAGGACAGCCAGGCTCCCCCAGCGCCTCTGCTCCAGCCACGGGCAGTTCTCCGGGGAGCATCGGGCTGTCGGTGCAGCTGGAAAAATCTCCATATATGGAGAGGATGGGGATACGGGAGCGGAGCTGAGCCAAGTCAAACCATCCCACGGGAGCCCTGACCCACGCTCAGCCCGCTGCCAGGCAGCCACGCACACTGCTAATCCCGGTGGAAATGGGAGTGAGCCCACCATGCGACCCCAGAACACGTCACCCAAGAGCCATGTCACCCTGCCCTCCACATAGCTCCCTCCTTCGTCGCTGTCCCACCTCCCCACAGTGCCACCCGGTCCCTCGCTGGTGCCCAAGCTGCCCTCTGCCAGCAGAAAGTTGTCTCCATCAGTGCCAGGAGCTGGTTTTGAGCCTCTCCATCTGCACCGGGCAACTTCCTCGCAGATGTAGGAGCCCCCATCGGAGAGGGAAGGGCATGGGCTCAGGCAGCGGGTGGCACCGTGACAGAGCTCCTGCCGTGTCTATGGGGTTGTTCTCTGCCTCCCTTTGCTCGCCCAGGGGCAGGGATGTCCCTCGGGTGTCTCCGTGCCCTGCAGGGAGGTGAAGGATCCAGGTGCGCCCCAAACCCTTGGGCAGCAAGAGGCACTCACACCTTTTCCACTCCTTTTTCTCCCTGATTTCCATTTCCTGCCAGGCGAAGGTGGCACGTGGAAGGGGTGCCTCTGCACAGCCCAGCGCTCCCAGCTCGCAGGGGACAGCAGGACTCGACAGCCCCAATCCTCAAAATGAGAGCAGCCAGCACGGTACCAACCCAGGGATATAAAAAAGAGGAGGAGGTGTAGGAGAGGGCTGGGAAATTAAGGTTTTCAGCGCTGTCAGAGCCACATCAAACAGGCATCCACTAGCTGATTGCTTGATTGTTATATTTTGGATGTCAAACTGGAGCAAGCAGAAACCTTTAAAATGCATCAGTGCCGCTGCCTTTTTGATGGAGGGTGTTGGTTTCCCATTAACAAGTGGAAAGCGTGAGCTGGAGCAGAAAACTTCAAGCGCTTTGGAATTGATAAAATAACAACTCCCTAATTAAGCAGAACTGTCAGTCAGCAGGCGCCTGCTGCCCTGCATCGGGAAGCAGCAGCAGCTCCCAGTGCACGAGCCTAACGTGTTGGCCCAGCCCGCTGCGGCACGGGGAGCCCCGTGGGGTGCTCAGCGCAGCGGGCAGTGGCAGATGGAGCACCCCCTCATCCTCCTGCCTGGGTCCTGGCCCTGATGCTAAGCATAGATGAGCTGTTTCTATGCTCTGCCTCAGTTTACCTCACCATAAAACCATGTAACGCACCCCACAGCTTGGCAGGGAAGGGGAAGACTGACCCCAAAATACAACCTGCGCCTGCATCTTTCCCCTCCTGGAGGTTCCTGGGCAACAGATCTCTGACGGAGACTTCGGACACCACGGCCAGGCATGGGTGCAGCATCTCCATTTCTGTCTGGATGGAGGAACGGGTCCAGCTGAGGGAGGGCAAAGGGGTTTGGAGAAGTCCTGCCAGACCCCACGAGGATGCCATGCCCTTAGTCGGGCTCCCCGACCTCCTCAGTCCCACCCAGTTCTCCCTGGTGTGGGGAGGCTGCAAAGGAGCTAATTAAAGGAGCAACCTATTAGCGGGGCCTCCCCTCGGACACTGCTGTGCTGGGTAATGAACCGCTTGAAATCCATCATGCTTCTCCCAGGCCCGGTGCAGGAGGACACGGCATCTCCGGGGGCTCTTTAATAACCCACCAGCAGCTCGTTACACCAGGATCGACTGCCCAGCACCTCAAATGCTCCCGCGGCACCACGAGGTGCCAGCCTGCTCCGGGGAGGGATGCGTGGGGACACCCAGGGGGTCTCAGGCAAGGGACAGCCCAGAAGGACAGCCAGGAGGGACACGGGGCTGCGGGGAAGGTGTTGAATCCCCGACACCAAGCGAGACCATCAAGCAAAGGTGGTCTGCACACACCGCTTCGCAGCCTGGGGCGATGCCAACCCCCGCTGGGGACGGGCACCGGTGGCATCAGGACAGACCCCGGGTGCAGGCAGGTGAGGAGGGCATTTCCCCAAGTGCTGGGCAGTGAGGTTTAATCCCTGGTGCCAAGGAAACGGTGCTCCATTTCCTTAAGCTCCTGGGGCTTCCAGGAGGGAGCAGCAGCGCCGCCCGGGCAGCAGAGCCACCTGCCCGCAGCCTCGAGGGCGAGCGGCACAGCCACGGCGGAGCTGCTCCAACCCAGAGAACAGCCAGGAAGGTGGGGAGCATCCCAAGCCGAGGCACCCCTAGGAAAGCCCACCCAAGTGAGCGCCCCTTGTAAATGTCCCTTCGCACCCAACAGCAGCTGGACTCCAAGACTGTCCTTCCCCTTGGCTCATCACACACCAAGAAGCCACCAGGGATGCAGAAAGGCACCAACCAGTGATGGGGTCCCCATGGCAGCGCCCTGAGCAGGGACACAGGTCAGGGACCATCCCTACCCAAAAGGACACCAGGAAGGACGGCAAGGGACAGGGCGGAACACCCCACGTTGTTCCCACATGCTCCCTGGTGGAGGCTTTCCCAGGAGAACCTGTTGACCCTCCCATGGCTCTGGGACACACCAGAGACTTCCCAGGTGATAGCTGACATGGGAAAAGGCCACTCCTGCTCTGCCGGGAGGATGGATGTCCTCGAGGGTCGCCTCCACCAGGCAATGCTGCTGTCACAGCCTGTTCTCACCCAGGGGCCAAAAGCCAGTGCTGGTGTAGGCAGGACGGGAAGCTTCTGCCACCTTGCACACCTGCATCGATACACCCATGCATTGCCACTGTCCCCTGGGCAAGCCCTGGCACGCCCAGAGAGGACACTGGTCACTCCTCCGTCCCGTGCAAGCCGTGAGTGGATCAAAACCCCACACTCGCCTGTGACGAGGACGGCTGCTGTTCCCACTGTCCCCAGCCAGGGTCCTTCCCACATGGGGAGAGCTTTGCTCAGTGGCTTTAGCTCGCGTGCCAGCACCAGGAGACACCAGCATCCCCTTCCCTGCTCCTGCCCGGCCACGGCTGGGCACACAAACTTCACAGCTCCATCTCCTTGCCCTGGGCTGCCCTTCAGGGGCACCTTCAGGGGCACCCAGCCAGGGGGGTCCCAGTCATCCCACACCCCCAGTGACACACGCGGCTGCCTAGGAATCCATGCGCTCCTCATCCCAGCCTCACCAGAGCCCTGACAAACCTGCCGTGTCCCCAAACCCCACCAGTGGGTGCCTCACACTGTCCCCCAAAGGGTACCAGTCTTGGGGAGACCCTTCTCCCGCAATACACACCCAGGGCCATGAAGGTCTCGCCCCAGTGGGGGCTTCACCACCCACAAAGGTCTTGATCCTACACAACCACCGCCTCCTGCGCCCTCCGCAGCCCCCAGCACCCATCGCCAGTGAATCTCCACACCGGGGGCCACCGGCTGTCCCCCACCCACCCGTCACCAGTGGAGCAGGGAAGAGAGGATGCACAACCTCGATGAAACCCCATGCTCTGACCACCAGTGCTCTTTGGCCCCAAAACAGCCCTGTTTGCAACCAAGGATCCCCCGAGGTGGGCCAGCTCAGGCCACCTGGGTGACAGAGCCAGGGCGCACGGTGCCAGGACCGCAGGCGGAATTAGAGCCCCCAAAGCCTCGTTACACACTAATCACGCTGGAGGTAACAGGGCTTAGGGTAGGGCTTAAGAGAAACCGTCTCCTTTTTACTGACACCATCTGGACATGGACAACCTCATTCCCCTTCCGAGCACCAGCCGGAGGGGCAGGGGCTGCTGTGACCCCCCCCAGGACCCTCGCCCGGTGCCAGGACGGTCGGTGCGATGCAGCCGCAGCTGGCACCAAGCAAGAGGGGGTTTGCTCCGCACACCCGGGATCTCCAACAAGCCCAGAGTGCCAGGCGGGAGCAGAGCCAGGGAACGCCAGCGCTGAGCACGGGGGTCCTGGTGACCCCAGGGAAGGTGGGGGCTGAGATGGGGCGGATGCGCTGGGTAAAAGTGGGTCCTTTACCCAGAACTGGGTAAAAGCCAGCCTGGAGACACCTGGGGACAGCACTCCCTGGCACGCCAGGGACCTGGCACGGCTGGGGTGCCCGCAGGCAGGGACAGGGGTGGTGGGATTGTTGTTCACTGGTGCTCCCAGGCTGGTGGGAGAGTGGGATAAACCCCCTCCCAGCTGCCATCCCCTCTCCCTGACCTCGCAAAGGACGATGGTGGCTCCCACTCCGGCAGCGGGTGAACCGGGGACAAGATCATCCCACTTCCAATGCGCAACACCACAAGGCACCTGCTCTCCCCAAAACTTGACCAAATCCTTTTCCCCTCACAACCACGAGGAAAGTGGGGATCCCTCCCCAGCCTCACAGTTAGGGGCAAACTCCAGCTGCCCCAAAAGAAGCATCCAGAGCCCCAGGAGAAACATCCATCGAGCCTTTGGGAGCAGGAGGGAAAGTTGTGCTGGGTTTGGGGTCAGGGGTGTTGGGTACCTTCCATCCAGCGGAGCTGTTGCTGTCTCCTTTATCCTTAAAGTAGGGGACGTATCGCACCATCCAGTCATAGATCTGGGAGAGGGTGAGGCGCTTCTCAGGCGAGCTCTCGATGGCTTTGGTGATGAGGTCGGCATAGGAGAGGTTACCCCAAGCGTTCCTTCGGGACGTCTTGGCTTTGCGGAGCTGCCCGATGTCCGTGCCAGGGGGTGGCAGGGGGGCTGCAGCAGCGGCTCTGCGCTCCACCTGGGCCACCGTGTTCTCAGCTCCTTCTCCGGTACCCGTTGGCGCTGCCAGAGCCGGGGGTCCCCCTGCCGAAACCCCATCCTCTTCCTCCGCCGCGAAGTCAGGGTGCGGGAGAGGCCAAGTGCAGGACCGGGGTCGGCTCTGCGGCTCGAAATCCGGGTCGATCTCCACCTGATGCGCCTGGAGCTTTTCTTCCATGGTCCCACCCCCACACACACACACCAATAACCCCCTCCGCGGAGTTATGGTGGGTTTCCACCCCAAAAAATAATTAAAAAAAAAAAAAGAAAAGAAAAAGAAAACACAAAACCCCAAATACAAGGGGGAAAAAATAAAAGAAAAATAAGGGGAATAAAAAAAGAAAAATAAGGGGGGGGAAGAAAAATAAGGGGAAAAAAAAGAAAAAGAAGGGGGGGGGGAAAAAAAGAAAAATAAGGGGGAAAAAAAACCCCGAAAAACAAGAGGGAGAGGAGTGTGAAGACGGACCCCAAGCTGGGTTGGAGGGGAGGAGGGAAGGAGGAGCCGCTCCGGGTGCCCGGTCCCGGCAGCCCCAAGTCCGGATCAGCTCTAGGAGGCGGCTCTGCCCGGTTCCACGCTGGGAAACCGGAGGCTACCGGGAGAGACGAGCCGGGGCGGCCGCTGCATGGTCATCGGTCGCCTCTCCGGCCCCGGGTTGGTTTGGTTTCTGGGGTTTTTTTTTTTGGTTGGTTTGGGTTTTGTTTGTTTTTTTTTTTTATTACCAGCCGCGGAGCTCCGGAATCGTTGCCGGCACAAAGGGCAGCGGGGAGGCTGCGGGGAGCGCCGCATCCATCGGCGGAGGATGCACCGGGGCTGGCACCGAGCGCTCAGGCAAGAGAGGAGCCACCGGGCGGGTACCGAGAGGTCAGACGGCAAGAGATGCACCGGAGCCACCGGGCTGGCACCGAAACGGAGTCACCGGGTTGGTACCGAGAGGTCAGACAGCAAGAGATGCACCGGAGCCACCGGGCTGGCACCGAAACGGAGCCACCGGGCGGGTACCGAGAGGTCAGACAGCAAGAGATGCACCGGAGCCACCGGGCTGGCACCGAAACGGAGTCACCGGGTTGGTACCGAGCGGTCAGACGGTAAAAAGATGAACCGGAGCGACCGGGCTGGCACCAAGCAGTCAAGGCGGCAACAGATGAACCGGAGCGACCGGCAGATGAACCGGAGCCACCGGGCTGGCACCGAGAGGTCAAGCGGCAACAGATGAACCGGAGTCACCGGGTTGGCACCGAGCGGTCAGGCGGCAACAGATGAACCGGAGCGACCGAGCTGGTACCGGGCGGTCAGGCAGCAACAGATGAAGCGGGCGGCATCCTCGGTCCCGGGCGGGCTGTGGGGCACCTGGGCGGGGAGAAGCGGGATGCGGGGGGGGGGGGGGGGGTGATGATGATGCCGGGCGGGGGCAGCCTCCAGCGGGGCGGCTCGGGGCCGCTAGGTCCTGCGTTGCGGCGGAGCCATGCTGGCGGCACACGCACCTGACAGCACCGGGGGCTTCCCCGCCCCTACGCCCCCCCGCTCCGTTCCAGCCGCCGCGCCCCCGCCCGCCGCCGCCGCCGCCGCCGTGATGCCGCCACGGCGCGGGCGGGCCACATGCTGGGGCGGCTGCAGAGCGCTCCTGTCCGGTCCCGGCGCTCCCCTCCCCTCCGCCGTGCCCGGCCCCGAATGCGGGCGCCGCCGTGACACGGGGGGAGGGCCCGGAGGGGCGGGAGAGGGGCGGGGAAGGGAGTGCCCCGGCGGGGCGGGACGGAGAGGAGCTGCCGGTGCTGAGCTCCCGCCTTGCACCGAGCTCCCCGTTGGAGCCGAGACCCCCGTCTGCACCGAGCTCCCCATTGGAGCCGAGCCCCCCTCGTTTGCACCGAGCTCCCCACTGGAACCGACCCCCCCCCGTTTGCACCGAGCTCCCCCCTCTTGCGCCGAGCTCCCCCCTCTTGCGCTGAGCTCCCCTCCTTGCACCGACCTGCCCCACCTTGCACCGAGCTCCCCCTCTTGCACCGAGCTCCCCCCCTTGCACCGAGCTCCCCTCCCCCTTGCACCGAGCTCCCACCTCTTGCACCGGGCTCCCCCCGTTTCCACCGAGCTCCCCCTCCCTTGCACCGAGCTCCCCTCCTTTGCCCTGAGCTTCCCCCCCCCGCCCCGAACTTGCACCCCCGCACCCTGGGGTGCAGACCCCGGCCCCACGTGCGCCCCGGGCGCCCCCCATTGTCGCGGCGGAGCCGCCGCCGCCTCCTGATTGGCGGGAGGCTCCGCTCGGACACGCCCCCCGCGCGCGCCCATTGGCTGCGAGCGCGAGGGGCGTTCCGCGAGGGGAGGGGGAAGTGGGCGCTCCTCGCCGGTGACGTCAGGGGCGCCGGCTGCACCCGCGCGGCGCCCCGGGCAACGGGGGCCACGCCCCCTCAGTTCTGACCACGCCCCTCGCCTGCTCTGACCACGCCCTCTCAGCGCTGTGCTCTTAGCTATGCCTACCAGCAGATCACGCCCAAAAGCCGTGAGGCCACGCCCCCTCTGCGAGGCGGTCACGCCCCCTTCGCTCAAGCCCCGCCCACATCCCCGGGTTTGGGCGACCCCGCCCTGGGTCCTAGCGCCCGGCTCCCGCCCTGGGGTCCCTGCCCCACTCCTTCCCCACCCCCGGATCCCCCGGTGTTGTCACCGCAGGGGGATGCGGTTTCAGCCAGGTCAAAGCCACAGATGCCCACCATCCCACTGGTTCCATGCAGGGCTGGGGGTCCATGGGAGCCTCTCTGCTGCCCCACAGGCACTGGGGTGCAGCCCCGGCCCTCCATGCACCCCCACACCCCCATGGCTGCACCCGCCTCCCCTCACATCCACGAGGCTGCAAAGTCCCCACTTAGAATCATGGAACGGTTTGGGTTGGAAGGAACCCTAAAGGCCATCCAGTTCCACGAATGCACACCCCCATCCATAGGGGGTTTGGTGAAATGAAGTTGTTTTTTTTTTTTTCCTAGAGAGTGGTTGTTGTGAATTTGAAATGAAAAATGAATGAAAAAATGCAGTCTTCTCAGAGGCACCCAGAGAAAACAGTGCCACGATTTGCAGGTCGGGTGTGCTGGGTTGTTTTGGGAAGCTCCCACCTTCGAGTCAGTGGGGTCCATCCACACAAGGGCTGCATGAACCTCGATTTCGCTGTTGTTGTGCGGTTTACTAGAATCATGGAATGGTTTGGGTTGGGAGGGACCTCAAAGCCCATCCAGTGCCACCCTCTGCCATGGGCAGGGACACCTCCCACTGGATCAGGGGCTCCAAGCCCCATCCAACCTGGCCTGGAACCCCTCCAGGGATGGGGCAGCCACCACTGCTCTGGGCACCGTGGGCCAGGGCCTCCCCACCCTCACAGCAAAACATTTCTGCCTAAGATCTCATCTCTTTCAGCTTAAAGCTGTTCCCCCTCGTCCCGTTGCTGCACTCCCTAATCAAGAGCCCCTCCCCAGCTTTCCCGTAGGCCCATTTTATGTACTGGAAACTGCTCTAAGGTCTGATCTCAGTCTCCCCTCATGCACACACCCATCCCTCACCCCACACCCTCTGGGGACGGGGTGCCAGCAGCAGCTGTGTCCCCCCTCCATCCCCATCGCACCCGCCTTGCTGGCCCTGGGGACATGGACACTGAGATCACGGGTCACTCTGGGGCTTTGTCACCCCTGCTGCCACCAGCTGTGCCTGAAGCAGCATTTTCAATGCCCCAGTCGCGTGCAACACCACCCGTGGTCCGAGGGGACGGGCTAAGGTTACCCAAGCAACTGAGAAGCTGATGATTCCAGCCTTGAAGTGTTTGGCCTGACAGCTCTAATAATATAATAAAGTGTAATATAATCTAATAAATAGAATGTAATATAATAAATAAGTGTTACAGGAGGGACCTGACAAGTGCTGTCTTTCACCAACCTGCAGCGGTGGTGGCGGCTGCTGATGCCCACCCTGCTAGCAGGGGGCTGTGATGTTGTGTTCCCCACCCACTTGCCACACAGACAGGGACCTGCTGGCCAAGCCCCACATCTACTAGTCCAGCTGGTCCAGGCAGGTGAGCCAGTCCAGCACCAGACAAGCCCTGGCCAGCCTGGCTGCAGCCACCGTGCCGTGCCAGAGCACCCTGGGGACAAATATGACCCCAAATCTCTCGACCTTCTGGACCTCAGATTGAAGGCTCCACATCTCCCTGTGCCTCCCTCCTCCCTGGAGCGTTTCTCCTGGGATCTAGCCCAAATCTTCCTTGCTGTGGTTTACACCCATATCTTAATTCCCCTACCCTGTGAGCCTGGAGGCAGAATTGTCCCCTCCTCTCTCAGCAGCCTTTTGCCCACTTGGAACTTGGTGGTTCTACCCTCAGTCTCACCTTTATGAGTCAAAACTCTCCCACATTTCTCACCTGCTCTTCCAGCGTTGTTTTTCCATCCCAAGCTCAGCTCCCAGGTGCCGAGCTGAGCACGAGGGTCATAGCCTGGACAGTCCCTCCCTGTCCAGTGCTGCCCATTTTCCCCAGCAGCATTTCTCCTCCTCTGCTGCAGTGGGTGCATCGCCCTATGATCACCCCGAGCCACCTCCTCCCTTGGACGACAGCGCTCAGACCTCCTTGTCCATGCTGCCGGGTCACCCCAGTGCCTGGTCAATCAGGAAGGACATGGATCTATTGGAGCAACTCCAGAGGAAGTCTCAGAGATGATCCAAGGGCTGAAGCACCTCCTGAATGAGGACAGGCTGAGAGAGTTGGAGTTGTTCAGCCTGGAGAAGAGAAGGCTCTAAGGAGAACTTAGAGCAGCTTCCAGGATGGAAAGGGGCTCCAGGAAAGCTGGGGAGGGGCTCTTAAGGGAGTGCAGGGAGAGGATGAGTGGGAATGGTTTTCAGCTGAAGGAGAAGAGATTGACATGAGGTCTTAGGCAGAAACGTTTTGCTGTGAGGGTGGGGAGGCCCTGGCCCAGGTTGCCCAGAGCAGTGGTCGCTGCCCCATCCCTGGAGGGGTTCCAGGCCAGGTTGGATGGGGCTTGGAGCCCCTGATCCAGTGGGAGGCGTCCCTGCCCATGGCAGGGGCTGGAATTGGACCTTCCAACCTAAACCATTCTATGCTTCTATACATAATGCTGCAGAAACCTGCTGGTGTTGCTCACCTGCTGCCTCAGTTTCCCCACCAATAAATCAGTATTTACCCTTGCAGACAAGGATGGCTGGTGGTGGTGAAGGTGATAGGCAGGTGTTGCGTGGCTTTGTTCCTTGCACCTAAAAGCAATCAAAGCTGCCCGGTACTCCCATGCTTGTCTTGCTTACGGTCTCACTCAGCCCTAACGGTGTGGAGCATCATGTTTCTGGGTGCACATGGCCCCAGCCAAGGCATCTGCAGGTCTGGGGTGCACAGAGGTGGGTGATCAGCCCTCTATCCCGCAGCAGCAGCAGCAAGGAGCTGGTTTCCAGCATCACCTTCCCAAGCACCTGGTTAATTATCACTTAACCGCCTGGCACCAGGCAGGAGCATCTCTATTAAGGCAGCTGCACGCTGTCGCTGCCCTCGTTAAGCAGCAGGCCCTGCTGCTCATACACTACTTTATGGTCAGAGACAGTTGAGGAGCAGAGCTGGGGGACCCCTCTGGTCCTCTTTGCCCCATGCCAGGTGCCTGCACCCTGTGTGGCCATGGAGAAGGAGGCAGGGAATTGTAGCGTAAGCGCTGGGATTTCAGGAATTTTTATTACTCAAAACCCTCCCCTGTGTCTCATCCACTCCTCTCATCCTGGTTTTCTAAAGGCTGGGAAGCAGCGGGTCTGAGGAGGGTGGGAGGAAGAAGAGCAGAGCCCAGCTGCGCAGGGTCCCAGCAGCTGCAGAGAAAGGGGTGATGGGGATGTTTGGGGCTGCAGGGTCCAGGCTCACACCTCTCTCCCACCACAGCCAGCTTAGCCCTTGCCTGGTGCAATTCCTTGCTCGGTCCTTTCCCTACCAGCTTCCAACAGTGCTTGGGCAAAAGCATCCTGCAAGACGTGGTGCTCCCATCCAATCATCCCAGCTCCTGTAGGCCCCAGGCTCTGGGACAGGAGCGAATTTGCTCTTGATGATGATGGTGTCACTCAACACCTTGGTTTATCATGTGAAGGTAGGGACAGGGTGCTTACAAAGATGTGTCCAGCTTCATTAAGGTGTTCAAGGTGGGAAGAATGAGGCTGAAAGGGAAAATAGGAGCTCAATGGGGATGGAGCGAGCAGGACCAGCTCTGATATCTCCTGCCACCCATGTGTGAGCTGCTCCTTGCACGTGAGGGTGGCAGGACGGGGAGTTGTAGCTGTCCTGTCCCAGCATTGTCCCTCAGAAAGATCCATACCCACCATCAGCAGATGGATGCTCTGGTGCCTTGGCTGCTGCAAGTCACCTGCCAAACTGGTCTCAGGATGATCTGAAGAGGAGAGCATCCAGCGTGTAACACGCTGAGCCCCATAGCATTCTGCCACCCAACCCCAAAGGGCAAACCTTCCTTGAGATGGGGAAATTGGGACAGTGGGGTCTGGGCAGAGGTGGACATGGGCAGAACCACGGACAGGAGGGATGAAGGGAGAGTGGCCAGTTGTGTGTGTGTGGAGGAGGAGCAAGAGGAGAAGAAGGAGGAGAAGGGATGCTGCTCCAGGTGTTTCCTCATTACCTGGGTCATGGGCAGGGTGGTGCAGCCTAAGTCCTTGGTCTGCCATCTCCCCTGCAGCAGAGACAAGGTTTGGTGTCCTTGTCTGGTTCTGGCCTCTCCTCCAGTCCTACCATGCCAGCAGGACCTCCATCTTCCCTCCACCTGAGTCATTATAGAATCTTAGAATCATAGAATGATTAAAGCTAGAAAAGACCTGTAAGACCAAGCACAACCTTCAGCCCAACCCCACCATGCCCACTAAACCACATGCCAAAGTGCCACATCTGCACATTTTTTTAACCCCTCCAGGGATGGGGACTCCACCACTGCCCTGGGCAGCCTCTGCCAGTGCTCCACCACTCTTTCAGTAAAGAAATGTTTCCTAATATCCAATCTAAACCTCCTCTGGCTTCAGACCATTTCTTCTCTTCTTATCTCTTGTTACCTGGAGGAAAAGACCAGTACCCACCTCACCACAACCTCCTCTCAGGAGCTGCAGAGATTGATGAGGTCTCCCTTCAGCCTCCTCTTCTCCAGGCTAAACAGCCTCATGGCCCTCAGCTGCTCTTCATAATCCCTGTACTCCAGACCCTTCAGCAGCTTCCCACAACACCCCTTGCAGACCCCTCTGCCCCATTCCTCAACTCAGATTTCCACCTGAGGGCTGTTTCAAAGCCTTCATCTCCTTCGCCAGCCCTGGGCGATGCTCAGCAGCTCCAGGGGCCAGAGCAGCACCCCATGAGGAGTGATGGAGCTGCAGGAGCCAGCGCAGGATCTGAGGAGAGACCACGCTGGGCAGTGCCAAGCGGGAAGGCAGATGGGATATTTGCCCATGCAAAACAACCCCAGCAGGCTCCAAGATCTGCATTTGTGACCAATTTGTCTCAGTGCCAAGGAAAAAAATCTAGCTTTCAGCATCGCAACAGAGGGCACCCAACTGCT
Source organism: Cuculus canorus (assembly GCF_017976375.1). Lineage (NCBI taxonomy): Eukaryota > Metazoa > Chordata > Aves > Cuculiformes > Cuculidae > Cuculus > Cuculus canorus. Next base: position 2,824,697 of record NC_071422.1, read on the forward strand.
AGGACATCCCTCTGGCATCACGGTCCGGATGGGTGAGAGAAGAATGAGCAGCAGCCAGGGTGAAGGGAGCACCTCCTGGGTGCTCATCCCACCCTGCCGCCCATCACCCTCACCTCAGGCCACCCCACCAGCTCCCTGATCCCAGCGGAATCACCAGGCAGGTTGTGTGCTGAGTTGGGAAGCCTCAAGCAAACCCCAGCAGCGTACAGGTCATCTGCTCTGCACTGAAAGGCAAAGCCACGTGCGCAGCACGTCCTGGTGATATGAAAATTCACCCGATTACTAATTCAGGCCTTTGAAATGCCCCATGTGCCGATCCAGGGCTGTCTCCTCGCAGAGCGCCTGGATGCCACGGTGCAAAAGGATCTCAGGTAGGGTGTATTAAAAAATACTTTCACGGCATGTAACGTGGAAGTGAAGCGAATGAAATCATAAAGTCAAAGTGAAATATTTTTACTTTCAAGAAATGAGCTTGGTGTTTTGACATGTTCGGAATAAACATTTTGACACTGCTGAAACAAGAAAGTCAAAGTGATTCTGCTAGGCTTCTTCCTGGAGAAAATGGCACTAAAACTGGCAACTTCCCAGGGAAAGAGTTGATTTCAATAAAACCTTGTTTTCTGATGGAAAACCCTTCCAGGCAATGTTTTCCTCCAGCCTTGTGCAGAGAGAACCTGAGGAGAGACCTCAGTCACCCCCTTGCCAGGCATCCAAGTCATAGAATCATGGAATGGTTTGTGTTGGGAGGGACCTCAAAGCCCATCCAGTCCCACCCCCTGCCATGGGCAGGGACACCTCCCGCTGGATCAGGGGCTCCAAGCCCCATCCAACCTGGCCTGGAACCCCTCCAGGGATGGGGCAGCCACCACTGCTCTGGGCACCCTGGGCCAGGGCCTCCCCACCCTCACAGCAAAACATTTCTTCCTAAGATCTCATCTCATCTCAATCTCCCCTCTTTCAGATGAAAACCGTTCCCCTCATCCTGTCCCTCCACTCCCTGATCCAGAGCCCCTCCCCAGCTATCCTGGAGCCCCTTTCCATCCTGGAAGCTGCTCTAAGTTCTCCCCAGAGCCTTCTCTTCTCCAGGCTGAACAACCCCAACTCTCTCAGCCTGGCCGTGTATGGGAGGTTTCCCCGAGCTGGAGGGAAAGCTGCCTCCATTCTGCCTGGCAAAGAGAGAGGTGGGGAGGGATGGTTGCACCTCCACACACATTGGGGTTGGATTCTCCAGTGTCTTGTAAGGGCTGATGCTCAAGCCTTAGTCCAGAAGGGAGCACAGGCAGTCCAGTGGCAGCAGGGTTTGTCCTTTCCTTCATGTCCGTGTTCATGCTGGAAACATTCAAGGGCAGTTTGGATGGAGCTTTGAGCAGCCTGATAGAGTTAAAGATCCAAGGTTGGACTGGATGTTCTGGACCTTCATGGTCCCTTCCAACCCAAACCATTCTATGACTCTACACTCACAATCACCTCAAACCGAGGGCATCACAGTGGGGCTCAGTTTTAGTGTTTTTATTTGGGAAAATTTCAAGAACAAACTTTTTCAGTTGGAAACCAAAATCACTGTGTTTTGAAGGGCTGGATTTTAGCTGAAAAACTAAGCCATCACTTTCGGAACAGTCTCGTGTAGCTGGGTTGAGTGGAATACCAGTTGACTGGAAAATTTCTGATTCACCTTTCGTTACTCTCTCAATGATAAATTTTGCTCCAGAACAGCATTCAGAGGAAAATCTGCTCTTTAATAATGGCAAAACTCAATATTACTCTTCACTGATAATTCCATGTGATCAAACACACCTTTGCTCAACAGGAATCAGTGCAAGACATGCAACAAATTCATGGACCCTCTAATCTCTCCTCCTGGCATGGGTATCATGGCTAAACACGAAGGGAGTAAAATTTCTCCAACCCAAGACACTGTTTTCTCACCAAAAGTATGCATCAGATTCTCTGGGATCAGCATCACCCTGACAGGTCATGGTCGTTTGCCACAGTCTCTGTCTCCCCATGCAGACTTCTCCATCATTTAAGTGAGAACCATTTGGGCAAGACAGAAGAAGCCTTCTATCTAGGCTATCTTCTGGGCCATCTTCTAACCAGCCTAGAGAAGAGGAGGCTGAGGGGAGACCTTATCACTGTCTACAACTGTCTGAAAAAAGGTTGTAGAGAGGTGGGTGTTGGTCTCTTCTCCCAAGTGACAGGTGATGGGATGAGAGGAAATGGCCTCAAGTTGCACCAGGGCAGGTTCAGACTGGACATCAGGAAAAAAATTCTTCACCAAAAGGCTCCTCAGGCAGTGGCAGAGGCTGCGCAGGGAGGTGGTGGCGTCCCCATCCCTGGAGGGGTTTAAAAGACGGGTGGATGAGGTGCTCAAGGATCTGGTTTGGTAGTGGACAGGTACAGTGGGAGTCGATGATCTCAAACATCTTTTCCAACTGAGTAGTTATAAATGATTCTAAGATATCTGAGTGGGGTGTGATTGACTCCTAGCACTGGTGTCCTGCAGGTGAGGGCACAAATCCCTTGCCAGACTCTCATGTTTCGTGTGGGTGCATGCACGCTGCCAGCACCCATGCTGTGCCAATCCCTATGGGAAGCATTTTCTGGCAGCTGAGCTCCTTTGAAGAGCCCCTTCCACCTCCCAGATCCATACGTGGCGGGGGGTGTGTGTCTCATGTCCCTGTGGTCTGCTTTGCCTCATGCCCTGCCAAGACCCTGCTGACCTGCAAGGAATCGCTGGCATCAACCACTTTCCCCAGTGTGTCTCCTTGTAGGTGCTGTCAGTGGCCAGCATGGAGATCAGCAAAAAGCCTCCTCAGCCCCATCACCTCTCCAGGCATCACACCAGTGGGTCCCGCTGGGCATCCACAACGCCATCCACACCAGGGGTTTGGTTACCCCTGGATCTGCAAGCCTGATTCCTCAGATGAAGATCAGTCACAGCTTCTTCAATAGCTTCAACCCCTATTTGCATTTAGAGGCGAAAACATCTCTCGCAGAGGTTGCATGTTAATGCAGCATCCAGGAATCCCTGCATGATCGCTTCCTCGTTAGTCTCATCTGCCTGAGTGAACTGAAAACTGTTAAACACATTGAGTGTGTCAGACCCGATATTATCAGAAATAAGACTACCTTTTGCTGGCACCCACGGCTTGCAGACACACAGCAAAGAGTTATTTAAATCTTTTCCAGCTGTCTCCCATGTTTCCAGAGAGGCTCAGCTCTGACAGGTCTTTTAACCCTTCCCTTCCATTGAGTGATGTCATTTTGGTTTGCTCCTTCCTCCCCTGGGCTTCAGGAGTCACCATTGGCCTTGCTCACCTCCCCGTAGTTCAATCACCCCTGTGGGCTCCTCTCCACCGGCATCACAGATGTCTCCCACCACCACCCTCCACTTTCCTGGTGGATGAGAAGCTCAACACGAGCCATTAGGGTGAGAGAGGGACTCTGCCCCTCTGCTCCACTCTGGTGAGACCCCACCTGGAGCACTGTGTTGAGTTCTGGAGTCCTGAGCACAGGAAGGAGATGGAGTTGTTAGAGCAACTCCAGAGGAGGCCACGGAGATGATCCAAGAGCTGGAGCATTTCCTGTGTGAGGACAGTCTGAGAGAGTTGGGGTTGTTCAGCCTGGAGAAGAGAAGGCACCGAGGGAGACCTTAGAGCAGCTTCCAGTGCTGAAAGGGGCTCCAGGAAAGCTGGGGAGGGGCTCCTGATCAGAGAGTGGAGGGACAGGATGAGAGGGAATGGTTTTCATCTGAAAGAGGGGAGATGGAGATGCGATCTTAGGAAGCAATGTTTTGCTGTGAGGGTGGGGAGGCCCCAGCCCAGGTTGCCCCGAGCAGTGGTGGCTGCCCCATCCCTGGAGGGGTTCAAGGCCAGTTTGGATGGGGGTTGGAGCCCCTGATCCCGTGGGAGGTGTCCCTGCCCATAACAGAGAGGTGGAACTGGATGGGCTTTAAGGTCTCTTCCAACCCAAACCATTCCATGATTCCTGATGCACCCAGCTGCCGCCCTGGCTGCAGCCCGTGCTGACAGCCCTTGACACCTGCACTCAGCCCCCTTTCCTCCAGTTCTGGATCCTCAAACTTAACCCTGTGCTTCACATTTCAAATACAACCCCCAAATCCTCTCGTCCCCCAGCCCGTGGCTGTGCCGTCCCTCCCCACCCCAGCTTGGCGCTTTCCCCACCGCCTCCTCCTCGGAGCGGGGCTGCGTGGCTGCCTTCCCAGAGCACAGACTGAAAACGCTGTTTCGTGAGCCTGCCTTGGAACTGGAATCAAGAGTAAAACCTCAGTTTGCGTGGCCAGCATGTTTGAGAAGGGCCATCTGGCTGGGCTTGCTGTCCAAGCTGAATTTTCTGGATGGTTTTGAAGGTCACTGAGCAGGGACTAAACGCGCTTCCGTATTTTCACATGTAAATACCTGCATCTCCAAGGAAAAGAGCAGGAGCACACGCCTGCGGATAGGGGCTAGGCATGCTCAGCCCGTGGGCAGGGGATGGGGCAGGACCCCGGAGCGAGGGAACAGGGCTGTAGGAGCATGGGCAGGCACACACACGAACACAGACACCTGCTGACACCTCAGATGTGCAATCTCATATCCACTCCCGTGTGTGTCTCACACGTGTGTCCACTCACGTCTTTGTTCGTGCACACATGTGCCCACTCATGTTCATGTCCATGCACACATGCGCACACGCACACACACGTGTGATTCCTTGCAGCTCAGCAGGGTCTTGGCAGGGCGTGGGGCAAAGCAGAGCACGGGGACATGAGTCTCGCACTCGCTGTGGATCTGGGAGGTGGAAGGGGCTCCTCCAAGGAACTTAGCTGACGAAAAATGCTTCCCCTAGGGATTGGCACAGCAGGAACCTGCACCCGCCTGCACAAGCACAGAGGCCCTGGGTCTTCCCACTGGGATAGACTCCATCCCTGAGCCCGGCTGCTCTGGCAGCAGAACTGTGCCCCCTTTTTGAAGCAGAGCTCTTGTGTCTGTGGGCTCCAGAGAGACCCTGGTGTCCTCAAAGCAGCCCGAAGAGGACTGGAATGACCCAAGACTCTTGGATGCCCCTTGCTCCAGGTCTTCTCATGCCCTTCCACAGCCATGCAGCACTGCACCAAGATCCAGCAGTCAGCACCCAGCTGCAGCGCTCAGGACCTCCTCCCAGCCACGCTGATCACTCCATGGGGATAGCCAGCTGCACGCCAGTCAGACAGGACCAAGGCTCTCTATCACTTTCCTGTAGAGCTCTGGGTCCTGCTGCCCCTTGGTGCTGTCCTTGTGCCTACATCACACCAGCTGTGCATCCCAGACACCTGCCTTCATCTCTTGGAGAGCAAATGCTCCTGGTGAGCAGCTCAGTCATCAGCCAGGAGTGAAGCACACTTTGTGTGTGTGGGGCAGGGACCCCGTGACGGAGGCTGAGGTACAGCCCTGCTGTCACCACAGTGAGGGAAACGTGGTTTTTATTAGCATGTGCCACAAGGCATGGGGGACAGCGTGGGGACAAGCGTGAGCCTGGATCAGTGTCTGTCCTTCTCAGTATTGCCAGCTGAGGTTCCCTCCACCAAGGGCACAAACCTGGCTCTTACAGTGACCACAGGAGCCTCACCCTATCACAGCACCAGACCCAGGTGGGTCCTACATCCCTGGGGTCACAGGGAGCTGAGAGCATTGCTGTACCAGCACTGCACTGATCCTGGGAAGCTGAATGGGAGATTTGCCAAGATCCTGAGCTCCTGGGTCTCTGGCAATGGACTTATGCCCATGCCCCATCCCACACAGTCCCAACCAGTGCCCCTGCTTGCCCTGGGCAGCCCTGCTTCGGGTGCAGGGAGAGCAGGAGACAGCAGCAGGACAGGGCATGGATGGGAGAGCCCATCCAGAAGCAAAGCTGCAGCTGGTGATGCCGCAGCACCAGGTGTGCCTGCAGAGGAGATGGGACTGAGCTGGGAAGACACAAGAGGGCCAGGTGCTGGAGGGCTGGGTGTATCCCAGCACCTAGAGACCCTCTGCCATGCCTGGGGATGTCGGGGGGCTGTGCGTGGCCGAGACACACACCCTCCCCAGGCAGCCCTGTGGCTCTTCCCCTCATGCCAGTGCTCCCAGCCTGGAGACTGGCTGCTTGGTGGATGCCCACAAAGTGTGGTCATGCCCAGGGCAGCCTCCAGCTCACCAAATGGCACCCCAAGACTTGGACACCCCAGTTTTGTCCCAGTGCATCTGCACCCGAGCCTGGATCCACTGGATTCCCTGGCACTGCACAGCCCCTTGTGCTGAGTCGCTATGTCCCGTCCTTTTCCCAGTTGGATGAGTAGCCGGTTCATGCTTTGGGGGCTTCTCATCCATAGCTCCAAGTGCTCCGAACTGCAGCCAGAGCTTCAGTAGGCAGAAGTGCTGCTGAAAGGCATTTCTTGCCTCCAGACCACACGCCTGGACTCGTGCTGGGGAACATCCCTCACCTGCCAAAGCCCCACCTGGGGTCGTAGAATCATGGAATGGTTTAGGTTGAAAGGGACCATGAAGGTCATCCAGTCCAACCCCCTGCAGTGAGTCAGGGGTCCCTTCCCACCAGGAGCCCATCGAAGCCCTTTCCCATGGGAGCTTGGCTGCCAGCCGGGCAGTACCTGCACCCGTGTGGGAGGAGAGCAAGATGCCAAACGACAACGCAGGCATTGCCAGCCTGGCTGGAGCACAGGGAGCTGCAAACTCCAAGTGGAAAACAGCCGGTGCAAGGCGGAGACGAGGGTGCGGCTGAGCGGGTCAGCGCAGGACCCGCTCCCTGCTCTACTGTGCCAGAGCTTTGCCGGGAAGCCTTAGGCGGGTGCTCACATCTCTGCGAGCCTCACCCCGCAGAGCCGCCCTGGGCAGGCAACGCTCCCTCCTACTTCATCCTCCCTGCTCAGCCAGGCCTGCGAAGGCGCTGTCAGAGGGGTTTGCTGGCCGCAAGCCCCAGCGGCCATGGGCAAGGGTCTTGGAGCAGCCCCAGGGCAGGGGCGCCAAAAAATATATCTCCAACCTGTGGAAAATTCCAAATGCCTTTTTTTTTTTTAAGGGTTAAGTGAGTTTTGGTTTTTTCCCCTCATTTCTGCAGGTATTTGTCAGAGGATATTTTTAAACGAGTACAGCATTTAACCAGCACAGCTTCCGAACGCCTGTGCTCCAGCATTCCTGCGGCTTGGGCCAGTGGGGACCTGCTGACCCGGCCAGAGAGGTCAGCCGGGAGAGGACGTGCAGTTCTCTGCCCACGGGAGGAAGAAACACCAGGCATTCCAAGAGCACCGGAGGAGAACTCTGCTCACTCCAAAGCAAGGCGCGTCTCCTGCTCCGGTTGCTCAGCCGTGCACAAGGCTCCCGTCCCAAGGCATCCCAAAAGGCGAGCCCGTCCGGCAGCGAGCCTGGCTCCCCACACCCTGGCTGACACGTGGCTCTAAACCCGAGGCTGTACTCCCCCGACAGCTCCTCTCCAGCAGCTTTGCAAATAAATAACACGGCCTGAGCCCTCGAGTCGCGGCGTGGGAGGTCCCACCCTTCACAGAGGAGCCCAATGGATGTGGACACCGGCTCCATGATCACCTTGCGGACAGCCGGGTCACTTGGGCCACTTGCTTTTTGCTTCCAGCCTGCAGCCATGCAGCCATTGGGCCTTCACCAACTCCTTCCCCTCATGCCTGCCTCAGTTTCCCCTTACCCTAAGGGTACAGCTAAGCTGTGCAAGGGGTGGTGTGGGAGATGGGCACGGCTGCAGCACACAGGGGTGGCAGGTGAGCTGCTGGACAAGGGCAGGAAGGGACTTGTGACACCTCATCCTCAGACCATGCGCACTCCACATGGACACCAGCACTCGCTAACTCCGACCCATGCGATCCCCATGCAAACCCTGGCATACCCTTGGCAGCCTGGCACACGGAGAGGTTCTGCAGCAGCCCGGGAGAGGAGCAGCACCAGGGTGTCAAGGACGTGATAGCAGAGGGAAGGGTCAGGATGGCCCAGGCTTCCCAACCCAACCTTTGGGAAGCGCTGCCTCCAGCCAGCCTCCGGTGGGAGTCTTTTGAGGTTGGATTTGAGCCCATGTTCCGCTCTCCATCTGTCCTGCTCCCATGCGGAGGGCTGGTGGCCAGTTATTTCTGGGTTATGGGCTGCAGCCAAGGACCAGGAAAGGTGGGTGATGTGGGCACTGTGTTTTGCCCGGTCCAGAGCTCTTTGCTGGGAGTGCAGCCACGGGGAAACCCTTCCTGGGGGTGGTGGAGTAACTGCCCTGATTAGGTGGCCATGATGTGCCTAGCGCAGGCCCTGGTGAACTGACACAGTTACTAGAATAATTTAGATTGGAAAGGACCTCAAAGCCCATCCAATTCCACCTCCTGCCATGAGCAGGGACACCTCTCACTGGATCAGGGGCTCCAAGCCCCATCCAACCTGGCCTGGAACCCCTCCAGGGATGGGGCACCACCACTGCTCTGGGCAACCTGGGCCAGGGCCTCCCCACCCTCACAGCAAAACATTTCTTCCCAAGATCTCATCTCAATCTTCCCTCTTTCATCTTAAAAGCTCCAGGACATCTCTGGCCACACCAGCACCACAGAAGTCTACTTCCACTTGCCATGGACATTTGATAGAGTGAAGGAGGTAAATTAGGATCCAGGAGACGACTTCTCCCCGAGCCAACTGTGGACCTCTCCCTGGGGTCTGGCACTTTGGAGGCGCGTTGTGAGTGTATCTAAAGGCTGTCATTTTATGCCTGTTTGTCACCAAACAACAGCGGAAACCTAGAAATCCTCAATGGCTGGGCTTTACGCGTGGTGTTCCCAGGGATTTTTCTCTCCCTAAGGCTGCATTTCCCTAAAAACGTCCCTCTTGCCCATCAGGAGCTCGGCCGGTTTTGGCATTGAGCAACAGTCTGTGTCAAAGTCTGCTCTTGTCAGCAAATCTGGATGAATGATCTAATCATCTGCAGGCCTACAACAAAATGGATGTCTTGAGCCTCCGATGCATCGCAGGCACGCCAATAGCTTTGCAATTAGCTGCTTAAAATCTGGACCATCTACCGAACTCTTCAAGCACCAGCGAGTATGAGATGAAGCGTTCCAGTGCCAGGTAATCTGCGTTTAACTGCTGCACGCACCACTACCCTGAGCTGTAAAGGTCGGCACTGGGCTGCTGTCAACAAACTGGTTAAGCAACGCGTGTGTGATGAGAAGTTGGCAGTGAAGGCGTGGGCCAAAACTCTTGCCCCAGCACTGAGCACCCATCTCAGGCTTTCCTGCAACCCCCTGCCCTCTCCAGCGTCCTCCATAGGTCCAACAGCTCTCAGCCCCTGCTCAGCAGAAGATCTTATCCTGGACCAAGCAGGGCAACATCCCCACTCCTCTCGACATCGTATGGGATGAACCACTCCTCCACCGCATGTGACTCCACCCCAACACCCACCTGGTCCCTTCTTTGTGTCAGGAGACTTTGGGATGCGAATCCACAGGCAAATCCCTGTCCATGGGCAGGGTTAATGTGAACTACATCCTCGCTCAGGGGAGCCACCCATGAGTGCAGACATGGGCAGATCCCTGTTGGTGACATCTCAAGAGGTCAGCAAGTCCATCAGTGGAGAATTTGTTTCTCTTACGAAGGTCAAAGCAAAACCCCTCCCATTTCCCTCTTTATTTTAACAGAAGATATCTGGCAGTGCCAAAACAACCCTATTTGTGGTTAGGTAACACAGCTGAGGAGAAACTCAACACTATACAATTGATGTTACCTTCTCCTTGCAAGCTGAATCACACCTGTGTGGTGCTGAAATGCTGCAGGACCTGTCCTGCTTCCAGGAGATCCCAGCACACGGCAAGAGGCAGGTGATGGGTCCAAAAAGAAATAGGGAGCCCCAGGAGCAAGGATCCCTCCAGATCATCTCCTTCGGTGTGCTGCACAGAGACACAGAGGACTCTGAAGGAATACAATGGGAAAGCTCAGCAGATAGCTATAGGCCTTCAGCAAGTGTGGAAGGACACCAGAGAAGAAGACACTCAAAGTGTTTTGTCTGTTGAAGGTGGCGTGGAAACCTCTAAACTGTGATAATAATGGAAGTTCACTGTATTTCACCATGCAGACATGAGAGAGCTCTGCGCAGACCTCACCTCATCGTTGGTAGCACCATCAGCCTCCTAGATATTTGCTCACATATTAGAGGTACCCCAGTTTGTACTGGTTTAGGGGGACGTTGTCCCTGATGTTGTCATAAGAAAGACGGGCATAGAGCATTGGAGCGAGTTAAGCACTTTGTTCTGCAAAAAAAAAAATCATAGAATCACGGAATGGTTTGGGTTGGAATGGACCTCAAAGCCCATCCAGTCCCACCCCCTGCCATGGGCAGGGACACCTCCCACTGGATCAGGGGCTCCAAGCCCCATCCAACCTGGCCTGGAACCCCTCCAGGGATGGGGCAGCCACCACTGCTCTGGGCAACCTGGGCCAGGGCCTTCCCACCCTCACAGCAAAACATTTCTTCCTAAGATCTCCTCTCAGTCTCCCCTGTCTCAGCATCAGCTAAAAATGCACATCAGGGGACATCCATTATCCCCCTGGGCGATCTCATCACAGCCGGTGCAAACAGAGCTCTGTGAGCACCTGAGAATGTATGGAATGAGCACATGCGTTTGGAGTTCGAGTCCATGCCCATCACAGTGACCAAGTCCCTTTGGTGCAACGGTGCCTGCATCCAAGCAAGCAGGTGCCTACAAAGCAGCCTGAAAGAGCCAAGAAGCTCTCCAAATGCTTTCAAAAGTGGCCCTGCAGTAAACGCCATCCGCCTCGTGTGCAGGACGCTCTGCCTGTTCATGCAGAGAGGTGCTGGCCCCTTGCCAGGGCAGGGTGGTGCTGCACTTTCTCTTTTCCCTGGAGCGGCTGCAGCCAAGATGATTTCTCCATGCTGAGCATCTCCACCCTGGCTGGTGTCACGTCCTCCCACTTCCCTGGGGAGTCTTTCGGCGGGGTGGCAGGTGTTATGGGTTTGGTGTTGTCCCAGAGAGGAAAAATCATCTCCCTGGACTGTCACCTCCTTTGGACATGGTGTTGACACCTTTGGTTGCTGGTCTGTCCAGCCAACCTCCAGGTTGGGGCTTTGAGCCTTCTCCTACCAGCGTTGCCACCAGTTGTCCTTTGAACCTCCCATACAGCCTTCTGTGGCCATCTCCTTGTGTGCACAGCTCTGTCTTGATGAGAAGCCATTCCTGGAGACACAGACCATGCAGTTGGAGGTGTTTGTGAAGGAGCTGAAGCGTTTGGACCTCCCTTTACTCAACACTCATTAGACTGCAGCCAGTGCTTCATCTGGTTCTACCAATGGACATCAATAATGCAGAGCAAGTTCAGAGGAGGATGCCAAGATGGTCCAAGGGCCGTTGTCGGGGAGGCTGAAGGACCAGGTTTATTCAGCCTGAGGATGAGAAATCTTCAAGGGAGCATCTTCAAGGCCACCTACAATGAGAGAAGGCAGAACCAGGCTCTTCACCTCTGTCCACAGTAGGACAATGAAAGACACCAGATATGAATAAAAGCACGTTTGGACTTGATATAGGAGAAATTTTGTTCAGAGTGGGGAAAGTCAAACATCATAGCGGGTTGCTCGGGGAGGCTATGCAGTCTCTGTGCTTGGAGGCCTTCGAGATCCAAGTGGTCTTAAAAAAAAACTCCCTCAGCAACCTAGAATGACCCTGCCTGGAGCAGAGTCGAACAGCAAACCTCCAGAGTCCCTTCCACCCTGAATTTTCCTATCGTACTCTGTTGCTGCAGGTGGTGGTGGGTTATTTTTCTGTACAGCTTTTCCCTTATTACATCTTCTGTCTAGATTCCTCAAAAAGCCGTTTCACTGTTGAAGGAATGTCTTGGGAACGGCTTTGTGCTTTCACTTGAGAAGCATTCAAGATTGTTTCCATTTCCTGATGGCTTGGGGGATTTTCCACACCCATGATTGATAACGTGCCACATACAGCAGGCCCTGCACAGGCACCGAAGTTGCAAGGAAAGCAACTCCAACCATCAGAAACACCACAAAGTAAGACAGTCCACAAACACACAACTGCCCCCTGTTATACAAAATCAGGCTGCGAGGTACTTGATTATGAGATCTCAGATTATCAGCAGGTGCTTCTGCCTTGTTCAGTGAAAGAAGAATGAGTCTTGAATGAAAAAGCTGCTCAATCATTTCTTTTCAACCTAGAGGCTGAAGAAATCCTTTGATTGGAAAGAAATTCTTTATTGTCAATCTTTCAGCCTGGAGATTGACTGGACAGACCAGCAATCAAAGATGTGTTTATTCAGTTCAGGGGATCCTGGGCTCATTCACATCTAAACCTTGTGCTGGTCAAGGTGAAGGGCCCTGTGTCACCAGTGTAAACCAAACAGGAACCACCAGCAACGCATTAGCAAGGGAAACAGTCAAATATAGCAGAGTTTCCCTGCCTTCCTCCATCCAACCATAGAATCACAGAATCACTGAATGATCTGGGTTGGAAGACACCTCAAAGCCCATCCAGTTCCAATCCCCTGCCATGAGCAGGGACACCTCCCACTGGATCAGTTCACTCAAAGCCCCACACAGACTGGCCTTGAATGTAAGTGGCCACCTCTGATCATCTCATCCCTATTCCACCACCCGTCTCCCTCTAGAAGATGATTCTTTAATCCAGGGATACATCCTGGGGGGCTCCTTAGGAAGCATTTGCAGTGGAACAGGACTGCAGGGCAGTCCCATGCAGAGGATCTGGCTGTGTGAGTTGGAGGAATGCTGCCTCCCAGGCGGGCATCACTGAAAGGATCAAAAGAACTGTAGAATCGTTAAGGTTGGAAAAGACCTCTCAGCTCATCCAGTCCAACCATCAACACAACCCCAGCATGCATGCTAAACCATGTCCCTAAGTGCCACATCTACACTCTTTTTGCACCCTTGCAGGGATGGAGACTCCACCACTGCCCTGGGCAGCCTCTGCCAGGGCTTCACCACTCTTTTGGTAAGAAATATCCAATCCAATATCCAACCTAAACCAACCCTGGCACAACTTGAGGCCATTTCCTCTCACCCCACCATTTGTTGTTTAGGAGGATGGACATCATTGGTGCCTGTGCAACCTGACACTGGCATCTCACTGACAGTTCCACCCCTTGGGCAGAGCCTCGTCTCTGGGCACACAGGAGGGGGTCCCATGGGGCAAACTGAAGCCAGGGTGCTGAGCTGGGCCGTGCTCCTTCCTCTTCTGGCTCAGCAGTGCTTTTCCCGGGCTGGGATTCCCAGTGCAGCCCTGCTCCGGAGGCCAGGCTGGAGCCTGCAGCTGTGCCAGCCCTGTGCAGCTGCACGGGCACCGCGCTCACCGTGAGAGCATGCGTGAGAGCGTGGGACCCGCGTCTTCCCTGCTTGGCACCCAGCCGAGGAGGCCAGATCAGGGCAGGAGCCAGCTGTCTGCTCAGAGCAAGGAGCAGGCAGGGAGCTGGCCTCACTCTGCTCAGCAGAGAGCGATGTAAACACTGCTGGAAGGCTTCCAGTGAAGAAAAAAAAAAGGTGTCAGTGAAAACTTATTATGCCAAGTGGGCTTCCCTGGCACAGAGACTGGGCTGGGCAGCTCCCGTCTCTGCAGTGGTCCTTACGCTGTGCCAGGCGGACAGGCACGGAGCAGAGCCAACAGCAGGCAGAGCCGTGGGATAGGCATTCAAGGGATGCAGCTCCCGGCAGGGGTCAGGGAATGGGGGACCCGTAAGGCCAGCCTGGCTCTGCCACAGCTTGTAAATGCTTTCTAGTCCTCAGCATCATAGAATCACAGAATGGTTTGGGTTGGAAGGGACCTCAAAGCCCATTCCATCCCACCCCCCCCCTACAATGGGCAGGGATACCTCCCACTGGATCAGGGGCTCCAAGCACCATCCAACCTGGCCTGGAACCCCTCCAGGGATGGGGCAGCCACCACTGCTCTGGGCAGCCTGGGCCAGGGCTTCCCTACCCTCATGATGAAGAGTTTCTTCCTAATGTCTAAAAATGTCCAATCGAAATATTCCCCCTTCCAATTTAAAGCCATTCCTCCCTTATCCTATCACTCCAGACCCTTGTAACAAGTCCCTCCCCACCTTTCCTGGAGCCCCTTTCAGTACCAGAAGCTGCTCTAATCTCTCCCTGGAGCCTTCTTTTCTTCATGCTGAACAACCTCAACTCTCTCAGCCTGTCCTCATACGGGAGGCGCTCCAGCCCTTGGACCGGTTTTCGTGGCCATCCTCCTAGCAGCAAAGGAATAAAGCCCTTTCAAACACGTTGCTCCCCTGGAGCTTCTTTCTGTCCTGCACACATTCTGCCTATCCTGCCTGCCTCACCCCATGTGGAGCCATCCCACATGCCCAACTCAGCCAAGGGGGCTCCCAGCACCACCACGAACCCCAGCACTCACTGCTGGCCTGGTGGCGCCCCCGTAACCACTCGTCAACCCTCCACCTCCTGGCTGGAGGACAGGTTTTTCCCTGGAGGCAAGGTGCTGTGCCCAGGATTGACCCTCCATGGGGGCAGACTGGAGAATGGCTCCAGCTCCTGCTCCATCCCGCTCTGTGTGGCTCAGACCAGCTCAGCCCTTTAGGCTGCTCAGGTCTGCGTTGAAATCCTTCCCTCCATCATCTGCAGGTTGGTAACAAGAGCAACTGAGGTGTTTTCTTACATGAAGGACCCCTGGGCAACCTGATCCAGTGGGAGGTGCCCTGCCCATGGCAGGGAGGTGAAACTGGATGGGCTTTGATGTCCCTTCCAACCCAAACCATTCCATGATTCTACACCCCACCATGATTTTTCTTTGCAGGTGTGGGCATCTCCTACCTGTTTCCATGACCTTGCATGCTGAGCACCATGTCCCTGTCATGCTCCCACAGAAGGTGTTCAGGTGCCTTCTGAGATCCAGAAATGCATCAGTGCTATTGTAGCCCCACACATCCCCCCTATCCCAGGTTTTATTCCAATAACTTCAGACTACTCTTCATCCTTCTTCCCAAAACTGCAGGTGTTTCACCAGTTCCTTGCTAAAAAATGCCACCTGCATCTCTGGTAGAAGCACCGATCCCTCCACTCCCGGCACCTTCTGCTCCGAGGAGGCTCTGTGAGCCCATGCAGTGCTGTCAGCCAGGAGAGCTGCAAAAAGAAACACCGATAGCATCTCCTGCACCAGCCTGGCTGCCCCTCCATGCCCGGGGGCAGCGGTCCAAGCAGCCCCGGGAGGATGGACAGACCCTGAATCAGCCGAACAGATGGGCTGGGATGCAAGCAGCCAAGAGGCCGTGTAAATACATGCCTTGTTGGGAGGACAGGGTTCCCATCGCTGAGTATCTGGCTGCTTGGCTGTGTGTGTTTTGTAGGCAGGGGAATGCCTGGCTGCTAATCCCCGTAATCCTGCTCTAGGCTGGGGTCATTTAACAAATAAATAAGTGGCTGAGTGCACTTTTTGGTCCATCTAACTCAAGTGCTGGCCTCAGACGGGGAAAGGCGGAACCACGGGAGCCTTATTTACACTGATTTTCATTAAATATGCTGCTTGGATCAAGGAATTAAAGGACTACATGGAAAGGGTAACCTGCAAATCAGGCAAGGGCATCCCAGCCGGCACAGAGGATGTAAGGATCTGATCAGCCACTGGCCTGTGCTTTAACCCCTGTTTAGTGCCTCATTTTCATATTCAAATCCAGTGCCCAGCTGTGCATGCAAATGAACCAGGCTGCTGCGCTTAGTTTGGAAAAGTTTGGGCAAAGAGTGGAGCGCCACTTGGTAAAGGGTCTGGAGCACAAATCTTACAAGGAGCATCTGAGGGCCCTGGGGTTTAAGAGGCTGAGGGGAAACTTTGTCACTCTCTGCAGCTCCCTGAAAGGAGGTTGTGGTGAGGTGGGTGCTTGTCTCTTCTCCCAAGTAACAAGTGGTAGAATGAGAGGAGATGGCCTCAAGTTGCACCAGGGGAGGTTAGATTGGATATTGGGAAAAATCTCTTTGCCGAAAGAGTGGTGAAGCCCTGGCAGAGGCTGCCCAGGGCAGTGGTGGAACCTCCATCCCTGGAGGGGTTGAAAAATTCTGTAGATGTGGAGCTTTGGGCCATGATCTAGCAGGCACGGTGAGGGTTGGGCTGATGCTCTTAGAGGTCTTTTCCAACCTTAATGGTTCTATGATTCTATAATAAACACCCAAACCATATCCCAGTGCAGGATGGAGAGCAGAAGGAGGACCCTCCCTCGGGTTGTTTTCCCCCTTGGGGACTCAGTGCTGGAGCATCCCATGAGAATGGCAGCACAAGCATGCAGAAAGCAGCCATCAGGTGGATAAGAAGGAAAGTCTTCCTACCCCAGCAGCTGGAAAGCATCGAACGGGTGCTGCAGTGACCTGGGTGCAGCCTGCAGAGGCGTCTGCTCCACTCAGCTGGGGCAGAACCTACTGGTGTACCACATGGACCACAGTCTGGTTGGTGACACAGCTTTGTTCAGCCTCTCCCCTATGCCAGAAAAAATTTGTGAGGAGCAGCACCAGATCCAGCTGACCCATTTTAATATTACAGAAGAGAATGCGTAGTTTCCAAAGCAGCTTTGCCTTTGCTCTGAGGAGAGGGGCAGCCGTGACCCTGCGCTGTGCCAGAGGCAGCCGGAGCCTGAAGGGACTTGCACCGTGTGCATCAGGCACCGGCAGTTAAGAGCCAAGTTTCTGTGATGATCTCAGGGCCAGATTCACAACAGCAGCTGCTCTCAGCCGGCGGGGACACACACCCAGCCTGCTGAAACTGGCAGGAGGCAGAACCCAAAGGTTCCTTTACAAAAAATCCACCCCTGGTTGTCGCAGCCAGAGACAACCTGGCTGCTTTGCCTCGTGTTTCTAGGTGCCCTGGTAGGGTGTCGATGCCCGCGTCCACCCATCCCTAGTGTGGGAAATGCCTGACCCAGATTCAGGGCTCATTAGCAAGTCAAGTTCCTCGTGAAAAGCAGGTTCTTGACGCTACATCTGGCCATGAGTAACTCCACATGGTTGCACAACTCCTGCTTGTGCCATCTTGCTTCCCTTTCCATTCTGACGAAACCTGAAGCTCAGGCATCACCATCGGTTGCTGCTGGCAGGTCCCTGTGGCACGTGGGTAATGCTGTACTCAAGACACCTGCAGGACTGTGGCCACCAGGTTTCCCAGACCAGGAAAACTTGTTTCCCAGGTGAAACATCCTTATGAAGAAGACCTGACTCTAAATACTTTTAAACTCCGGCTAAAAATGAAGTTGGCGGCCCTTGCTCGGTCTTTGTTTGCAGGGTGACTTCTCACTAAAGACCACAAATGAGTCTCAGAGCTGTTCTGCTGCAGGTTGGTCACTGGTCTGGGGCTGTCCTGGACCATGTTGGTGTAGGGCGTAGCAAGCACCAGAGAAGGATAAGGTGGTGTTGGGATGTACTTTGGTGTCAGGCATATGGAAAAAATGTAGGGGTGGGTGGTGAACGAGGATGGGGAACCTGCTCTTTGGAGTTTACCCTGAATTCTGGCCAGATAGAACCGCCACATCTGTGCCAGATGAGAACATCTGTGCTTGCTTTGGACAGCGGTGACTATCCTGGAAAGAGAAGTTCCAGCAAGATCAATCTGTCCCAAACCTGACAGGCAGGAGGCACCGCCTGGGCGATGCTGGCAGGAGGGGCAGTGGGCAGAGGCACCACTGAGGGACAGAGCACAGTGTTTGCTCCCCTCCTCTCTGCCAGTGTCTGGGGACACCTGCAAGTCCCACATTGTATCTGATCCCTCATGTTCATTAGTCTAGCACGGACTGTCACATCTACATCCCCTCATTAATGAAACATTCACTGTGTTGTCCACAACTTGCATCAATTACCCTCAGCAGTCACGGAATTGTGGAATGGTTTGAATTGGAATGCACCTCAAAGCCCATCCAGTTCCACCCTCTGCCACGGGCAGGGACACCTCCCACTGGATCAGGGGCTCCAAGCCCCATCCAACCTGGCCTGGAACCCCTCCAGGGATGGGGCAGCCACCACTGCTCTGGACAACCTGGGCCAGGGCCTCCCCACCCTCACAGCAAAACATTTCTTCCTGAGATCTCATCTCAATCTCCCCTCTTTCACCTCAAAACTGCTCCCTTTGTCCTATCCCTGCTATCCCTGATCAAGAGCCCCTCCTCAGCTTTCCTGGAGCCCCTTTCAGCACTGAAAGCTGCTCTAAGGTCTCTCCACAGCCTTCTCTTCTCCAGGATGAACAACTCCAACTCTCTCACCCTGTCCTCATTCAGGAGGTGCTTGAGCCCTTGGAACATCTCCATGACCTCCTCTGGACTCTCTCCAACAGCTCCGTGTCCTTCCTGTGCTGAGGACTCCAGAACTGGACACAGGGCTCCGGATGGGGTCTCACCAGAGCAGAGCAGAGGGGCAGAATCCCCTCCCTCACCCTGCTGGTCCCGCTGCTTTGGATGCAGCCCAGGACACGGTTGGTTTACTCTCATCTCAAGCAGCACTCATGCAGAGCGGGTGTCCTGCACCAGCAGGCTTTTCCCCCATCCCCATCCTGAGCCCTGGAAAACAGAGTCTCTGACATGGAAATTCTGGAGCAGAATCTCTGAGCAGTTTTCACTTCAGGGGCACCAAAAGGCTGCAAGAACGTGTCCCCCCTCCTCACTCCCACCAAGACCAGAGGCAGGCAATCAGCCTTGCACCATGCGCTGCCCAAGCAGACAGGACACCTTGCAAAGGAAATCTATTTCCTTGCACAGCAGCACCTGCCGACCGCAAACCTTTCACTGCTGGGTGATTTAACTCCCCTTCTGCTTCAAATTAGGGAATAAAAAGCAAAAGTTTTAATGCAATGGAAGCCAGCACAGCGACCTCGCGAGTTGTTAAAATTTAAAAAGGCAACAATAAATCTGCTGAGCTGAGAAGAGCTCTCAAAAAAAGGGATAGATTTGTTTTCTCTTTATTATCTTCCAGGTGATTTTCAAGGCTCGCTGGTATTTTATTTCTTGTTAATTGTTCTTCTTTCTGAAGGAACAGCTCGGTCACCTCCCAGACCCTGAGCCAGGCATGAGCAATGGGCAGGGCAAGGTGAGAGCTAATGCCACTCCTGCCTTCCTCGGGGGAGGCTCAGCCTGGGACTGGGGCAGGTGCTTTTTCTTGCCTTCTTCCTCCCCCCCAGCTCAAACCAAAAGGTTCAAGGTATTGTGTCATTAAGAAGACAGAGCCACATTTCACAGAAATGCATATTTTTGAGCCGTTATCAGTGACTGGTCTGAACCCTGACCTTTCCTGCTGCCGTGGAGGACCACACAGCTCACCTATTCCTTTCTTCAAGGGTCCGTGGAGCTGAGCATGCCTGGGAAGACCTGAGCGCTCCAAACCCTGCAGGACGTGGTTTGATGGAACCCAGCAAGCAGTGAGCAGGCAGGTGCCCTGCGGGGATGTGGGTACAATGCTGTCCTGGCTCAAATCTCCTCACCCTACCCTTTCCTCTTCCAGTTCTGCACGCGGTGGTTCCCCACGAGCCAGAGAAGGGGACAGCTGGTAGGAAGAAACTCAAGCTCTGTTTGGGATCTCACCCAAGGCTTCTGAGCAGCAGGAGGTAGCAAAGCAAGCTGGGAAGAGAACGGCGATGCTGAAGGCTGTACTCATATATTTCTCCTCCTGGGAAGATGCCATTCCTCCAGCACAGCTCTTCACTACTCCCTGAGACCTGACAGCAGAAGCTGGAGCGTAATCTTCAGCAGCAAACCTGTACAGAGCACAGACCTTCAGGTCCCACAGAGCTGGTCCAGAACTGGTCACCTCAGCCCTGGTCACAAACAGAGCCCTGCGACGCAGACAAGGCCAGAAAGGAGAGAGAAGCTTTGGAGGGGTGATGGGGAAGAGCAAGGAGAAGGTACCTGGGGACAGGAGTGTGTGGAGTCTCACCACTTTCTTTAGGAGCAGGAAGACAATTAAAAGTTCACCAGAGGTTGAAAACCAGGTGGCTTCAGGGTCTACATCAGTCTGGGGCCAAAAGTCAGAGTTTTCTGGAGGAAACTGGCCCAAAAGGCACAAGAATGAAAGATCTCATGTGTGTGATTGCTTTCATGGCCTCATGTATATCAGAAGATCCGGACTTTCAAGTCTAGATGGAGAAGTGGTTACTCACAGCACTGCCCAACCTGCAGCTCCCATAGGAGTGCATCGAGGTATCTTCCTGGAGTCGTTCCTGTGAGCATCTGACAAGCAGTTAAATAACATTGCGAAGAATTAATCACAACCCCAGGGATTTACGAGTGCTCGGCTCACCACAAGCACCAGGAGAAGCTGCCAGCAGCCCTGAATTTTCAGTCCCAGGGAACCCCAAGTGCCAGCACAGCATGACAGGGTGTGATTGGAGATGGCATGATTAGGTACGCGCAAGAAGCTCCAATCACGTGGCTCACTTCCATCCCAAAATTCCCCTATAGATACACCCTCCATGCAGGAATTGCCCAGGGAGGAGAGTGAGGTTTGCACACATTGTGGGAAGAGCCCAGCACAGCAGAGCCCAAGGGCAGAGCACTGCACAGACTGGGGAAGTGGTGAAACTGCTGCAGAGCGCGGAGGAATCTGCACAAGTTTCTTCAGAGGATGCTGCTCACAGGCACACGCATCTCAGAGGGGTTCTGTTTGAAGCTTCCAGTCCGCTGCAGATAAAAGCCTCCCAAGTCAAGGACCTGCCTGCTAGGGCAAGGCCAGGATGGAGAGCAGAAGGTGCCACTTGACTGGGAGGTAGCTGCAGGTTGTGACATCCCCATCAGGCTGAGCAGGGTTCTGGGCTAGAAAAAGAGGGAAAATAAGATGTGGGCAAGGCAGGAGGGAACAGAAGGTTAATCAGAGCTGGGGATGGGGAGCATCACTGAAGCAGACCTCCAGCAGTGGACCCCACCCCCTGTCCCAGCTGCCTTTCCTGCCTGAGAGCTCCCTGATGTCTCTGTGCTCCTCCTGCTACTGGCACTGAGCAGCTGGAGAGCAGTTCTTGGGTCCATCGCTGAGCAGTGGTGAATCAGTGCGTGGTGTAACACAGTCCACAAACATGTCTGGGGTGTCACAAGGGATGGAGTGAGAAAGAGGAGATGGGAAAGGAAGAGGAAGAGGGAAACATGCAAGAGAGATCTTGTATGGCAGAGGAGAAAAAGCAGAGCCAGGTCTTGGTGGAGGAGAAATTTGTGATGCTGCTCTTCCAGCACTTACCCTGCGCCCATGAGCAAAACAGGGCTGTCCCAACTCTGGACACTGTTCAGAGAAACAAACCCCACAGCAACGGCAGACCCAGGTCTCCTCAGCTCATCCCAGCTGGCTGCACAGCACCATCCCTTGCAACCCACTCAGCCAGCAGCCCTGGTCCTTCCCTGGTGGACACCTGGAACCCACAGCGAGAGCAGGGGGGTGTCAGGCAGGGTGTCCAGTGCTGGCCATGCCAAGCCCTTTCTGCAGAGACCACGGTCCCTCTCCTGGACTTAGAGTGTGTAAGCAGTTAAGAAGTGATCTTGAAGAAAGGACCTATCCATGAGCAACTGATCCCGGTGCCATTCCTGCCCACCCAGATGAACCTCGCTGTCTCCCAGCTCAGCTCAACAGCTGCCGGTGTGGGACTGCAGGCACCTCGCTGGGATCAGGCACATCCCGTTGGGTGCTGGCAGGGTAAGCAGCAGTCTCTCTTGATAGAGTTTCCACCTTTTCAGAGAGCGTCTTGTGTACACTCAGACAAATGGGATACAGCACTCATAACTTCTTCTACAGTGAAATGTTTCATTTTTGTCACGAAACACAGCCTGTCCTAGCAGGGACCCTTGGATTGAAGTCCAAACAAGCTCAGAAGGGGTGCAGAAAGCAGCAGTGAGCAATGTGGCTGTTGGCTGCCCAGCTAGACCTGGCCGGATCCCACCAACTGGTCAGTGCTCTCCCCAAGGTGACCTTCCTACCATCACAGGGTTCTGGCCGACTCCGGGCACTCCTCGCACGGAATGGCTTTGCAAAGCCAGTCAACAAAACCAGTGCAGAGAACGTGGTGCTGTATGTGACCGAGGGCAAGAACGGCTGATTTAGGAGCAAGTGACACCGGGGCTCAAATAAGAGTCCTCTGGTGGAGAGCACAGCAAGATGAGCGAGGCCCATGCACTTAGGGCTTATTTCAGAAGTACAAGTTGGGGTTGTTCAGCCTGGAGAAGAGAAGACTCTGAGGAGCACTTAAAGCAGCTTCCAGTACTGAAAGGGACTCCAGGAAAGCTGGGGAGGGACTTTTTAAAAGGACCTGGAGTGATAGGATGAGGGGGAATGGCTTTATATTGGAGAGGGGCAGATTTAGACTAGACATAAGGAAGAAATTCTTCACAACGGGGGTGGGGAGGCCCTGGCCCAGGTTGCCCAGAGCAGTAGTCTGCCCCATCCCTGGAGGGGTTCCAGGCCAGTTTGGATGGGGCTTGGAGCCCCTGATCCAGTGGGAGGTGTCCCTGCCTATGGCAGGGGGTGGAACTGAATGGGCTTTGAGGTCCATTCTGACCCCAACCATTCCACAAATATGCAATTCTATGATTTTAAGAGTTGTGCCCTGGCCCCACCAGACCTGGTTCTCCCTTTGGTGTCCGTTACCCTACACACATGTTGCTCCCAGATCAGCTTTCTTCTCCCTTTACCCCCTGCCTCCTCCTCTCCAAGCTTGCATCTCTGAAGGATGGGCCCTCGAGCCCTTCCCAGGCATGTGCACACATGCTTACTTCAAAAGATGGCCAGAAATCCTTTCCCATTGCAAAGAGATTCTGGTTACCAGTGAGCAATCCTCTTTTCATTCAGCCTGTGAATCCCCAGAGAGTGATGCCTGGGAAGGTCTTTTCTGGGCCAAAAATACATTTTCCACTCATTTTTTCTCCTTTTTTAATTGTTTGTTGGTTACTCAGATTAGTGCCAAACCCCAGCATGTAAAACCTACCCCTGTCGACTTTTACTGCCCAAAAGCTCTTCCACAAACAGTGGGAGAGCACAGCGCGCTTCATCCAGAGGAAACTTGGATTCTACCTCTGTGGATACTCCAAGCAATTCTCTGAAGCGAACAAAATCATCGCACGGTGATGCCCAGGGTAAAATGCCAAGAAGTGATTCCTTCCTAACTTTCTTATTCAAAATGCAAGTGGATACAGTCCTGGGAGCCTGCTGTCATTGCCCCTGCTTTGGGTGGAGGGGTTGGACTGTACAACCTCTAGACCTCCCTGCTGGCTTCACTCCTGAGCCAAGGAGCACAGCCCAGCATCGTGGAAGGAGCAGCTCTGCTGTCCGTACGTGCCCCACTGCCCAGGATTAGCTCCTGCCCATTGCAGCATCACATCTGCTGCCCCTGCCCACGGCAGGGGTTGGAACTGGATGATCTGTGATGTGCCTTCTAACCCAAATCATTCTAAGATTCTATCCCCTCACTCCGCTGCCAGAAGCAGGGAGGGGACCAGAGCCAATGTCTGCCTGGCCCCTACGGTGATGAGCAACCCCTTCTCCTGCCACTTGACTCAGCCTTCTCACTGGGGAGATGCCAAAGGATAAGCACAGAACCATCCCAACCATTTCTGGCAGGGGACGGCCCGTGGAATGCAGCCAGCAGCTTCCCTGCTCTGGGGACTGATGTTCTCAGTTACAAGGAGGCATCAGCACACGTGGAGCACTTTGCATGCCAAGGTACAGCGGCAGCAGCACAAGGTGTGCCCAAACCTCCATCTGCAGTGGCTCTCCCAGTGCCGCAGACTGCTCCAGGGGCTGAGCTGTTCCTCTGTCCCATGAGGTGTATGAAGAACCACCCACTGCAGAGCAAAACTCCAGGTTAAAACCCACCGCAATCACTCCCCCTCCACTAACCAGCTCTGTCCTCACCCATCCCGCAAGCTCTGGGCAGGTCCTTGTGTTACACGTGGGTTAGACCAGCGAGGAGATGTCCTGCCAAGGACCAGGGACACTACGTGCTGTGACGTTGTTAGTCTGCACAATCTTGGACTCGGAGTTTTCTCCTTTGCTGCAGTCCCGAGTCTGCAGATTATATAAAGCCCCTGGCAGGGCTGAACATTCACTCATCTCCCAGAGTGAGCCAATCTGGATTTTTACATTCGTATGAAAAATTGATCAGTTCCTCGCTAATGCTGGGAAGTCAAATTCTCAGATTGAAAAGGGCACCGAATTTTATTTAGAAGGGGTTATTTTCATTCGCAAGCTGTGTCATTAAAAGCTTCAGAACCTGACAGCAAAACCTGGTAGCACCTCAGCAGATAATACGCAGTTTGTGCTGCTCGGAGGCAACTGTGCCTCTTAACCTGCTTTTCCCAGGCGATCGCAGAGTGGTGTTATCTGAATTTCCCCCAGCCAGGCAGTTATCTGATGAGAGAGTCCTGAAGCTCTGCTGCTGACTTCTTAAATAATATCCAGAGCTGCTTATTGATTGTAATGTGCCCCCTCCCGCTGAAGGGCTCGGGTGTAATCAGTGGCTCTGTGCAGTGTCACACAAGTGCTGCTGAATGCCAGCGGAAGATCCTGTTGCCGCCTGGCTCGAGCATCTTGTCATCAGCGTCTGCGTCCCGCTAACATCAGCCCCGCATCCAAACCTCTCACCCCACAAGCCTTTCTCGTCCCTCCATGGGGGACACGGGCTGAGGAGGCAGAGCGTGGAGGAGGAAGAGCATGGAGGAGGCAGAGCATGGAGGAGGCAGAGCATGGAGAAGGAAGAGCATGGAGGAGGCAGAGCATGGAGGAGGAAGAGCATGGAGGAGGCAGAGCATGGAGGAGGAAGAGCATGGAGGAGGAAGAGCATGGAGGAGGCAGAGCATGGAGAAGGCAGAGCACGGAGGAGGCAGAGCATGGAGAAGGCAGAGCACGGAGGAGGAAGAGCATGGAGGAGGAAGAGCATGGAGAAGGAAGAGCATGGAGAAGGCAGAGCACGGAGGAGGAAGAGCATGGAGGAGGAAGAGCATGGAGAAGGAAGAGCATGGAGAAGGCAGAGCACGGAGGAGGCAGAGCATGGAGGAGGAAGAGCATGGAGAAGGAAGAGCATGGAGAAGGCAGAGCATGGAGGACGAAGAGCATGGAGGAGGCAGAGCATGGAGGAGGCAGAGCATGGAGAAGGAAGAGCATGGAAGAGGAAGAGCATGGAGGAGGCAGAGCACGGAGCAGAGATGCTTGTTGCACTTGCGCACAAAACCAGGACCATTTGTCCTATGCTGTGGGTGATAGGAAGGGCTCTCTCTGCCATTAGCAGGTTGTGGAGCCATCACCGCTCGCTCTGGACAGCCAGAGATGAAATGCTGCAGTTCTTCATCAAGTGGTGCTGCCTGGGACTGGACATCTTCTTTAAGACAGGCAGAGGGACTTGAGGCCAGGGTGATGGGCTCCAGGCTAGCTGGGGTGGAAACGTGGGTTACAAGCATCCTGTTTTCTACAGCAGTGGCTGGGGAAGGGAAACATCCTCTGGAAACCATTACATGAGCAGCTTTCCGAAGAGATGTGTGCTGGGCCAAAGCTACCAGGACTCCATCCTGGCCCTGGAAACAGTCAGCCACACACAACAGGGATGGCCTGCCCAGAGAGCAAGAAGTAATTTTGCCCACTACTGTGAAGCTGCAGGTGGCCTCCCAAAGCTCATGACCTCGTGCCATGACCCAGCTCCCTGGTCAGGGACCCTCAGTGCCGAGTCCTGTTGGTCTCTGACTCTTGGCCAAGGACACACACACATTCCCTGCCTTGTCCAGAGCACCAGGTCCTCTCCCTGGCTTCCAGACAGCTCCATCTTTGGGCTCCCCCTGTTTATTTTCTTGTTTCTGGGCTGGGAGAAGGTGACAGTGAAAGCTGAAATTGCCAGGGAGTTACCTGATTCCAGAAACTGAAGCTTTATGCAAAGCACCAAATGTTGCAACAGAATAAAAAGGTTTTGCCCGTGTTTTCACTCCAGGAATGCAAAAGCCCCAGGGGATGTGGGGGAGATGGCAGGCACAGGAGCCAGGTTAGCTGGGACCAGCCTTCCCCAGCGCGTACACGTATGTAATGGAGTGGCACAAAGGCAAGAGAGCTAAATATTAAACCCTGGCAGATCGAGCCAGGAAAGACTTGGAGGAGCAGCTTGCTAATGGTGTAAAAGCTGGTAATAAAAGCTTTTTTCAAATACATCAGAAGCAAAGAGCCTGCCAAAAAGTCTGCAGAGCCAAGAGATGGTGAAGATGTAAGAGAAACACTCTGTGAGGAAAAGGTCACACAGATGAATTATCTGCACCATCGTTCGCAGCAAAGACCCTGAGACAGAGCGGTTCTGTGGAGATGGGGGTCTGGGGTGCATTTCAAACTGAAGCATCCATCAGGAACAGGAGCAGATCACCAGAAGCAGGTGGATTTATTTAGGGAGATCTGAGGAACCCAATGGTGAAACCGCTGAACTCGTGAGCTACTGTTGTCCTCGATACCGAAGGAGTGGGGAGGACAGAGGTGCCACGTCCTGAAAAGGGCTCTGGAAGGGATCCAGGCAGGCAGACCAGAGCCTGGCTTTGCATTAGGTGGGGGCTGCAAGGCCTGTGGAGAGCTACAGTGCTGGTTTATTATGCTGAATGACTGTGGTGGGTCAAAACAGACAAGTTTTAAGCACGTAGAATCGTAGAAACAAAGAATGGTTTCAGTTGGAAAAGACCTAAGATCATTGAGTCCAACCATCGATCCAGTCCTGCTAACTCTGCCACCAACCCATGTCCCAAAACACAACATCTACTCATCTTTGAAAGCCCTCCAGGGATGGAGACTCAACCACCTCCCCGGGCAGCCTCTACCAGTCCGTGACAAGACTTTCAGTAAAGAAATTACTCCTAATATCCAAACTAAACCTCCACCTTGAAGCCATTTCCCTTGCCCTGTCACTGGCTACCAAGGAAAGGGACCAACTCCCACCTCACTGAAACCTCCTTGTAGGTAGATGCAGAAAGCAATGAGGTCTCCCCTCAACAATGAGGAGCTGGAAATGAAACTACAGATGAAATTCAGCATCAAGGAATACAAGTCAATGTACCTGGGAAAGAACAAGGCACGCATGCGTGGATGAGCTCTAAATTAACTCATGTTATCATGGAAAGCAGGCAGAGGAGAGCTGCAGAATGGAGAATGAAAACATCGGGTCAACACCCAGTGATGCTCCAAAAGTCAAACTGAAGGAGAGGACCCAGAGAACCAAACACAACACATCATTGCAACCATATGATCCTGCAACTGATACCTACAACCCATCTCTGCCACCAAAAGGGGAGATACAGATGTTGAGGGCACCAAAAAGCAGACCTGAGGATTAGGGGAAAGACTATCTTCACCCATGTGGAAAGAAATCAAGTCCCCTTCAGCACAGGGAAGGTGTGAACGAAAGAGGTTTGACAGCAGTTTGTAAACCCATGGGCAGCACCGGGAGAGGAGCAGTGGGATTTCTGACATTGCAGGAGCTGAGGTCACCTCGTGGGAAGATCAGGTCAGACCAAACCACCTGTAATCACCTTGTGGGATTCATGGCCACCCGACACTGTGGAACCAAAAATGTTTTTTGGGATTAGGCTGGGGTTGGGAATCATAGGAGCAGAGGATCACAGGCAAATTTGGGCTGGAAGGGATACCTGGTGTCTGTCCAGCCTCCTGCTCCATGCAGGACAGGTTTCAAAGCTGCAGTAGGTTCTTAGGGCCTGATCCACTGAGTTTTTAAAGACCTCTGAAGGCAGAGATGATACCTCCCTGGGGCACCTGCTACAGGATGCACTGCTCTTGTGGTGAAGAATATTTTCCTCACAACCACATGGAAATTCATGTTTTGTAGTCTTGCCCATTGCCTCTGGCCCTTGCCCGGTACATCTCTGATGTGAGCCTGGCTCCATCTTCTCTAAACCATCCTTTTCCAGCAGCAAAAGACAGTGATTTTATCCCTTCTTCTGCAGTTTTCTCTTCTGTGAGTTGAACCAGCCTAGTTCCCCGCACTGAGCATCATTCATCATGTGACTGAGCCCCCTGACCATCCTTATTGCCTGGTCCACCTCTCTTGTGTTGAGGGTTCAAACCAGCACTACAGAAGCACCATCACCAGGGTTGGACAGAGAGAAACAGTCACTTCCCCCAGCCTGCTGGCTTTGCTCTTTCCCGTACAGCCCAATATGAACTCAGCCTTCACCACTGCAGGGTTGCAGTGGGGAGGAGAGATCCGTGCATGCACGCATGCAATCACAGTCTCGGTATTTTGCGGAATCAAACCCTATAACCCAAAATGAGTTACAAAGCAGGTATGTTCAGAAGTTACAAAGCAGGTATGTTCATCAGAAAGTCCAGAATCTATTGCTACAAGAGCACAACAGAAAAGTTTCCGGTCTCCATGGTCCAATTCTTTCCCAGGGCATTCATCCATGGCTGTAATTTTGCAAACCCCAGCTCCTGACAACTAAAGAGATATCAAACCTCTGCCCAAAGAGTGAGGGTCTGCAAGTGGAGGGGAAGAGATCCAGGATCTCCAGTCATATCACTCACTCGTGAGCCACAGAGGCTCGCGAGAGAATTAACAAACCACTTGAGTTCTTCGTTCTTTAGGCTTATTTTCCTGATTGTTTCGCAGGACACTGAAACACCCAAGCCCTGCCTCGAGAGCTTGGAGGCACCACGCAGCAGAGCTCTGTGAGCACATGGACAGAGTTTTGTGGTGTGGTTGTTCTGGTAGCAGCAATGTGGTTTCTCAGTTGGGGTCTCTCTTGGCAGGCACGGAGCTCTGAAAACACACTCATGGGTACAGAGCAAGCACAGGAGCTCCATCTAAGTCTGGAAGTCCAATCCCTTCTCATGATCGTCTGACTCCAATACCTACAGCCACAAGAAAAAGGTGTAACTTGCAGCAAAATAAAATTATGTGTTACGTGCTTGAGCCAGAACAGAGGTTTCCATCATGCTCAGGACAGCTTTGTGCTGCCCAGGGTGGAGGCACCAGCCAGAAGCACCTATCCCTGAGCGATGTCAGGAAGATAAAGGGTGTTGCTGACTTTCCAAGGGGACTGGATAGGTCCCTGATCACAGACGAATCCCTGCAGATCTTCTGGGAGGATGAA
Organism: Cuculus canorus; assembly: GCF_017976375.1. Classification (NCBI taxonomy): domain Eukaryota; kingdom Metazoa; phylum Chordata; class Aves; order Cuculiformes; family Cuculidae; genus Cuculus; species Cuculus canorus. The sequence continues at coordinate 2,853,772 of NC_071422.1, forward strand.
AAAGAGGTGAGAAGGGTGAGAAAGAGGTGAGAAGGGTGAGAAAGAGGTAAGAAGGGTGAGAAAGAGGTAAGAAGGGTGAGAAAGAGGTAAGAAGGGTGAGAACAGCACCAGGCTTTTCATTCGGGTTGACCAAGGACATCCCTGCCAGCTGGGACCAGAGCACAGGGGTCAGGACCGCAGCTGTTGTGCAGGGAGCAGAGTCCAGACCCAAGCTGCTGTGCCAAACAGCTAAGCTGAAGGGTAGTGAGCCTGTGCTGAGAGGCGCCAGTGCAAACCACAAGAAAGCCAGGCTGGGCATCTTTGTAGCACTCCAAGCTTGACAATTAATGCATGCAAGCCACTGAATTACAGGCTGGAGACACTGGGAGCCCAAATGGCAGCTAACGAGCGTTGCTGATTGGCTTTCCGGAGGCCGTGGAGACACAGACACTTATTCTTAGAGACAGGGATCCCAGAGGGACCCCGGCGGACACAAGAGTCTCTCCCCACAGCTCTCACATCCTCTCTGTCCTGGCGCTGGCAGCCGTCACGTGTCCCCTCCATCAGATGGGGAGCGAGGCAAGGACACAGGGAAAAGCTGGCATTCAGCCCTCACCCCCATGAGTCTGAGCAGCCTGAAACATCCCAACTAACTTCATCTCCTCCTTTCATGCCATCTATCTCTACTCTAAAGGGCATAACTTGTCCTTGTGAGGGACAGGGTGCAAAGCAGGTGTCAGTCCCCTAACTGCCAGGCAGAGGTCGAAGGATGCTGCTGCAGCAGTGGCTCTGGAGGTGCAGACAGAGTAGGAGAGGTGGGACAGCGGGGTTTCCTTAGGGTAGATCAATGTCCCAGAAAAATAACCAGAGTATCCAGGAATCACACAAAAGCATCACATCAAAGCCTCACACATGTCGGTGCTTCCAGACACACGATCCAGCACAGGAAGGTTTTTACAGTCAGTGCATGTTTCCCATCACACAACCAATTAATTGCTGGAAGTATCTAAATCTCTGGTTTTCTCTCCATCTCACCAAAACAGACACCACATGCTATTATCATTCCTCTTAGCTCCACGCTGGATTTTTCCTCCCTGATTATTTCTGAGTTTATGCTCTCCAAGCACCAGCCAGGCATCAGCCCGGCACCTCGCACTGCAGGTTGGCTCCAGCACTGACTGGAGCAACCAAGGGCAACCAGGTGGAAAATCCCTCCCTGGATCCAGAACCACTGCTTCAAGGTCAAGGCTGCCGTGTCCAGGTTAGGGCCGTGGCTCTGGGAGGACTGCAGCACCTTGGGAAGCTTGGCTGGATGAACTGGTTCAAACACTGGACCAGAGCAGCCCCCCCTGGGGCAGAACTGGTCAACCCAAGGCACTCGTGAGAGAGAAAGATCTGAGACTCTCACAAAGGCATCTCTAGAGAGGAATGTCTGCAGGGGAGGATTTATTCACCAATGCAGTAAGCAAATCCCCAGATCCCACCACTGAAATGCAGGACTGGACAGCTGAAGATGGCCCCAAATGGGATGTCACGCCTCTCAGTGCTAACAGCACAGACATCATAGAATCATAGAATGGGTTGGGTTGGAAGGGATCTTAAAGTCCACCCATTTCCACCCCCTGCCATGGGCAGGGACACGTCCTACTGCATCAGGGGCTCCAAGCCCCATCCAACCTGGCCTTGAACCCCTCCAGGGATGGGGCAGCCCCCACTGCTCTGGGCAACCTGGGCCAGGGCCTCCCCACCCTCACAGCAAAACATTTCTTCCTGAGATCTCATCTCAATCTCCCTTCTTTCAAATGAAAACCATTTCCCCTCATCCTGTCCCTGCACTCTTTGATCAAGAGCCCCTCCCCAGCTTTCCTGGAGCCCCTTTCCATGCTGGAAGCTTCTCTAAGGTCTCCCCAAAGCCTTCTCTTCTCCAGGCTGAACAACCCTTACAGTCTCAGCCTGTCCTCATACAGGATGTGCTCCAGCTCTCGGATTATCTTCATGGCCCTCCTTCTTCCCCATTGCTATTGCTTTCCCCTCAATAAATTTCACCTCTGAGTGATCCTTGTGCTCCCAGTTTCTGGCAGATGTCTCTGAATGTCCCAGAGGCTACAACGATTTGCCAGTTTCATGATTTTAGAAGGGGTGGTACAAATGATAGAGAAGACTGGTAACTGGAATAGATGACCATTAGAGGTCCTTTCCATCCCAAACAGTTCTATAATTCTATGAAGAAATGGTGGGTTAAGGAGGGCACGAGCTCATCCCGGGGCCTGTCCCAGTGGGTGGCCCACAAAGGCTCTACTTCAGCAGTGTGGGGGGTGTTCATGGAGCAAAACCACGACCTCCAGAACATCAGCCATGCAGCACCAGTTGTCATAGAATCATAGAATTTTTTGGTTGGGAAAAACCTTTCATAAAGTCCAACCGTAACTGTCCCCTATTAAACCATATCTCCTAGTACTTTGTCTGCTCATCTTTTAAACGTCTCCAAGGATGGAGACTCAACCATATTCCTGTTAGAAAAAGTCCCAGCAATCAATGCAAAGCCACGAAGGTCCTGGCTGATGTGAATCCAGACCCATCAGCAAAGCCAAGAACACACTTACTTGCAGAAGCAAAGATCAGCAATGGCCAAGGTTAACAAGAAGCCCATCCAGGCAGGCTCTTCCCTCTGCTCTATAGAAGCTGCTCAGCTCAGAGGGACCTCATGGGGTGACCTTCGTTTACATGGCAGGTGGAACGGGGTCCCTTTTTGTACACAGGATTGGACCGATCTAGACATTTCTCTTCATTTTCATAAGGAGAGGGAGGTTGTCCCCACCTTCTCCCGGGCAAACATCTTGTGTGCAGGTGTTAGAAACCTGCTGTTTCTCCACCTCAGGAGCGATCATCTCAAAAGCAGAGTTTCCAAACTACTTTGAGGTAATGATTAGATTGTTTCAGGATGACAAACCTCCCTGGAAAAGTTACAAGGACAGTTCATTGGCACTGGGTCAAAGCTAAAAAGCACTGGATTCAACAACGTGGCCAAAGGAGAAAGATCCCAGCGAACACGTATAAATCAGACACGACGGTTGTTTCTAAGAAGATGTAATTCAGACAGCCTGACGTTACAGTATTTCCTGGGATAAGCTGCCTGAAAGGAGTTCAGGAATCTCAAGTATGGGTGATGAGAAATTATCTTGGAACCAGCATATTCACTTTATTGAGAACAGTGGTAAGGTGCTCATAAATCTTTTGAAGAGCATTTCAGGTGCTTTTATGGCGCTTGCATGGGATTTATTGCATATTTTCAGAAAAAAATAAAATTTAAAAGGACATTGTCAAGCACTTTTTATAGCTTTTATTTATCTTTTAATCTCCATTGTTTGCAAAGCCCTCCTCAGAGCTGGAACATGTAATTCTGCCCTGTTAAATCCAGCAGACAATGAATTTTTCTTTCTGTTGTGCTGAGCAGAGGCAGAGGTGGTGGGGCTGGAGCTGGGTAGAAGTGTGCTGGGTGTCCCTCCTGCAGAGACAGAAGAGCACCTGACGTGGTCCAGGGGCTCCCTGCAGCCTACAGGCAGTCGGCGGGCTGGATTTCACCCTGGGGGGTAGCAGGTATCTTTCCCATTGTATTTGAAAGCCCATTTTTTCAGTGGTGTTGAAAGAACCCCCAGCGTATCCCAAAGGCTGCCTTGGCAAACCAAGCAGATAAGGACTGACGATGCTTGGGGCGTTCCTCAATGCCAGGCACAGCGCTTGGGGAGGGGAGAGGCTGATTTTTAACTGACTCCACCAGGACCAACACTGAAACCAAACTCAAATCATACCCAGGCTGAACATTCCCCAACTCCAATGGAGATGTTTTCCAAACCTGCAGCACTTCTGGCCAGAAACACAACCCCAGAGCTTTGGCTCCTGCAGCCTTCTTTGGAAAGCTTGAGTTTACTTAGCCTTCCCTGGCCTTCCTGTTAGTAATTGAAATGCTGCTCTTGGGGCCAGACACGTTGTGCTGGTGTCTCCTCCGCCTGCTCCCATGTTGCAGCACTCCAGGACAAGGTTGGACCCCAATGCCACACACCGAGGTCCAGGAGCCTCCAGTAGGGAAGAGACCAACAGAGCGAGCAGCTTTGCTGTGCTGCAGGCAGAGAAGAAGCTGCTCACCACGGCTCCATCCTCCTGGCAGGGATGAGATGCTGAGGCCGGAGGATGGAGTGGGAGGATGGAGCAGAAAGCACCGCTTCCAGCTTGACTCCTTCATGGACCCGGCCAACCCCTTCCAGCAACCGTTTCCCAGTAACACTCCCTGGAGTCTCTGCAAAGAGGAAAAAGTTAAGCAGATTAATCAGACAAGCCTGGCTCTTTTCCCCTTTCTTTGTCATCATTGCTGACCCCTCCAGTTCTGTGGGGTTTTTCTCTCCCTCTCTCTCCCATAAGATGCTGTTCTGCCTTTAAATACTTAATGGAAACTCATAAAACTATGTAGGAAACTGGAAAGAGGTTTCTTCTTGAAAGAAGTAAAGCAAAAAAAGTCTTGCTTGAGTGATGCAGAAAAAATAAAGGAATAAAGGAATCTAGCGAGCAAGCAGGGAAACAAGCAGGGAAGGTTGATTTCCACATGTCCAGAACATTTGCTTTGCCAGAAACTCTGTGACCATGAACATCAGGATTTTCAAGGTTTGTTCCAGACAGCCCATGAAATCAAAATGACAAAAATGAGGTCTTCCATCTCCAGCCATCTATTACCAAAGATATGGTTTGCTCTGAGCAGAAGTGTGTGACATGGAAACCATCCCTCCTGTGGCCAGTACACTTTTCCTACGAACAGCTTCAGCTCAGAAGGATCAGGATGCAGGAGGAGGAGATGCTGAGCCCGGCCATGCAGACCTGGAGAAGCCACCCTCCTGCTGCAGTGCCTTTTTCAGCAGCTGGGCTGCAGGGAAGCAGAAGCTGCTCCCAGCTTCTCTTCAGAGAGGATGCTTTGATCGGGTTTGTTATCAGGACAAGTCCTTGATAGACATTTCTTGGGCCACTTCCTGCCAAGGTAGGGCAGATGATGCTCTGACCACCTCTGCCCCAGCCCTTGAGAACTGGAGCCCAGAGTTCAATTCTGGAGTCCTCAGCACAGGAAGGACATGGAGCTGTTGGAGTGAGTCCAGAGAAGGCCACGGAGATGATCCAAGGGCTGGAGCACCTCCCGTACAAGGACAAGCTGAGAGAGTTGGGGTGTTTCAGCCTGGAGAAGAGTTGGCTCAGGGGAGACCTTAGAGCACCTTCCAGTACTGAAAGGGGCTCCCGGAAAGCTGGGGAGGGGCTCTGGATCAGGGAGTGCAGCTAGGAGAGGGTGCAGGAGAATGGCTTGCAGCTGAAAGAGGGGAGATTGAAACGAGATCTTAGGAAGAAATGTTTTGCTGTGAGGGTGGGGAGGCCCTGGCCCAGGTTGCCCAGAGCAGTGGTGGCTGCCCCATCCCTGGAGGGGTCCAAGGCCAGGTTGGATGGGGCTTGGAGCCCCTGATCCAGTGGGAGGTGTCCCTGCCCATGGCAGGGGTTGGAACTGGATGGGATTTAAGATCTTTTCTAACCCATACGTTTCTGTGATTCTATGATTCTATGTCTGTATATCAAAGCAAATTGCAATAAGAATGTGCTCAAACTCCAGCCCATGGATTTCTCCTTTCCCGGGGCACCAGGGCACTGAGCCCCAGCAGCTCCTCAAAGAGGGCAGGCTGATGGTTCTCGAGCTGCAGGTATTCGGCTCACTTCTGCTTGTGAAGAAGTGGCCCTGATGTGTTTTCTTTGTGTGTGGTGTTCCTCAGCTCCGACTTGCTGAAATGCTCCTGACAGAAGAGCCCTGGGGCTGGTGGCATCAATTTCCCAAGCAAGGGAAGTCTCTCCTTGGAGTACAATCACAGCAGCTAAAAAGCTTCCTCTGCAGGTTCATGAGTTTGTTTATTTCTGTTGCCTTTTATCTATTCACTGATCTATTTTCTTGCATTTTCCACAGTGTCATTGGAAGCTGAAGCTCACAGTGGGCTCAGCAATTAGTGGTAGCACAGAAATATAAGGCAAAAACAAGTATTGCTAATGAGCTGACACATTAAACAATGAGTCACACTTCCATAAGGAGCCCAAATCGAGTTATAACCCTAAATAAACAAGCTGTGAGAAACAGTTTACAAAATATGAATGTGTTACTTATTTAACTGCTGTTGAGAAGCTGTGATCTGAACCCTGAGATGTATTTAAATATTGGAAACAAATATTCAACGTGTGGTTTATCAGACCAATGCAGTTGGCCTGGATGGACCCTGCAGCCACACGTGAGTATGGAATCATAGAATCACTAAGGTTTGAAAAGACTTGTAAGCTCATCCAGTCCAACCATCAGCCCATGCCCACCGTGCCTGCTAAACCATGACCCAAAGTGCCGCGTCTGCATGGTTTTTGAACCCCTCCAAGTATGATGACTCCACCACTGCCCTGGGCAGCTTCTTCCAAGGCTTCGCCACTCTTCCCATAAAGAAATTTTTCCCAATATCCAATCTAAACCTCCCCTGGCTCATCTTGAGGCCATTTCCTCTCATCCTACCCTTTGCTCCTTGGCAGAAGAGACCAGCACCCTCCTTACCAAGAACTCCTTTCAGGAGCTTCAGAGAACGATGAGGTCTCTCCTCAGCCTCCTCTTCTCCGGGCTAAACAGCCCCAGGTCCCTCAGCCACTCCCAGAACCCCTCTACTCTATACCCTTCCCCAGCTCTGTTGTCCTCCTCTGGATGCACTCCAGCAACTCAATATCTTTCTTGTATTGAGGGGCCCAAGACCGAACACAGATTTTGAGGTGCAGCCTCACCATCGCCGAGCGCAGGGGCACAATCACCCCTCTACCCCTCCTGGCTACATCATTATTGCTACAAGACAGTATGGGCAACACAGGAGGCTTTGAGGTTGTGTCCTTCCCCACCTGCAGGAGGACCAGGCAGGGGCTTTCCTGCATGAGGTGGTGGAGGATGAGAGCCAGGAGACTCTGCAGGTGGGAACTTCCCTCCCTGCAGAGATAATGCCAGCAGTTTGGGATATATCAGACCCCTGCAGAAAGCCATCGCAGGGTCGGGCAGAGCTCTGTGATGTTTCATTTTGCGACCTACAGGCAAAACTAAGGATGAATGGTTCCTCCTAAATCATATCAGAACCTTTCTGTTTTTTCCATGGCAATGACAAAATGAAGCATTCTGAGTTCACCTGAAATAATTTATTTCATTCCACAGAAAATGGATTTGGGGTTTATATCTCTTTCTCCTCTTGGATTTCCTTTCATCCTCTCGACATGGGCAGCTTTAAAAGAAAAAGCCCTCTGCAGATATAAAATCAAAATCCTACATTTCCCTCCCCGTGGCCCACTCTGCTTTCAGCCAAAATGATTTGTTGAAGAGCAGTCAAATTCCAGACCTTTCTCCCCCAAATGGCACTGAGAATTTCTTATTCATTGAACTGGTCCTTATCGCTCCTGCACTGGGAGACCACAGGCTTTTGGCAGAGGCAGAGGTCTCTCACTGCTCACCCACCCAGCTTTGGCATTGCTGGGATATTATTCCATCTGAGGGCAAATTCTTCTTCTGAATCTCCTCATACTGATGTTCGCAAAACATGCGCTGGATCAGCAGCCGTTTGCAAGCTCAGAGAAGTTCACACACAACTGCTCAGCTGCCACTTGTGCCCTGGAGAAGACAGAGAACATCCTCTGTGCATCCTGGTAAGGAAGGAACAGGGACGGTCATCCCAAAGTCAGCTGTGGGCAAATCTCCTACCAAGTGTGTACAGAGCCTGCCCTGAGATCAGCTCTGCTGGAACAACACGGCTCTCCTGCCATGGAGGAACATCCATGGCATGTTTGTCCATTCACCATCAACTTCTTTATATGCTCTCCACCTTTTCTGGTCCACCACAAGCAGGGGACCAGCAGGCTACAGATTGCTTTGCACAGGAAACTCGCTGATTCCTACTCCTGGCCACACACCCAGAGCTTCACAAATGGGAATGAGGAGGGACTCCGACACTGTGAGGGCATCATGCCCTGTTCACAGAATCACAGAATCATTAAAGTAGGAAAAGCCCTCTCAGCTCATCCAGTTCAATCCTTCCTTGCCTACTAAATCATGTCCAAAGCACTACCTCCATACACTTTTAGAAACCCTCCGGGAATGGAGACTCCATCCCTGCCCTGGGCAACCTCTTCACCACTCTTTTGACAAAGAAATTTTTCCTAATATCCATTCTAAAACTCCCCTGGTGCAACTTGAGGCCATTTCCTCTCGTCCTATGCTTGTTACTTGGGAGAAGAGACCAACACCCACCTCAACACAACATCCTTTCAGGGAGTTGCAGACAGCGATGAGGTCTCCCCTCAGCCTTATGTGTGAGGAGCGTGGAGGTGGCTGATAGACCCCAGGCAGGTCTGTGTCAGGTGCCTCCTCCCCTGCTCCAGGGGACCACAGAAGCCTCTGATGCTGCACAGAGAAATAAGCGGGACTGGGACACCGTCCCTGCCGTGGTCCAGCTAGAAATTCGAGGCAGACCGATGTCTCTTCCTCCATCACTCCTGCTCAAAGTCTCTAGAGGTGCGCAAGGACAGAGCAGACTGAGAGGGGATGGTAATTCCCAGAGGGAATTTGTGGAGAGGAGATGTTATTCATCCCAAGGAAAGGACAAAGTATGTACTGGAGAGGGTCCAAGCCCTGATCACCTCCAACCAGGTCAGCAGCAGGTGGTCGGAGATGCAAGGCCAGCACTGAGACATCCTTTCCCACACTATTTTTCCTGGCAATGATTCAGGGAACCCCAGGGTTCACACAGCATTTGGGTCAGTCCAACAGGTCCTGTGGCAATCGCTGGTGGCCCTGTCACCCAGGAATTTGCCTGACCTGTCTTTCCAGACATTTAGAGTTTTGGTCTTCATGACGTAGTGTGGCAATGGGATCCAGAGTCTGATTGCACAAAGAGGTGTTGCTGAGGCATCTATAGGAATGCTGGATGTGGTGTTGGTGTCTGGGTGTTCTAGAGGTCGTGGAAAGTATGTACTGGAGAGGGATGGTGTTTCCCTGTCCTCCAACTCGATAGTCAAAGCTCCCCTGAAGACAGAAATTGGGAATTCCCAGCCTGCAAGTGCCGCCAAGGGGGAAGAAGGGTAACAGGGTTTGTGAACATAAAATCACAGAATGTTTTGAGTTGGAAAGGACCTCAAAGCCCATCCAGTCCCACCCCCTGCCATGGGCAGGGACACCTCCCACTGGATCAGGGGCTCCAAGCCCCATCCAACCTGGCCTTGAACCCCTCCAGGGATGGAGCAGCCACCACTGCTCTGGGCAACCTGGGCCAGGGCCTCCCCACCCTCACAGCAAAACATTTCTTCCTGAGATCTCATCTCAATCTCCCCTTTTCAGCTGAAAACCTTTCCCCCCCACATCCTCTCCCTGATCCAGAGCCCCTCCCCGGCTTTCCTGGAGACCCTTTCAGTACTGGAAGCTGCTCTAAGGTCTCCCCTGAGCCAACTCTTCTCCAGGCTGGACAACCCCAACTCCCTCAGCCTGTCCTCATACAGGAGGTGCTCCAGCCCTTGGATCCTCTTCATGGGGATGTGGGGATTTGGGGGTGCTTCAGCTGTGCCCCCTTAACAGCAGCGCTGAACCCTTCCCTGCAGCATCCTGCTGCTCTGAGGCATCCTTGACAGAAACTGGATGAGTTACTACATGAGCGCAGCCCCGCGTCCCCCCACATTGCCAGTCCCCAGCCTCACTCCTCCTCTCTGCCTTCGGTCTGTTAATGCCACCAGAGCCAGCTTTGGCCAGCACCCACACCACAGCTGGCTCTGGTGTGCCCTCCATGGCACAGAAAGGGTCATTGGGCACTGGAACAGCTGTCCAGGGAGGGGGTTGAGTCACCTTCCCTGGAGGTGTTTAAGGAACGGGTGGATGAAGTGCTGAGGGACATGGTTTAGGGAGTGTTAGGAATGGTTGGACTCGATGACCCAGTGGGTCCCTTCCAACCTGGTGATTCTATGATTCTATAATTCCAGGAGTTGCTCAGGAGTGTGGTTCCAGCTGTGATTTTTCCCATACCTTTCTGGCACTCATCCCATCCTCCCATCCCTCTCCCCAGGCTCTCCAGCGACTCACACATCTCCCCCAGCCAGAGAGCGAGAGTCCTCAAGTCACAAGTGGTGGAAGTACTGGCACAAGCTCCTGGGCTGGCAACATGGAGAGGTTTTATAAGTTTATTAGGAATAAAATAAATCCTAGCAATGGCAAAGCGTGCTGCTACGTAGAGATGGTAAAATTGCCCATAACAAGGGAGGAGAGGCAGATGTGATCAGTGAGTATTTCTGTTCTGTGTGTTTGGAAGGAAGCACTTGCAACACGCAAGGACAATGAAGTGCTCTTCAGCCTCTTTGTATCTAAGGAGAATGTCAAACAACATCTACATGGGACAAACATTTTCCAATCACCCTAAAAATAATAGTAATCTCAATAATCAGCCTAATTTCATAAGTCAAGAGTCTGAAAGGAGATGGTTGATGGTTTCTACAGCCCTCCAGTGTTGATGCTAAATGATTTTGTGACCAGAGGTATTAGGTGCCTCATACAGGGGAGGTCTAGAGCTCCAACTCACCCTGGCCCCATACGCATCAGAAGAGTACATGGATGAGGGGAGTTAGTCACTGAAACTGGTATCCGAGAGGCTGAACTGCCCTATTCAGATACCTGTGTCCCCTTGTCATCCACCATTCCTCCACTAGGTACCTCCACTAGGTACCACTAGGTACCTTCAGACAGAGGCTTGACACTGGGTTTGGTGGCTCCAGACAGGAGAACAGGAAGAAAATTCTGGAGAGCCTCCACACCATGGGGGTCTGGTGGAAGTCTGTAGACGCAGTGCTAGCTTAGCTGCTGACTGTTTGTCCCCAACCACCTGGAGATAGATTGGATTTATCTGGTGCCTGATCATGGTATTGAGGAATCAAGAAGGGAGGAGATGATGAGGAACCGTGCCTAGTTTGGTGCTTTCCATCTGCAATGGGAGCTTGCAGGGCTGACCACGGTCACTGCAGAGGAGTATAACGAGTTTACTGCCCTTCTTTCTGGGAGGCAGTGGGACACAAGGTTAGTGAGGATGGTGTTTCTTTGGGGCTTATGTCTCCCAAACCAGTGGGTCAGCAGCAAGGAGAATTGTCACACCATGGGGTGAGTCACCTGCCCTCTTGCACACAACAACTCAAGACAAACTAATCTGTGTCCGGAAAACACCCTTTTGTCTCCACTATCTGCAGAGGAATCTTGGATGAGCACCAAAGAGACCCACTTACATGGGAGAAGCTTCTGTTTGACCATCTGAAGTCTCTTTCTTTCCATGCACACAAGGACATTAGAGTGGCTGGACCACTGGACCCAAGCTCCATCCAAGCCCTGGTCCACCTCCAACCAGGTCAGCAGCAGGTGGTTGGAGATGCAAGGCCAGCACTGAGCCATCCTTTCCCACACTATTTTTCCTGGCAATGATTCAGGGAACCCCAGGGTTCACACAGCATTTGGGTCAGTCCAACAGGTCCTGTGGCAATCGCTGGTGGCCCTGTCACCCAGGAATTTGCCTGACCTGTCTTTCCAGACATTTAGAGTTTTGGTCTTCATGACGTAGTGTGGCAATGGGATCCAGAGTCTGATTGCACAAAGAGGCGTTGCTGAGGCATCTACAGGAATGCTGGATGTGGCGTTGGTGTCTGGGTTTTCTAGAGGTTGTGGAAAGTTTTCAGATACTGAGGAAAGATCCACAGCAGGGATACAAGGGCTGAAGGAAACACCTCGCAAGGGCAGATTTACACTGGACATCAGGAAGAATTTCTTCACCATGAGAGTGGTGAGACACTAGAACAGGTTGCCCAGGGAAGGTGTGGCTGCCCCATCCCTGGAGGTGGTCCAGGCCAGGTTGGATGGGGCCTTGGGCAGCCTGAGCCAGTGGGATGTCCCTGCCCATGGCAGAGGGTTGGAACTGGATGACCTTTAAGGTCCCTTCCAACCCAAACCATTCTATGAATCTATGATTCTATGATACTCACAACTCAGCAGGAATGATAAACACGCTGTAAATTGGAAAGCAATTAAATCCCAGGTCTGGCAGAGCACTTTGGTCTACAGGGCCAGAGCCCGTACCAGGTGAGACACCTAGATAGAACCATTTTTGTTGGAAACAAGGCACATTTTTTCAGTGAAGGGAGTTTAACTACAGAAGGGTGAGGCTCCATGTCTTGATGCTGCTGCAAAGATGTTTCAGCTTCAAGCTTTGTGCTCCAAATCCCCACTTGGGAGACAGTGGGGATCAGATCTTGCAATTTCTAGCCCATGTTAGCAAATGCCGAAGGACCAGCCAGAAAGGTCCTCAAATGCAAAGAAAAAAAGCCTCAGCCTGCCAACAGGGCTTAAATCACCTGTCCAAGAACACGCCCAGAGATGGTTTACACCTGAAAAAGTGTAAACCACCACATCTAGATGGCCCAAAGTATTCTTCTGCCTTTAAACTCAGTGAACCATTGGCCCTGTCCCATGGCCAGCAGCACTTGCTTCCTCTCAGAGCTGTCCCATGAAGTACAACTTGCCTTGAGCCATCACGGTGTGTTTACACACGAGGTCCAGATTGCCATTGTCCCCAAAAATTCAGGCCATTATTGTGCACACCGTGGCCAAGATCTTTGTCCATAGTGAGAAGTTGAGCCCAAAACTTTGTTCCGGTGGTGTTTGGGGCATCCAACCTGCGAGCTGGACTTGATGCTCCTTCTCCCCCTGCAATGAGGCTGTCTCATGACAGTGATATGTAGAAAACACACAGGAGGGGAATCGGTCCCAACGGTGCATCAGAAAACCTTCTCTGCCCCCTCTCTTCCCCCTCATCATGCCATCCCATTCCCACCCCATCCCTGCACGCAGGGTACTAGGGAGGGACAGGGGGACAATGCAGGAGGTGGTGGTCAGGGAGCCACCACATATGCACACCATGCACTGACTGTGGCCGCACGAGGGTTGGGGTTCCTGCCAGAAAGGTCTTGGGGCAAAGAAACATGGGAGCATGTCCAAATCCTGTGCGACTGCTGGTGCAGACACCATCGCCACACTCCTTTTACTCACCAATCTGCAATCTCTCCCATTATCTCCCACTTGAAGGCACTCAGGACATGTCTTCCTGGCCAGTGTTTGCCCAGCACAGCAAGTGGTGGAGATTTTTGCCTCCCTCAGCCGAGGGCAGAGGTGACCCTGCATCCGGGCAGAGTGTATCGGGGGGCTGACCTCTGGGTCTTTTCCCAGATGGATGCTCTATGAAGCCACATTTCTGCCCCCGGGTCAATCAGTGCAAATGATAGATGCTCTAAAGGAACCCCAACCAGCCTCTGGGAAGCAGATGAAGTGGTGTGACTTCCTTGGGAAGGGTCAGCTGTGAGTCCTATCCCGTAACAGTGATGATGCTAAGAAGGAATGTCACACAGAGAGGGGGGAAGGGTGATCCCTGTGCTCGGGGATATCAGAGAGCTGCATGCCCCAGCCCATGGGACACAAACACATCCCAGGGTGGTGCCAGGGTCCTGGCAGACTCAGCCACCAGAGAAGCATCCCAGGCACCTCTGGTGGCCTCCACGGTCACCCATGCTGCCTGGGGTAAGGGTGCAGATATGCAGTGCAGGCACAAATTCCCTCTGGGGCTGGGGAATGGGCAGAGGGCAGGCTCCTCCTCCTTGCCAGAGAATCCCCAGGAGCTTCAAAGAGAGGGGTGCTGGGTGCTGGGTCCCCTCCCCACCCCAGAGTCGTCAGATGCCCTCACCGGTGCAGTGAAAAGCGAAGGGTGAGGTGGAGCTGGACCTTGGCTTCCCTCTCCCCAATCTGCTCCTGGGGCCCCAAGACCTCTCCTCCCCTCAAGCACTGCCCCATCCCAGGATAAGCTGTCCATGGCTCCTGGTTCCCAGCAGCCTCAGGCAGGCATTGGCATCACAGTGGGAGACAGCTCCCTACCTTTGTAGTTTTACCTTCCTTCCTTGGCCTCAGACATCTCCGTTTCCAAGCTCTCTTTTTCTCTTAAGGCAATTTTCCATCCTCGCAGCACTGTGTCGGGAAGGTGTGTGGGGCAGGCACCTCAGCTCCACATCATAAACCATTCTCCATCCCCGAGCAAACAGCACAAAGCGCTCACCGTGGGCAGCCTCCCCCTAATAACCACCCCAGAGTACACCTTGGGTCTTAAGTACATGGTTAGAAACAGATCAGTGGGAGCCATCGCCTTAGTTCTCATCTGGGAATCGCTGCTAGCAATGAGCCCTGCTTCCCTCGCCCAGGATGATTTACTCTGATCTGCGCTATTGATTTTATTGTGGGAAATATGGTGATACCTAGAGAGAGAGAGACAGAGATTTGACTTATGGGAGCGTGTGGGGAAGACTCCCGTCCCCACCGTAGCGCCTGCCTCCTCTGCATCTGCACCAGAATTATTTGTAGTGTTTTATGCACCCATCTGCTCCCTGTGTGCTCTCTATAAATCTCACTGGCTCTCACACTCACACACATGTTTGCTTTCCATGTAGATTACTTATGATGAGAGTCTAATTAGACCCGGGGAAGCCTGCCTACAGAGCGAGCCTGGGGAGAGCTTAATTAAAGTCAATGGAGAAAATTATAGGTGAAAAAAAGAAAAAAAATTAGGGCAGCAAGGAAAAAATATCAAGAAAGAAGCTAAGGGGGAAAAAAAGAAGCAGGGAAGTAACAGCAGCAACGAGGGAGTGAGCGTGGCTGCCAGGCTCCCAGGAGCAAACGCCCTGAGCATCGGACCTCGAGGCCAGGAGCCACAGTGGTGCGGGGTGCCCGTGGGGAGCCTGTGGGGTGCCCAGGGTCTGCTCCGCAGGGAAGGGCGTGGGTGAGTGCGACAAGGTGCGTGGATGCACTCAGGGCTGAGCAGAGATCATAGAATGGTGGAACCATTTGGTTGGATAAGACCTTTGGGATCATCAAGTCCAACCATACCTGCCCACTAAACCATATCCCTGAGCACCTCATCCACTCATCTTTTAAACCCCTCCAGGGATGGGGACTCCACCGCTTCCCTGGGCAGCTGTTTCAGAGCATGGATTGTGCTGATCCTGCCCTCCTCTCTGGCATATCCTTTGCAAGGATGGTCAAGAAGAGCTGGGAGAGTCACCCGGGTCTGGATTTCCTCTTCATGTGTGTCTTGAGTTCTCCCAGTCTCATCCACATGGTACATCCATGAGCCGAGCAACTGGGAGAGACATAGAGGATGCATGAAGTCTGGTTCCTCACCACATCTGTCCCCTAGTCCGGGGTGGGAAGAGGGCACACGGTTTCATCCTCACCTGGGAATATGTTGCTGCTCTGTAAATTAAGACCTGGTCTGGGAGGTGATGGGGAACCTGGCCTGAGAGGGAAGCCAGGACTTGGGGGGTTTCATCAAGGGCACCCCCAGAAGCAGGGTGCTATTCCTCTCCCCCAGCAATGACACTGTGGAACCTAGTGACTTCTGGCTGAGGGAAAACATCTCTTTTAGAAAATCTTGATTTAAAGAACACAAATGATGGAGAATCCGCCACGTCTCTCGGCAAATTGCTCCAGTGCTTAATTATACTCCCTGTTTAAAAGATGCATCTTATTTCCAATTTAGGTTTTTCTAGCTTCAGCTTCCAGCCATTGAATCTCATTACATTTTTTATCCGCTAGATTAAAAAACCCTCCATTATCAGAAATCTCCTCCCTCCGTAAGTATTTATAGACCACGATCAAGTTGCCTTTTAACCTTGCCTTGATAAACTAAATAGCCTGAGCCACTCAGTCACAGTCTTACAAACCTCTTCTCCTTCCTCCTGCTCTTCTCTGAGCCCTCCCTGCTCCTGCACCATCCCAGACAAGGGGTGGACAGTGCCTGGATCAGGATAGGTGAGGAGGTGGTGTCCCGGGCGATGCCGTATGCAGACGGGGCAGCAGGACAGCCTGTTGTGCCATGGCCTTGCTGCGAGAGGTCTTGGTGTGCGTTAGAATCATAGAATGTCCCGAGTTGGAAGGCAACCACAAGGATCATCCAGTCTCACTCCTGTCCCTGCACAGGACACCCCCAACATTCACACTGTGGGGCTGAGGGTGTTGGCCAAGTTCTTCTGGAATATTGTCAGGCTTAATGCTGCCACCGCTTCCCTGGGAGCTGTTCCAGAGCTCCACCACCCTCTGAGGGGAGAACCTTTTTCTAATGTCCAACCCAACCCTCCCTTGATGCATCTTCCTGCCATTTCCTTGGGTCCTGTCATTGGTTAGCAGAGAGAAAAGATCTCTGGGCTCCATGTGGTACAAAGACAGAGAAAATCCTCCAGGGAAATACAGAGAGCGACAGGATGGGATGGCTTTGGGAATGGAGATAGGTAGTTAGGATTGATATGTGAGCAAAAGGGAAGCCAGGAGAAGAGAGGCACGATGCAGGGAGAGCACCGGCTTGATTGATGAAGCAACGTTTTTGGTGGCAGGGGATGCAAGATTGCATCACGAAGTCCACTGGGGATGATTCTGTTGTAACAACACTGCTCAGCGGAGAGAGCTGGGCAAGTGGGGTCCGTGTAAGCAGCAGGGAAGGAGCTCCAGAATGTCTATATAGATGTGTCCAGGGGCTCTGCCAGCTCTTGGAGAGCATCAGCTCAGGTGCAGGATCACCATCTCTCCTCTAGGAAGGTGCAGCCTGGGAAAGGTGCAGAGCATCTGAGCACAGACGGGAACACCTGGAGAATCTGTGCTGGAAAGTCATTTATGTCATAGGTCACGCTTCTGCCAGAGGTGTGACGAGCTCCCCCAGGACAGTCCTGTCCAGGACAGCTTGGCATCAGTGATAGAAGCATCTGTCTTCGGCCAGCTGGTTGTCCTGCAGAGCCGTGCTGACAAGAACAAGCTGAGCTTCCCACTGCTGGTTACTCCAGACCAATGCGAAGAGAGACATCCTTGAGTGACACAGTGTGTTTCCTACACGGTGCCTGCTCTCCCCTGGCTGGAGCGCGATCTGAGACAGCTGGTAGAGGGGCAGGATGGACCGAGGGACAGCTTCTGGCATCGTTTCTACAGAGCTCTAAATCGACATGTGCACTCCACAACATCATTTTGAAATTGCTGTTGCTTCTCCCACCCTGTCAGGCACCTTCTCCTGGGTCAGCGCTGTGTCCCTGGGATGATTTGCCATCAGCTTTGGCAGGAGCTGTGCCCAAAAATGCTGGCAGCCGATGGAAACATTGCAGCCTCTGTGTAGTTTTGGCCAAAGGCTGCGAACCATCTATTTCCCATGGCATCGCACCTTCAGTGCTCCCTCTCTGGAGCCCCCTGCCCCATCTTACATCCCCCATGCCCTCCTTACAGCCCCCTGCCTCATATCTCATCGCATCCCCCATACATTGGTGTACAACAAATCCCACAACTAAGGGGTGTTCTATAGGGAATGGAGTTCCAGAGGGTCTGCTCCTTCTCCTTCTTCGTGTTCCAGACTGTTAAATCCTCTCAAATTAGCCTGAAAATGGGTTTTCCTGGAAAGTAGTGATACAGATGTGCTTCCACTCGCAACATCCAGCTGTGGAGTCCACCGCATCAGCTTAACCTCATCCTCCCTGACTCACAGCTGGAGCATCTTGCGGTAGAGCTTTGCCCAAAGCCACCTACTTTTGTGTGACGGAGACCCAGGTTTGGAGTCCAGGGCACTATGAAGTCCACCAGGATCTGGGGAGCTGCACCTGCAGAGCAGCGAAACCAGGATCCCGATGTCTGCACAGCCAGCATGCGGTGGGGGAGGCTTTCTTTGTCCCTGGAAAAACTCCTCACACCCCCAGCCACAGACCCTGGCTCCTCTTGCCTGGTGTCAGATGCAATAAGGGAGACGAGCAGCCAGCACACACTGTGTGGTCTCCCTCTGGCTTTAGGCTCCCAGAATTTCTTCTTCTCTCTGAGCTGTGTCAGGCTGAATAAAACTAAATAGATCCTGATGGAGGAAAACTGCAGTTAAGTGGGTTGGCTGACTGCTTGCCTTCTTTTTATTTTGCTTTCTGACTTGTCACAGATAGAAAACCACCAGGGAAATGTAGTGACAGGCCCTCGGTCACGGTGCCATGCTCTTTCAGACAGTCTCCCTTGAGCCTGGTTGGACCTTCTCCCTGCCAGTACAGGAGGCCACTCTGGTCCCAGGAGGAGGTTTGGCATCTGACAACTACGAAATGAAAATTGTGTCACCTTGTTCCTGGAAGATTAGCAAAACATCACCCAATCCCCGTGGCTCCAAGTCAGCAGGGTCCTGTCTACAGCCATCCTCCTCCTTCGAGGAGCAGACAGAAGCTCAAGGCGATGACCTGGTGGGAGGCAGACACCATCCCGGGGGGATGCTCTGCTGATTGTCGGAGGTTGAGGAAGACAAAGATCAGAGCTAAGCCTTTGCAGAATGACCACATCTCGTGATCTCAATGTACTTCTCGTGATACCTGATGCCATAGCCTCCGGTCCCAGCACCATGTGAGCAAAGTAGTCGTGGCTTTCTTCCAAATGTGCAAGTTTCTAGGGCACATGATGGTAGAGACGCCTTGCAAACCGGGTGATGAAAGCATCCCAAGAAGGCAGGATGCACTTCAACAACTGTCTTCAAATCTTCTGGGTTTTGAGCCAGTCTTACAATTCTGGGGGCAGGGGGGAGGGCAATTTGTGTTTTTCTTTATTTAGAAGCTCTCTTCCAGATCACTGTCCAGAGCATCTGCTAGGCAGCATGCAGCGGCCATGGTAGTGAAAAAAAACACTGGCTCACTGCAAAATAGTGGCTGGTGGGGAGCTGCTTCAGTGCTGGCCTTCCAAGAGTCTCCGTCTGTACTCAGCACTGGTGAGACCGCACCTTGTGTACTGTGCTGAGTTCTGGGCCCCTCACCACAAGAAGGATGTTGAGGCTCTGGAGTGTGTCCAGAGAAGAGCAACAAAGCTGGTGAAGGGGCTGGAGAACAAGTCTTACGAGGAGCGGCTGAGAGAGCTGGGGTTGTTTAGCCTGGAGAAGAGGAGGCTGAGGGGAGACCTTATTGCTCTCTACAACTACCTGAAAGGAGGGTGTGGAGAGGAGGGAGCTGGGCTCTTCTCCCAAGGGACAGAGTTTCAAAACTCCTCTCATGGCACTGAAACTGTTAAACATCATCCACAGACATGCATGGTCTGGGATCAGACAGTTTGTGCCATCCCACAATGGCTAGACAAGATTATTGACAGTAAAATTAACCCCACCACGTGTGGCATTTGTAACCAAAGTCAGGAACAGAGTGCAGAAACACCAGGGAATCCCACAGAGAATCTTTAATCCAGGGTTAACACAGACCTGCTGGATTTAACAGGGAAAATTGCTTCTCGTTGGCAGAACATGACTCAAACACCATGAAATGGCAGTGATTGGCAACACATCAAGTAGCAATGTAATTCCCTCTTGGAGTTTGCTCACTGTGAATTTCTAGAGGTGCTGAGGACAACAGGTGAATGTCTGTGATTTCTGAGGCTCTGCTCAATAATTCTTTCTACCCAGGCGCCTGCAGAACCCAGTAAAATGCCAACCATCAGCTGCTGCCAAGGATAGGTGCTCCCACAAGTCCATCGCAGGGAGCGCTGGAGTGATGTTATGATGACCAACAGAAATGTGCCATTCATAGACTTTTCCCTGTAATAATTTTTCTAGTTTATTCCAGACATTCCAGTGCTCCTCCCAAACCTCAGGAATCACAGAATCATAGAATCATTAGATTGGAAAAGACCTTAGAGGTCATCATCAACTCCAACTGTACCTGCCTACTACTAAATCATATCCCCAAGCACCTCATCCACCTGCCTTTTAAACACCTCCAGGGATGGGGACTACAACATCCCCCTGCACAGCCCCTGAGAAACCTTTCTGTGAAGAAATTTTTCCTCGTGTCCAATCTAAACTTCCACTGGAGCAGGTGACACAATTCCCTCTGGTCCTATCACTTGGGAGAAGAGACCAACACACATCTCTCTGCAACATCCTTTTAGAATTTCCAGACATGGGGTTTCATCTCTCCCTTTCTTCTATTTTCTTGTGTTCTTTCCTTTCTTTTCTCTTTTGCATTTCTGGTGAAGGAAGAGACAAAACCAATAGTAATTTTACATCCCTAAAAGTGAGATAATTCTTAAGTGCTGCTTTTCTTGTAAAGGACACAAGTTTGGTATCCTTTTCACTCATCCAATGTATGATTTTTTACTCAGCTTTAATCATAGAATCATAGAATAGTTTGGGTTGGAAGGGACCTTAAAGATCATCCAGTTCCAAATCCCCTGCCATGGGCAGGGACACCTCCCACTGGCTCAGGCTGCCCAAGGCCCATCCAACCTGGCCTGGAACACCTCCAGGGATGGGGCAGCCGCAACTTCCCTTGGCAACCTGTTCTACTGTCTCACCATCAAATTTAATCCCATCAAATTTTTGAGACTCTCACCACAGCCACCTCCTCAGATGTCTGAAGGTCTCCAGATCCTGGAGTCACCAGCCTGTGAGTTTTTTGGGTTACACCAACTGATCTCAACTTTTTCCATGAACCCCACAGGCAGGAACAAAGACAGAATATGTCAGAGGCAGATGCACAGCAAGAAGCAGACACGGCCAGGTCCTAAGCATCTGCACCCTGTCAAGGTTCCACATATCTCGACCGGTCCAGCTGTACCATCTTCACTCAGCCTCAGGCATCCAGCACAGGTATGTTTGATGCTTTGGCATTTCGTGGGACGTGTTTCAAGATCTATAACGGTGATGTTGTTGTGGCAACAGTACCAGCAAATAAAGACCAAGCTTTCCTCAGTCCTAACTGCATGTCAGACCAGGAGGCCAGAGATGTGTCCACAACCGGGTATTTCTGCGCTATAAAAGCAGACACTTAGGTCCCATGGCAAATGTGGATTCAATCACTGACAGAGGACGATGTTTTCTATTCTATCAGTGTATTTCATTCACCCAACTCAAAGTGTTTTACAGCAATTCCTCAATCATTTAAACATTGGATCAAGCTGCCCAGGGCAGTGGTGGAGACTCCATCGCTGGAGGGGTTCAAAAAACTTGTAGATGTGGCACTTTGGGTCATGGTTTAGCAGGCACGGTGGTGTTTGGCTGACAATTGCACTGGATGAGCTGAAAGGTCGTTTCCAACCTCAACGATTCCATGTTTCTATGAACAGGATGGCAGACGATTGTCTTCTTTCCTCTTCCTCTGAAAGAACCCTGTTGTGGTTTAACAAGCTCAGTTTGTTTTCTGCTGTTACAGGGATGCCAGAAAAGTTTGGACTTGGGGCTAACTTAGCAGCTGAAATGTCTCACAGCTCCCCAGGAGCAGCACTCTCAGCATTTCTCATAGTGGGGGCCACTTCTTTACTCACCACCTAATAACGTGGTCCCACCAGGAGGGCTCTGCTGCTGTTATTTGGTCATGATTTTTGCATGAGAAATGAACCACGGCAACAAACGGGAACACGGATGTCTCTGAGCAGCTCAAGAATCACAGCAAGTGCTGGAAATCAATGTCTTGGTGTGTGCAGGGCTGCGGACAGTAACCTCTCCCCACGCCAGCAGGCTAATCAGTGCTGATTACACCAAAGCTAGATTTTTCCTAGAGAGGTTTGAAAAACCTGAATGTCAAGCTGCTCCCTCACACCATGCCCCCCACCCTCAGACAATTGCACTGAACTTCCACAGGTTTATGACCTTTCCAGTGCTGAGACCATGTTCCCTCTGGGCTGGTTTTTCCTGCCACCCTCCAGACATCTCTGAACTGTTTTGTCCCAGCAACAGGGGTCTGGTGGTACTGGTCTTCACCAGCCTCCTGAGAAAGGAAGGCAGGGAAACTGAGCCCCCGTGCTGGTGAGAGGGAAGGATTCCCCTGCGGATGCTGAGGCTCTGCTGGCAGAGCAGGTGGCTGCCAGAGCGATGTGCCAGGGCTTGCCGTTGATTTATCGGCAGGGCTGGTAGGTGTTGCATTAGGTTAAGTATTAACAGATCTCATGAGCCTCGTTAGCTGTCCCCTTTTCACTCTCCAGCTGAAGAGTTACTGCTCCAAAATCTATAGCACTTTGGCAGCTGCCTGGCTGATTCCCAGGTTAACCCTCGCCAAGCCTGCTCCCTCAGGCTCGCTGCATAGATCCGTGTGCACATCATGTGCATCAAGAACCACAGCAAAAAGCATCCCAGTCCTGGTGCTGGTCTGCTTGAGCCAGCAATGTATTCAGAAAGGCTTGTGGGCATAGGACGAAGGGGGATGGGTATAAACTGGGGAGGGGCAGATTTAGACTGGACATTAGGAAGAATTTCTTCACCTTGAGAGTGGGGAGGCCCTGGCCCAAGTTGCCCAGGGAAGCTGTGGCTGCCCCATCCCTGGAGGGGTTCAAGGCCAGATTGGATGGGGCTTGGAGCCCCTGATCCAGTGGGAGATGTCCCTGCCCATGGCAGGGGGGTTGGAACTGGATGATCTTTAAGGTCCCTTCCAACCCAAACTATTCTATGATTCTATGCTTGCTCAGCAGCGAGTAGTGAGGTCTGTTGGATCATCTTCACGTGCACGTGTCTCTGCCCTCTGTAAAAGAGCAGTCCTCTCAGCACAGAGCCAGCGTCCCCAGCTCTCCAGGCTCAGAGTACCAGCAAAGCCTTCTGACACAGACCCAGGCACTGGGAAATCACCCTGCTCCAGAGATCAATGCTGCAAACAGCCCATGGGGTCTGCAGGAGGATCTGTCTGGCTGAAGGTGGGCATTTATCCATCAGCATCTCCATCAGGGTCAGCCTCTCAGCAGAGTCCATCCCTCCCTGCAAACGCAGGTGTCTTCTGCAATTCATCACCTCACTAGAGTACACACCAACAGGCTTAGGAGAGCTGGATTCCACCGGATGCAGGACAAGTCCCCAGGGTGACCAGGTCTTGTGGAGGCATTCAAACTGTGGACATCCATGTTTGGTCAGACAAAACCCACGGTTGGGGTTCTGCTGCAGTGAGTGCCCTGGGAGGGTAATGCAGACCGTACCAAACTGCTGGAGGCTTCCCATCTCCATCAGGAAAGCGGGGCAGCCATGGGGCTGTGGATCTCAAAAGATTTTTGCTCTGGAGAGCACCAAGCAAAGTACCAGGAGTGAGCACAGGAGCATCTGGTCTGACCACCACGTACCCAGCTCTCAGCTGTGGTTCCCTCTTTTGGGTTGATGACAAGGATCCCTGTTCGTCAGGCATCCTCAGCTCTGGATCAAAAGGCAACAAAGTTGGGGAAGCGTGCTCAGCTTCTCGATCCCCGTGCTGTGAAATATCAGGACCTTGTCTCCAGTTGGAGTGCATCTGGTTTGCACTCCTCCAGAAGAGGCTTCCACCATCTCTGTCTCACTTGTGTGTCTCCCTGGCACACCGGAGCCTCATAATTCACACCAGATCCTGATGGTTTGGCAGAAGCATGAGCAGGACGGACATTCAGCAGGGCTGGAGTGACTTTTGCTGCCCTGCCAAGTTCAACCCAATGTCCACAGAGGTGACAGGGGAGGAGCTGGCAGGGGTTGCAGATGGGGAGATGGCATGACCTGGCTCTGCTCCTCAAGAACAGCTCTCGCTTCAACAAGCCTTGGACAGTTTCTGCTGCTCCCTGTAAGTCCATGCTGGAAAGCACTTCCCTCAGACCTGTTAATTGTTAAACAACTCTACGCTTTAATTACAAAAGAGCGTCAAGCAGCCAAGTACATTACAGGGAGAGATGAAGGTTAACAAGCTGGGCAAGGTCATTATCGGGCCTGCTCCTCCTCTCCTCCAGCAGGACTGGAAAGGGCTGTGCAGTCCCAGGGCTGATGCTTTCACACTGTTCATTGATCAGCCCCGTGCTCTGGACAGCTGATTGCCCAGGCAGGGAGGCTGTTGCTGTGCTAGACACCCCCCGGCACACAGTCTGTCTCCCTGCTGCTGCTGTGGGATGCTGCTCCAGGGGCACAGCACTGGGAGCCGCTGGTGGGGACCTGGGCACTGCACCAGTGCTGGGGAACAGCTGTTGTGAGCATATGACAGTGCAGGTAGTGTCCAGCATGAATATCTGTTCAGCCCTGTGGTGTAGTGATGAGCACACAGAGCCTCCTGCTACCTCTGCGGGCCTCTTAGAGAGACTGCACATGGAATCATAGAATGATAGAATGGTTTGGGCTGGAAGGGACCCCAAAGATCATCCAGTTCCAACCCCCCTGCCATGGGCAGGGACATCCCACTGGATCAGGCTGCCCAAGGCCCCATCCAACCTGGCCTGGAACACCTCCAGGGGTAGAGCAGCCACAGCTTCCCTGGGCAACCTGGGCCAGGGCCTCACCACCTTCATGGTGAAGAAGTTCTTCCAAATGTCCAGTCTAAATCTGCCCCTCTACAGTTTATCTCCATTGCCCCTTGTCCTGTCCCCACAAGCCTTTATGAATAGTCCCTCTCCAGTTTTCTTGTAGCCCCTTCAGGTACTGGAAAGTCACTATGAGATCTCCTCAGCGCCTTCTCTTCTCCAGGCTGAACAACCCCAACTCTCTCAGCCTGTCCTCATAGGGAAGGTGCTCCAGCCCTCTGATTGTCTTTGTAGCATCCCCTGGACCTGTTCCAACAGCTCCATCTCCTTTTTAGGTTGAGGATTCTGAACTGGACACAATACTCCAGATGAGGTCTCACAAGAGAGGAACAGAGGGGCAGAATCCCTCACCCTGCTGCCCACTCTGCTTTGGATGCAGCTCAGGACACAGTTGGCCTTCTGGGCAGCGAATGCACATCGCCGGCTCATGTCGAGCTTCTCATGGACCAGCACCCCCAAGTCCTTCTCTGCAGGCCTTCCCTCAATCACGTCATCCCCCATTGTGTAAGATTGATGGAGATGGGCCAGGGGCAGAGAATATCTTGGATGACTGGGGTTCAGGAAACACTCTTCCATGGTCCAGAGCTGGTTGTGACCTTGGACTCACAGGCAGTGACTGTGCTGTTACTCACACAGTGGAAATGTCCCTCAGCATCTCCGTACCCTGCTGTGATGTTGCTGGTCCCCATGGCCAGCACCTTGCCCTCCCTTTCACAGGGGAAATCCTTGAGGCAAGAACTGGACTATTTCTTCCTCTCAGGAGTAAGTTTCTAAGTGTTTGGAGAAGGCTATGTCTCATCTAGGGGAAAAAAAACATGGGATCTGACAACTCTGAAATTGCTTGTGTGGAAGTTCTTCCATAGGACCTGGCTGCAGCACTCAGGACACACACCATGCCAGGGAATCAGGCACATAAAAAGCTTAGGACTTACTGTCACTGGTGTGGACCTTCATGTGTTTAAATACCTTTGCAGATACAGAGCTAAGTGACATCCTGAAGGTCAGTGAGGAGATCATCATGCAAGCCAGGAAATGATCCAGCCTGGCTGCATCATCCTAGTGCCAAGGGGGTGTCAATGTTGGCCAGATGCTCTTCACAATCCCACCAATAACTTGGCTGTAAATACCAAATCTCTCTGGATAAAATTTGCAGATGACATAAAGATTGGCAGAGCGGTGAGTAACGAGGCAGTCACACAGAGCTGGATCTCTTCCCTCGCTGGGCCCATTCCAACAAAAGATGTTTTAATAGGCTCGGCTACGAGGCAGCACACCTAGGTGCAGAGCTGAGCTGAGCCCACGGTCCTGGCAGTTGGGGATATGGGAAGTCTGGATGCTGCAAGGACGTCCATCAGCTCCCAGGACAAGCAAGAGCAGGGTAACAAGCCGGATGGAGAAGCACTGGGACAAACAGACCCATCAAGCTGAGGTACAGCAAGTCAGGCTTCAGCCCACACAGCCTGAATGTCTCCAGCTGTGTCCAATGGTCCTGAACAGGAGCCTTAGAGGCAGCCCAAGAGCAGGAGCTGGATGTCACTGTACAGGGGATCAGCAAGTGGAGAAAGCTGGAGAACAACTGGCATGGGTTGTCCACAGACCAGAGCCACCTACATCCCTGGGAAGTGTCCATACAAAGCAGGGAGCTGGAGAGAGAGACAGTGACTCTCCCCAGGGAGCAGCTGTGCCAGGACCAGCAGGGAGAGAGGGCAGGATGCTCCGCTGTCCTGCACCCAGAGCTGCTAGGAAAAGAGAGGGAGGAAGGAACCAGAAATGGTCAGACAGCACAAGAGTTCATATGTGTGTGGACACTGTCCCAGCAGATTCTCACATAACACTCAGGACGAGGGAGGAAGACCGAGGGACACCGGCTGTAAAACAGAGATAGATGGGCTCAAGTGAGACATCAGGCTTGGCCTCTGGAGCATGGATGCAAAGCCACCTGCACACATTGCCAGAGAGGTGGCACACTCATCTTCAGGAGTCTCCAGGACCAGGTGCTTTGAGGAGCAGCACTCGGGCTGCTCTGCATCAGAAGGGCCAGGCAGGGGTGCAATGGGGTGCAATGGGGTGCCGTTCTGGCAGGTGAAAGAAGCTGGTCTAAGTGTCTCTCCTCCCTTAGACCAAGTCCAAAAGTCACTGTCTAGCACCCTGACCCTTTGTCCCTCAGCCTCCCCAGACCCTCCAGGTGAATCGGCTCCTCCAGGGAAGGTGCATCTCCATGGGGCACCTTGAAAGGCACAGTTGAAAGCAGGGAGCAGCTGACAGCCAGCTGGGAAATCGCTCATCTGGGAAAGAGGCTTTTGATTTGAAGTATCTCCCAGGCATTGGTTGAGGCTCTTTAAAGTAAGCCTGTCAAGTGTCTACATTAATATTTGGCAAGAGGAGGAGAAGGCATTAGCAGGGTCGGCTGGCAGCCGCGTCCCAAACCCATCAGGGCAGAGAAGGGAGACTTTGTGGAGTGGCACAGCCAATCTCCACTTGTCCTCCTGCCAGATGGAGCCCCTCTTCCCAGGATCTCTTCCTTGCTTCCAGATTCTTCCTTCTCGCAGGTAGAGTGCCTGTGCCAGCAGGAGTTTGCGGGCACGGGGTTGGTAGCCACATCCATGCTGGGTGACTGAGGCAGCATCCAGCTCTGGGCATGGGTGCTCTGGGTGTGCTTGTGTGTGGCCACAGGGTGAGTCACATCTGTTGGAAGGCGTGCGGAAACTGGTCTGCCAAGGTCCACTAACCTGAATCCCAAATCCTTCTCCCTTCCTACGCCGCAGGGAGGAACAACTCTTCTCTAAACTACGTGGAACACCTGATGCTCAGCCCTTCATGGAGGTCAGCAATAAGGGCAATAATATGGAGAGGTTAAACCATCAGTCCAGGCTCTCAGAGGACGCCGGGCTCAGCATCGGGACTGTAATTTCCTCGGTCCCTGCTTAAACCCTCTGTCCCCACTGTCCCCAGGCTCCCTCATGCCCCCTCCCCTGCAGCCTGAGGTCAGCCCTGTCAGTTTACTCAGCGTCACCACCTCCATGCAAACAGTGAAGGAAAAGTGGGTTTACGTTTAGAAAAGAAACCCCAGGGAGTGCTCAAGGACCAGGTTACCTGTCCTCACACGGAGGAATTCCTCCTTGAGCCCAGTAGACCTCCTTTCCAATCACCAGATTCCCCCACTGCTCCCAGCGAGCCCTTTTCCCTGAGCTCACAGGCTGCTGCTTCCCGAGAGCAACAGAAATCTCCAAACTCCTTAGTCATAAAATCATGAGATGATTTGGGTTGGAAGGGACCTTTAAAGCTCATTGACTCCAAGCCCCCTGCAGTAAGCTGTGACATCTTCAACCAGATCAGGCTGCTCAAAGCCCCAACCAACCTGGCCTTGAACCCCTCCAGGGATGGGGCAGCCACCACTGCTCTGGGCAACCTGGGCCAGGGCCTCCCCACCTGCACTGTAAAAAAGTTCTTCCTTATATCTAGACTGAATCTCCTCTCTTTCAGGTTAAAACCATTACCCTTTGTCCTGTCACTAGAGGCCCTGATAAAAAGTCTGTCCTCATCATTCCTGCAGGCCCCCCTTTCATTACGGAAAGGCCCTAATAAGGTCTCCTTGGAGCCTTCTCTTCTCCAGTCCAAAAAAACCCAAATGTCTCAGCCTTGTTTCATAGGAGAGGTGATCCATCCCTTTGAAGACTTTTGTGGCCCTTCTCCAACAGATACCTCCAGCGATGGAGATTCTACCATCTCACAGGGCAGCCTCTGATAGTGCTGGAGAACCCTTTCAGGGAAGAAATGTTACCTGATGTCCAGCCTGAATCTGCCCTTGAGGCCATTCCCTCTCATCCTGTCTCTTGAAATCTGGGAGAAGAGACCAACGTTCACCTCACCACAACCTCCTTTCAGGCAGTTGTAGATAGTGATGGGGTCTCCCCTCATCCTTCTCCAGGCTAAACAGCCCCAGGCCATAGAATCACAGAATCATGGAATGGTTTGGGTTGGAAGGGATGTCAAAGCCCATCCAGTTCCAACCCCTGCCATGGGCAGGGACACCTCCCACGGGCAGGGACACCTCCCACTGGATCAGGGGCTCCAAGCCCCATCCAACCCGGCCTGGAACCCCTCCAGGGATGGGGCAGCCACCACTGCTCTGGGCAACTGGGCCAGGGCCTCCCTACCCTCCTCATAACCCCTGTTCTCCAGTCCCTTCTCCATCTCCGTTCCCTCTCCGGATGCGCTCCAGTGCCTCAATGTCCTTCTTGTAGTGAGGAGCCCAAAACTGAAGCCAGGATTCGAGGAGCCCTCCTGCCTCCCTGCAGCACAGGTGAAACCATTGGAGCAGCACTGGCGGGAATTTACATCCCTCGGAAAAATAATTATGGGAAGAAAAGTGCCGGTATTAATAGGAGCCTCCATTTAAAGATTAACCACAACAAATGTGTTGCAGGCAGGAAGTTTATTTAACAATGCTCCCATTGTACACCCTGAGCGCGAGTTTGTCTTCATTAGTGCAGTAATTCATTATATGGCCTCGCTAACATTCAAATCAGAAGGAAGAATATTAAAAAAAAGTAATTATACTTTTCCAAGGAAAGCTTTATGGGTAAATTGTATGCAAATCGCTGTCTAAATCAGGGCGGCATATCTTAAGCAGATCTAAAAGTTGCAAAGACTTCCACCGCATCAGTGATATGTAATCAACAGAGATGTATGATTCTGCTCCTTACTTAGGCAAATTTGAATGGCAATCCTCAAGTAGGTAATTGGTATTTATCACAATGGCTGATGGGGAGAAGCTATAATCTTGTTACGGGTGGGACCGGCCTGTCATAAATCAAGCTGCTCGGAGGTTACTGCAAGACTCTGTCACATTTTGGGTTTCCAGATGCTTTTAATCACCTTTTTCAGCCTTTCTCTCTTTTGTAATACGGGTGAATAACCTTCAGGTCTTTGAAGACCTCCTCTGCAGGTGTCAGCGTTGAGGGAAATCGCTGAGTGCCCTCGCACCATTTGTCCACCCGGTGGTGACAGCCCCTTTTCTCTAATCAAGAGAGTTTAATGAGATTTTTTTTTTCCTAAAGTAGCACCAGTAATAAAACATGACATTGATCATTTCTGTGCACCAGGGAAATGGTGTCATTCGGAAAAGAATTGAACAGGATTGGATGGATCAGATTTCCTGACCAAACTACAGTTGCCAACTCTGTGGGACAGGGAGGGGAGAGCAGAGGGCATCCAGCGGGTGATGTGGATGTATGGATGGGTGAAAGACGCCCACGAACATATCCCTGTGGGACAGCTACCCACTACCACCTCTGTGTCCTTTACAAACCCACACTGATGCCCCCGGGCACCAGAGGATGAGTGCAGGTGATCAAATTGCTCCCTCAAGTCATAGAATCAAAAAGGAATAGTTTAGGTTGGAAGCAATGTTAAAGCTCAACCAGTCCCAACCCCTTTGCCATGGGCAGGGACACCTCCCACTGGATCAGGGGCTCCAAGCCCCATCCAACCTGGCCTGGAACCCCTCCAGGGATGGGGCAGCCACCACTGCTCTGGGCAACCTGGGCCAGGGCCTCCCCACCCTCATAGAAACACATTTCTTCCTGAGATCTCGTCACCATCTTCCCTCTTTTGAATGAAAATCGCTCCCTCTCACCCTCTCCCTGCACTCCCTGATCCAGAGCCCCTCCCCAGCTTTCCTGGAGCCCCTTTCAGCACTGGAAGTTTCTCTAAGGTGTCCCCACAGCCTTCTCTTCTCCTGGCTGAACAACCCCAACTCTCACAGCCTGTCCTCATTGGAGAGATGTTCTAATCCTGGGGCTGCAGCTGGGGCTGTTCCCTGTCCTGGAAAGCCTTGGGATCTGGCTGAGCCCAGAGAGAGGGTTGGCTGGGCTGAACAAGACTATGCACTTCATCTCCCCAGGTCCTCCTGACTGGGCCAGCAGTGTCTGTGCGGCTCCCTGTGTGTCCAGTGTCACACGACACAAGGGACCGTGGGGTCCCGTGGCACCTCTGGGGTGCCAGGGCTTCCCAAAGTTGCAGCAGAGTCTTGGGCTGACAGGTCAGGGCAGTCCAAACACCTTCCTACTGCACATGCTGCCTCCCACAGGTTCATTGCAAGCCCAGTTTCACTCAGGGATCAGTTACTGGGACAGGGCTGACCATGCTGCTGAGGGACCATCAACCAACACTTGGTAAAGAACGGAGCTGGGTCCAGGTAGGAGCACTCCTCTCCTCCGAGCAAGGGAGGCATGAGATGCCCAAGACTCCAGGGCCCAATTCTGCCCAACCTCAGAAGCACTCAGGCAGCAAGCAGCCCATGGAAAACTGCTTCAAGGCTGGAGTCATCAAAAAGAAGGCAAACGCCCCTCTTTTCTGTACACTGAGCCTTTTCCATGATGCCTGTACAGCTCCTCTGTGTCGACAGCTGCACAGAGCTCCTCCCAGTACAGACTTTGGCATTCCCTGGTGTCCCTCACCCATAGGAGACGTCAACATCCCTACCTGCTGCTGGGGAAGAGCACCAGCACATCCAGGGTGTGCAACAACCTCTGTCAACTCAGCACACCCTTTCAGACAAAAGATCCCTGCTCTCCTTATTCATCTGGGTGCTGGGTGGATTTTCCGCTTCTTTTTGGGACACATGGAAGCAGTTGTCCCAGGAGACCATAGCTGGTGGTGATGCTCGGATAAAACCAGCTGTATCTTCCAGGCAAACCCACTCTGTGCCATAAGTGTCTGCACCAGCCCAGCAGACCCAGCTGAGCTCCCAGTATAGATCCCTTGTGCCAAACTGGGAAGAAGCGACTGCAGACCTGGGAGCATTCACGGGGGCTGGTAGGGAGTTATGGCAGAGAAAGAAACAATTCAAGACATCCAAAATGACTTCAGGAACATTCACAGCTGAAAATAAGGGTGAAACGATTTCTGCCGTTTATTAACGCTGTGCTATTTGTTCCATGTTATTAGCAAGTGATAATGTGCCATGCAGAGGTGAAAAGCAAATACAGAAAAGCACAGTGGAAATTCATCTTCTCCAGCACACGGCAATCATGGAGCTGAAGGAGGGCACCATGGACCACCTTGGGATGCAGGAGACCTCAGCATTTCAGACACTTGAAAAATGAACATTTCTTTCCTTCCCCTTATTTTTTTTTTTTTTTTTTTCGGAAGAGGGGAGAGAGGTGACATTTTTCTGTGTCAGAAATCCTCCGTGACATGCGAGAATCCATCAAATGGCACCGCATGTCAGGTCGTGTCACAACATCATTAAAACATTATATCTTGTTGATGAGGCTCTTGCCATCAATTCCGAGAGTGACTGATTTGATCTGCAAAAAGTGGAAGTTTCTCTGCCCTGTTTGCAAGGCAGCTGGCAGATCTGCGAGAGGAAGCACTATTTCATATTCTATTTAGAACATTAAGCCTTAATCCCATTAGAAGATTCATAGCATCGCCGGCCTCAGATAGAGAGATCCTTCCATAGCTGGATGGGTTTCTCCTACGACACCTGCACTGCACGCTACATGAAGCCATTTGGAGGAAAAAACAAGCCTCCCATCTTCCCAGCTCCTCTCTGAGAGCTTATCTCTCCCTCTAATACAGTTTAGTGCCAGGTTTTATAGACTGCTCATGCTGTCGGGAATGTTTGCTGGTATTCTGTTAACTTGATGCTTGGCTGTTCCAACACTATTCATTTAAGGCAAGCATCTGGCATGTAGCAACAAGATGGCTGATAGAATAAAATTAGGCGAGTTTATATGATTAACCGTAGCTGGGAGCCAGAATCAGTCTCAGTTTATAAAAGGTTGTAATATATCCTGTAGGTTATTTATTGAATGGAGCAAAGCTGCACTCACAGGTGGGGAGAACCCAGGGAAACACACCTTTGGGTGCTGCTGTCTCGCTCCCCAGAGGATGCTGGTGGCCTCAAGGGCATGAGGGTGGAGGAGGGGAAAGTCACCATGCTTCGGAGCAGGGAGTGGTGACAGCACAGGATGGTTTCCTGCCTGAACCGGTACGGAAAACGGGAAGCTAGCCACCAAAATTGGGGTTAATATTGGCTCAGGATATCCCACTTCCTCACTGTCTCCTGTGCCAGCGCCCCGGCTTACCCTACACCTTCAAGAGGGGTTCCTGCCCAGCAGGAGAGGCTGACATCCTCCGCATTTTGTTTAGACCAGAGGATGATAAACCTGGGGTACCGGATGCCTCCTCTGCATGAATCATGGAATCGTAGAATCATAGAATCACAGAATCACAGAATCATAGAATAGTTTAGGTTGGAAAGGACCTTAAAGATCATCCAGTTCCAACCCCTCTGCCACGGGCAGGGACATCCCACTGGATCAGGCTGCCCGAGGCCCATCCAACCTGGCCTTGAACACCTCCAGGGAAGTGGCAGCCACAGCTTCCCTGGGCAACCTGTTCCACTGTCTCACCAAAAGCTCCCTTTGGTTTGGTGTGACAGCAGGAGACAGCAAAAGCCCCAATGCCAAGCAGGGATTAAGCACTTGCATAGTACATGTGCAGCCCTGGTCTGGAAGGATGTCCGAGTAGATCCCAGCAGCACCCTAATGGGCTCCTGCTCATCCCCCTGGCTCCGTGGGGCCACCGCAGCCCCCACAGTGGAGACTGGTGGCTATGGGTCCGTCTGGAAGAGCACTCCAGTGGCTGAGCTCCTCTTTGAACTGATGGCCCTGATGCTGCTGGGTGAACCAGAGGGGAAAGGGGGAGAGCGCTTGGCTGTCTCCAGGGTTGCCGTGGCCATAGGACATGAAAACTGTGCCCCAAAGTATCCTGTCCTCAACAGGCCAACAGAGCTGGGCTGGGGAGGAGGGCAGGGATGCAGGACTAGTACCCTGCTGTGATCACTTTGCTTGGGAGGGTCAATGTGGCCATCACCTGCCGGTCGATCCCCCAGGTTTGGGGAACAGTTCAGAGGGCACAGGGTCCATACTGAAGGCAAGAGGTGTCTGGAACACCAGCATGGGGCAGGGAAATGGGTTTCCAAAATATTAGAAATTAAGAAAGAAGGAAAATGCATGCGTTCAGCTGAACCATTCAGCTCTGCCAGACTTAGTCTGTTTAATTTTGCTTCCGTGCCATTGCATTTCTTACCATAGTTCAACAGAAACTGAAAGAAAAAGCCATCCGGAGCTGAGGAAAGAAGCACTTGTGTTGTTGTTGAATTATAACTTCAATTTACTCTTTTCTTGCAAAAAAAAAAAAAAAATAAAGTTTTAATTTTGAGGCATAATCATTTGCTGAAGAGGAGGAAAATGCCACTGTGTGATCTCTGCTCCGGATCTCTCTTGGTCCTGTCTCGGTTTCGTGCTTGTCAGGCAACCCAACCGTCACCTTCCATGCAACAGAGCAATGACTGATAACTGTGTAATCACAGTGACCCAAAAAACCACACCTGTAACCTTCTCCTGATGAAGACTGCCTACATGAGTCACATCAGAGTGTTTAAACACCTCACCGAGTCTTTAAAGAAGTTAATTGACCCGGCTAAGATGAAATGGGGTTCCTGAGGTCTCCACCAGAGCAGAGTGCATCTATGGCTCTGGTCTATGCTGTTGTCACTGGTCTCCTGCGCGTCCTGTGGGCTTTGTGGGGGTCCCATCCACAGATCACATTTCCACAATGTGCTGTTCCTCCTGTCTCCATCACAGTCCTCTCCCTTTCCCCGTCTCCCCAGGATGCCCCCATTCCTGGGCACAGAATCTTTTCCCTGCTGGCACACCAGCTCTGCAGCCTGAAGTTTGGAGGCTGGGAAGCAAGGATTTTCCAAACGAGACCAATCGATGGCCAATAATTTATAGACGAGCACCGAGAGCGGCTCATTTCTCATTTATTACAAATGAACTACCTGTGTGCTGAGCCCCGTGCCGGGGTCGGTCTGTCTGTCTGCCTCTCCCAGAGCCCTCTGACGAGGTTATCTATTTACCTATCTATTTACATGTATTTCTTTTCCCAGTGAATTATGTCAGGGAGGCAGTAAAGTGTTATGTATTTGCAAGCCCCATAATCCTTAAAAGCACAGTGATGCATGCTCCAGATGAGAAAAGAGCCTCCATCCAGTATGTTAATAGATAGCATTAGGGCAATAATGAAAAGCACTTGAGACAAGTAAGCCCCTATCAAAAGCTGAGTAATAGAGATGCACAGAATGAATCACAATGCACCTCCTCTGCAAAAGATATTAAGACGTCTGCTTTAGTGCAGGGTCTATTCACTCCAGCAGCTGCTTCATTTCTCTGATTAAAATGGGAGTGGGGATAGCTTTTCCAGCCATTTCCTCTTTTATCCGGTACCGAACACACACGCACAGCCTGGCACCCACGGTGTGCGCGCCGCAGAGCCAGCCCGCTGCGCCGACAGATGCACCCTGCGCACGTACAGGGTAGGACGCGCGCTCACTGCGCCCAAGGACACGAGCTACGTGGGCATGTTCTTACACACACGCTGACACAGCCATGGGAGCTGCAGCTTCTCATCCACACGCAGCTCCTCGTCACAAACGGGCACCTTCAGACTTTCTGCTTGTATGTGGACACAGCCCCCCACCTCCAACGCACATCCATGCTGTACGCACACGCATCCTTACACTGCTAATTCTCCGGCTCTCACACCCCACCATGGGTCCTGCACTCCCAACCAGGATTGCACGGAGCCACCAATGGGCTGTGGGCTGCAGAAAGCATCTCCCCACACCCAGCGTTCAGCTCTTGATGTGCAGTGAGCAGGAGAAGCCAGACCACCTGGGGACCGCGGAGGAGATAATGGGCAAACATCTGGGATGCAGGAGAACCTTGTAGGGAGATAGGACACCAGCCAGGAACGGTGGTGTTGGCAGCTACAGGAGGGGATGAGCAGCCCCACAATGAGACCGTGGTATCCAGATGTCATGTACTGAAAGCACCAAGGAGGGAAGTACCCTGCTGCAATGTCCACAAGGTTTCTCCAGCATCCTGAAATGGACCCACGGCTTTATCATCCACCAGCAAGTGTTTGATGCTGTTGCCAAAGCTGGAGACACCGTCTGGGAAAGTGACTCCAAGACACACAGCCAAGTGCCAGGCCCGGCTCCAGGAACACCCGTGGGAAGGGGATAAACCCATGCCATGGGGACAATGAGGTGCTGGTGCAGTTTACAACCGCCCTGGCAGCACCAGACCAGCCTTTGCCATGAGCACCACAGGCTTCAGAGCAGGAGAATGAAAACGTGGGATCAAAGGTCTGAGCCACAGGTTTGTCTCTTGATATTGTCTCCTTGCTGCGGTCAGCCAAGGCTCTGCAGGTCTGTGGGCAAACCCTGCTGGTACCCAAATGCCCATTGTACAATCCAGGGGCTGCAACCTGGTGATGCTGAGGGTCTTCCTGGGGTATCCTACACTCAGAAGACCTGCCCCCATCTCACTGCCCCCCCAGAGCACAGCTCAACACAGGGGAGAATCCTCAGGTACACATGAGAGCAAACCCCTGACTTAGACCCTGGGCAAGGCTGAAGGAACAGCAGGAGACTGAGACAAACAGCTGGAATACAGAGCCTGAACAGCCATAAACTGTTGGGATATTATTCCTGTGATCAGCTTAGGCTCATTTCTGTTTACTAAAGACACCCATGAGGGGAAATAATTCTGACCCCTCAACCAATGTGGGCTTCTTACAACTTCCCCAGTAGTATCTAGACAGGGTTGGTGCTACAAGAGCTGTGGATTGAAGCCTGGTCCATCCTGATTCTTCCCCAGCCCTCATGTTGTGCCTGCACAGGAGTGCAACGCTGCCCCGAGCTCTGCTATCACTTTTCCTGCTCCCTGCTCAGCAATATTTCTTCCTCAGGTTTTGGAAGCTGCATCCAGGGAGAGCAGATGGGCACCGGTGGGGACTAGAGTACCCCTGGTCACAGCAGGAGAAAGTCCTGGAGAAGCACAAACCCTCTGGAAAGGGGGAAAAGAGCCTGGGGGGGCAGCAAAGGACTGACAGGAATGGTGAGAGCAGAGCTGCATCAGGGTCCTGCACCCACCATCTCCCCCGATGCGCAGGCGGCTTCTGCTGCACTTCTTCAAGACTTGTGCAACAACAAGGAGAGGAGAAGCAACCATGAAGAGCTTCTGTGACGACAAGCCCCAGAGGAAAGCCATAGCCAGGTGAGAAACAAAAGCAACACAACACGAGGCACAGAGAAAGCAAGAAGCAGGCGAGTCACACAGGGGAAGCAACATCTCTGAGCTGAGACGGAGATGAGTCCTGCAGTGGGGACAAGCACGGCACACAGCCTGGGCTCTGCGCAGCACCATCGCATCTCCACACTGGCTCTTCCCACCCGCTCGGTGCTTGTTTGGGCCGGAGGGGCAGGCAGGCGGCCAGGAGCCCCGGTTATCGAGCTGGCAGTCAGCCTGCACACATGGGAGCGCCCGGTCGTGGGAGGCACCACGTGCGGGAGCAGAGCTGGGGCTGTGGGGAAGGAGGTGGGGAGCTGGAAAGGGCTCGAGCTGACCCCTCTGGGGTCACCGCTAGGGTACTCCTCCTTGCTTTGCCACGTGTGGTTCGGGTGGCATTGAAAAGATTTCCCCCTCTTTATCAGCTTCTGCAGTGCCCAGGATGAACTTTTGCTGTGTGGCTGCACAAAAGCACATGAAGACCCTTCCTGGGGAGTCACCTGGGCAGGGAGATGGTGAGCGCATGCCCCGTGCGAAATAGGCTCCCTCAGACCTCACGCATCACTAACGCTGATGGCAGCATCTTGGGGGCATGCCTGACGCCCGTGACTTAGCTCCAAAGGAAGATGCTCCAGGACCATTTACTCTGCTGAGTTCAGTTTTGGGAGTCGGATGAGCCTCACAGGAACATTGTTTTGGGTGCAAGCCTCTAGCAAAGCTCCTTACCAAGAGGCCAGCTTTAAAGCTGAGAGCCTTGCCAGGGGGAAAGTGTGGTGAGAGACAACGGGAACGGAGCAGACATCCCCACTCCAATTCCACGTACCAACCCCTGCCCCAAAGCCGAGCGTGTTGCACTTCCACTTGCACAGCGATGTTGTCCCCACCGTCCTTGCTGAGCCATGCTCCTTGCAGCATGGTGGCAGGAGTGTGATCTGTTTCTCCAATCAGCCCTGCTCAGAGGGCCAGAAAAGCCTGAACTTCTCCTCTCTCCATCCTGTTCCCCATCCCTCAGCCTTTGGGTGCCCCAGGCCACTTCTTACCACCCTGGGCATGACCTGCCTGTGGACAAGTTGCGTTATGGGGAAGTGTAGTCTGTAACCATCCAAGAGCAGTGGGGACCAAGAGAAGAAGGGAGGAATCCACAGAGGGTGAGAAGCAGGTGGAAGAAGCAACGGATGTAGTGTTTGCCCAGCTCCTGAAGATGGTTCAGGTGCAACCAGACATCTATGGAAGTGGTCACCTAAGGTCCTCCTGTGGTGCTGAGCAGCAGCAGCGCATCTCCAGCCACTTGGTAGCCCCGTGTTTGCAGTCCAGTCCATGAGCATCCCAGCATCAGCCATGACCAAGGTGGACACAAGGCAGGTAAATCCCGGGAGGTGGGCCAAGACCTGGCAGGTCACCAGGGGGATGCAGGGAGAAAGCGAAGCGTGAGCAGTGTTTGACAGCCTTGTCACACATCGGGTACGGGGCATCCAACTACCCCATGTTTGCCTTTCTCTGTGTGCCACCAGCAATAAGCACTCACGCCGCCAAACCCCTCAGCAGTCTCAGAAGTCACCACTGGGCACAAAAGCCTGGACAAGCAGGGGAGGAGGCTGCCATCTCCACTGGCACCTCCGAGCGCATTGCCAGCTGCCCAGGAAAAGGCAGCGAGGCCTCAGCGGGAGCTTCAGCACGGCGGCGGCTGCTGCCTGCCAAAATTAACATCGCTGACAAAAGGCATGATCCTGAAATTGCACCACCAAACAGATGGATTGCTGGAGTATGGGAGGCCTCGTAATGGAAAAGATGAGTAATTCAAGAAGAGAGCCTAGTGCCAGCTATCCGAGTGCTTGGCTGCTGGAGCAGGCTGGGAACCTGGAGTTCTGCCTGTCGCAGGGCTGGATTCCTCCAGCTCTTCAGCAAAACTTGCTGGGACGGGGCTTGCAGGTTCCCTGCTGAGGATGCAGTGGGCATCGCAAGGTGTCATGCCTGCCTCCCTTGCCCGTGCCAGAGCTGCCCCGAGGCAGGTGTGTGCGGTGGGTGCCTGAGTCCTGCTTTCACCACCCCTTGGAGCGCTCCGCATTGATGTGTGCTTTGTGGCGAGGAGCTGTGAACGCGAACTTGGAGCAGTTGTGCTGCAAGGAGACAGTGCTTGTGATGTCTTCTCCATAACCCCTGCCATTCCCTCTGCAGAAAGCCAGGGATATGCACGATATCCAGCTGGCTTTCATCCAGCAGAGGGAAGGGGAGGTAGCAGGAGTGCCTTTGTCTTGTTCCACATTAAATATCCCAAAAAGATGACTCCCAAAACCAGTCCCCAGCCATGAACTGGCTCTTTGAGCACCCAGGTCTCAGCAAAACTCACTCAGCGAGCCCTGTGGGAGCTGGCTCGGTCCTGCGCTACGGAGTGATTCACGAGATTAGAGAAAGCATGACTTTCTTCTGGCACTGAAGAGTCAGATGGGTGGAAAAAGGGACAGGCACTCTCCTTTAACCACCGCTGTCCTTGCTGTGCAGAAGCATCACGAGGCAGCCCACGGGGCTCCTGACCAGGTGGGAGAAGGGGCTGGAACCCATCGCCCTGCACAGAGGGAGAGCACAGAACCTGCCAGCACAGCTCTGCTGGTTTTACAATCGCAGCAGAGAATAGGCACAACCCCACATCTCCTCTAAAACAAGCAGGACCTGACCCTGCTGCCTCCACCACAGCTCACCCTCACCCTGGCTCATCATTAGACCTACGATAATGCCTTTTTATTTTCCCTTTTTTGAAGTACATTGCACTCGAATCACCCATTTTTCAACATTCTGACTGTTGTTATATGAAAGTGACAGCATGATGGTTTGACGGTTGGACTTCATCAGCTTACAGGTCTTTTCCAACCTTAATGATTCTGTGATTCTATGTTTATACTAGACTAAAGCTAGTGTGGAAAAATGAGTATACTCGTTTTTCAACAGAACATTTGAACTGTTCACGTTGCCCAGCCCTGGAGGTCTCTGGGGGCTGGATCTCCTTCAGCAGAGATCTTCCATCCCACCATGTCCTGAACCTGCGTGGGGATGTCTGCACCAGAGCAGGACTGCACCTTCCCAGCCAGCACTGCACCTCCTGAGGTCGGCGTTGCCAAACATGGAAGCATTCTATGGCACCCTGATCCAGTGGGAGGTGTCCCTGCCCATGGCAGGGGGTTGGAACTGGAAGGGCTTTGAGGTCTTTTCCAACCCAAACCATTCTATGATCCTACAAGTGCTGTTTGGCCCATGCCTTGCTCAGCTCTCCCTTCGAGCCCCATCTGGCACACTTAAAGGAGAGTTTTAATGGTTCAACATTGAAGCTTGGCTGCTCCATCCTCTTAAAGCTGTGAGAAAAAGAGGCAAGAAGGCGCAGGAGGCATAAATCAGTCGTCAGTGTAAGGCCTCTTATCTCGGAACGACGCCTTGCAGTCCGTAATGGCTAATACATCCCCAGGCCATCTATCATGCTCCAGGGATCGCTGCAATTAGACGTGCTTTGCTGCATGCCGCCTGCACTCCTGCTGCTCTCCGTACCCCAACCCCACCACCCCAACCCTGCTCACCTCCTGGGGTGGCGGGGGGGTCCGGGGAGGCTGTCTCGGGATACAGGAGCCTGTGTGCGAAGGAGCTCATGCACAAGCAGACAGAGTTGCTGACTTGAGAGGCAAAGTGTTGCCACGCAGAAGCAGAAAGATGCTGCGGGGAGAGGCTGAGCAGAGCAACGTGGGCACAGGGTACCCCCATCCACCGGCCAGAGCATCTGCAGGGCGAGGGCAGCACTCGGCTGCCTCAAAAACCTGGGTGTTAGCATCAGCCCGGCTGGCTGTGCTGTGCGTTCGATGCTATTTCATAGGCAATATGTTATTTAATAGGATTTATTTACCGCAATTGGTTTGTTTTCTCTGTGTGTAAGGCTGTGAGGGGACTGAGACCTCACTGGGTGCTCGGCTTCCCCGAGGGGTGCTGGGGAACAGCAGCACCCTTTGGGGTCTGGTAGATGCACCCCTGGTAGATGGGGAGCAGGAGATCGGGAGCCCCGTTAATATGAAAGGGGTGGATGTGAGCAGGAGTGTGAGCATGAGGAGAGGAGAGGAGAGGAGAGGAGAGGAGAGGAGAGGAGAGGAGAGGAGAGGAGAGGAGAGGAGAGGAGAGGAGAGGAGAGGAGAGGAGAGGAGAGGAGAGGAGAGGAGAGGAGAGGAGAGGAGAGGAGAGGAGAGGAGAGGAGAGGAGAGGAGAGGAGAGGAGAGGAGAGGAGAGGAGAGGAGAGGAGAGGAGAGGAGAGGAGAGGAGAGGGCCACGGGGCTGGTGGGGATATGAGGGAAAGAACTTGTGGCATCTCTCCTTATGCCCCAACACATGGCTGCACCTCTGGCCACAGGCTGCGAGGGGACAAGGACAGAAGCTTCTCTCCCACCCCTGCCTGCAAAGGAAAGGTAAGTGCATGCGTGCATGGGAGAGCAAAACTGAGCCCTATATGTTTAAACTGGCAAGTTCTGTGTTTGTCATTGAGCTGTAAAATGATATCCTAACAGATGAGGACAGGAACTTCTTGGAAGGCTCGAGCACAGACAGCAGGAGTGGGGGAATAGCATTTTGCTTTATTTCTTTACATGCAATCCAAGGTTTTATTTTTTTCCTTGCAGTGTTATGTTTTTCTATCCAAAAATGGTTATGAGATTGCCAGCTCAGAGAGGCAAGAACTGCCGCTCGGTTCAAGGCCTTGTACAGCACCTGACACACCAGGGCCAGGGTCTCCAGCTGGGGTGCAGCTAAATGCACAAGTAATAAACACTGGAATTCAGAGGGAAGGAAAAAGCAAAACAGCAGCAACTGGAAACAGTGTGAATGCGTGTATCGGCATGTGTGCGGGCATTATCAAAGAGCTCGCATCCATAATGAACGCTGAGCACCAGCTACATGGAGATGCAGAAGACATTACAGCCGTGCAGATGATCCAGAGCAGGAGGCTTGGTTCGTGCTGCATTGTAGGAGAATGTGTGCTTCAACCAGCAGCCGGCTCCTGTTTATCACTCGAATGTAGCACCTATTTCAGTGGGTGGATAATTTTAGGTGAATGAGAAAATGCTGCTTTTCTTTGGGTTGCTGCCATGTGCTGGTGGAGATGATGCTCGCAGCAGTAACTTTTATCAGGTGCTGTGTGGTAGGGAGACAGGCGCTCAACTTGGCGAGTCCTCCCCAGTTTATTTATCACTCCAAGGAGGAACCGTGTTTGGCTGCATATGGATCTTGGGCAAGGTTACGGTGCGGGAGGGGGATGTGTGTGGCACAAAGCAAATGTCGCCTTTCTTCCTGCAACGCTGTGGCTGTCAGGACACGGAGCGCATAGAGTGATGAGACGCATGTGAGCTGCTGCCGCCACTATTAAGAACGTTCCTTTTTAGTTTAAATTAGGGGAGAATCCTTAAAAAAATCCCTAACAAACCCAAGAAGGTTTATTTTCCAGTCCTTCAGTGAGATGCCAGACAGCATCCGAGCTGCATTTCAGCTCTCTGTTTACCTTGAAGCATTGTGAATGTCTGAACAACCACTGGGATGCTCCCAGGGGAGCATCAAAGAGATGGACTTGGCCTCTGGCAATAAAATATGGTCCCTGCCCGCCTTGCGGGCTTTTCTTCATCCCCTCAACCTCACCACACAGGTAGCCCTGAGAATGGGGTGAGTGAGCCGGGAAGACAGAGGAATAGGAACCACATTTATTGCTCAGGGTGTCAGGGTACCTTCACTCAGCACTGACTTCATCGAATCACAGAACTACAGAATGTTCTGAGTTGGAAAGGACCCACAAGGACCATCGAGTCCAACTGCTGTCCCTGCACAGGACAACCCCAACATTCACACTGTGGGGCTGAGGGCGTTGGCCAAACGCTGCTGGAATATTGTCAGGCTTGGTGCTGTGACTGCTTCCCTGGGAGCTGTTCCAGAGCTCCACCACCCTCTGGGGAAAGAACCTTCTCCTAATGTCCAACCTAACCCTCCCCTGGCATCTTCCTGCCATTCCCTCGGGTCCTGTCATTCGTCACCAGAGAGAAGAGCTCAGCGCCTGCTCCCCCTTCTCTCCTTGTGAGGAAGCTGTAGAGCTCAATGAGGTCTCCCCTCAGTCTCCTCCAGGATGAACAGACGCAGTGACTTCAGCTGCTCCTCATATACTTCCCCTCTAAACCCTTCACCAACTCCGTTTCCTCCTCTGGACGCTCTCCTGTAGCTTTAGATCCTTTTTATCCCGTGATGCCCAGAACTGCCCACAGTGCTCAAGGTGGGACTGCACCGGTGCAGAGCAGAGCAGGACAATCCCTTCTCTTGGTTTGTGAGCGATGCTTGGAGGGTTCCAACCAGCACTCGCGTTGCTGTTTGGGCTGTGCGGAAGGTGTCTGCAGCCCTGCACAGCCGACGCTGCTGATTGCTCCGCGGGGCAGCGTGGTCAGCTGAGCCCTTACCCTCTGTGAGACTTTGGTGCTTTTTGGCCATCACCGCGTCTCAGTGCAAGGACGGACTGTCCCAAGGAGGTCACAACCCACTGAGTGGGGTTATAGAAAAGCATCAGGAGAGTGAGACGCAGGTTTCCCACCCTCAGGGCTCTCCCCAGATTATTCTGTGTTGTGCTTGGGAGAGAAGAAGAGGAGAAGCCTTGGCTGGAGGGCTGGACTTCATGATATTAAAGGTCTTTTCCAACGTAAATGATTATATGACTAAGAAAAGCACCAGTTATCACGGAACTCAAGACTCAGGTAGTGGATAAAGAGCCCAGCAGACAAGAGTGCAGCTTTTCTTGTTCATGTGGTCTTGTGGAGTCTGTATCATGGTTTAATAGTGCTTTGCACTGATAATCCTGGACTCTGATGTCTTCCTAGAGAGAGGTTTGTCCATTGCATGGTGAGGATTAGGTCAGGCAGTCCTGGTTGTGTCTCCCATGCTCACTCTCAGCCTTTCTTCACAGGCTGAAAGCCAAGCATCCACAAACACAGTCACAAAGTGAGAGTACAAAGCAAAGCCCAGTTCCATCCAGGGCTCCCAGCAGTGACACAGGGGTGACAGTGAGGGGAGGTCATGGGGACCGTGAATATTCAAGGTCAGCTGCTGTGTTGCAGATTGGTGGGGACATGAAATGGCCAATTTTTGGATGCTTCTGTTGAGGGGTGCTACCATGGGAAGAGCGTGTCAGCTCTTTGGGCCCTGCTGTGACATTTGCAGTGCAGGGACATGTTGGTGGCTATACCAGGTCTCACAGGTGGTGTCTTAGAAGGGACATGCTGGTCTGTGTGCTCCAGGACCAGCCCAGGACTCTGGGTAGCAGCCCTAAACATCCTCCCTGCCCACCATGTGTTGGTCCAGCCAAGGTTGTCGAGGCAAGGCAGGTGCCAGGGGCTGTGCACGGAGAGCCAAAGGTGCTGGGAACGCAGGGCTGGGGCCACCAGCCCTCCACCCCGCTCTGTACCACTTCTCACCCTCACTTTGCAACTCATCAGGTTGGTCTTGAGGGGCTGAGATAAAGGGAGCATCAGAAGTGGTGACAGGGACATCCCAGCGCTGACTTGTGGGCTGGGTGTATAAAAAGCCTGACACAGCCGGGCTCCGAGCCAGGGCATCGTGTCCTGCCCTCACTCTGCCCAAAGCAGAGCAGAGGAGCAGCAGGGGACACTCTCACCTTCGTCCTGCTCCAGCACTTGGGGACCAGCAGCCGCGTTCT
The DNA here is from genome assembly GCF_017976375.1 of Cuculus canorus. Classification (NCBI taxonomy): domain Eukaryota; kingdom Metazoa; phylum Chordata; class Aves; order Cuculiformes; family Cuculidae; genus Cuculus; species Cuculus canorus. Next base: position 2,898,002 of record NC_071422.1, read on the forward strand.
GACACTGATGCTGTGTTCCAGATACCAGGTTTTAAAAAGCCTTCGGGCAACTTAACAAGCACAATTAACCATGTGTCATCGAGAGCAGCAGTGTGCCACAAACGAACCACAGGGCAGGGACAGCAAAACTCAGTCCCAGCCACCCAATGCCTGGGGCATCGCATCTCCCTGCCAAGCGTGGTGGCAGGGACCCCCGGCACGGGCAGGGGCACTCGAGCAAACACGCACGGGGGTCTGTGTCTTCACACGCTTTCACGTGTGAGACATCTCAGCCCCTCTGCCGTGCCAAGGTGAGGGACATCTAAGGATATTGCTGTGCTTCAGCTCGAGCTCTGTGGGCTAACCGAAAACAGATGTATAAAAATAAACAGAAATACTAGAGATGTGATTACCAAGGAAACGCATTTACATACAGGAAAACGTCCAAAATGACTGTCATTTACTTCCTTTATTTATTCGCATTTATAGAAATGCTCCCACCCAGGGATCTGAGCTCGGCCATGCTCAGATCACAGGAATTCGAGACCGCTGGACCCTTGCCCCATCACCCACTGCCAGCCTACTCGGCTCCGATGGAGCTCTGCCTCTGCAATGGTGGGAACGAGTTTCTCATCTACAGGCAAAGCAATTCTCCATAACCTTCCCTGCCCCCCAACCTGGGGCAGGATTTTGGGGGTTCCCAGTGGGAACCCAGTCCTGGGCAGCTCTGGGGGGAATCGGGCACCAAGAGGGGGAATCAGGCGAGCGCCGAGAGCTGTCGGGCTGAAATGACAGGGACGTTATTGAGACAGGGATACAGGGGCATTTCTCGGTCTGGTTGCCAGCGGAGAACCTGAAGAAAGAGGGGGGAGATCCAGGCTGAGGCAAATTGAAAGAGAAGCATTTTAACTTGCAAGAAATAGAAATCAGAAAAGTGAATTTGGGTCACGCCAAAGCATTCGTTCTACAGGAAATGAAATGTTTTGCAAGCCTTTCCTTTTCTGCCTTTCCTCTTCCTTTTATTCCTCCTTTTGGGAGGCTTATACAATAGTAATAATAAAAGAAAAAAGTTTCATTTAGAAAATGCAGAAAGCAAATATTTTTTTGTCCTTTTCTCCTGCAGTCGTGCACTGAAATCAGCCCTCACACTCTGCTTCTGTTGAGCAAAATGGCATTTAGGGCTTATTTGCCAACCACAGCAACAAAACCCTGCACTGCTCTGTCTGGAACGTTCTCAGACTATCATCTTCACTCCAAACTTTCACCCGTATCCAAAGAGCACAGGCATCGAGCAGTGACAGAACGGTCTGACATGAAGAACAGTCCCACACCAGTGGAAGAGCCAGCTCCAACCCAGCCCCACAAGCCTCTGTAGATGCTGGGGTGCAGTGAACTGAGCAAACCTCAAGGTTCTTGGCATTCTGGGAATGAGCGCAAAGGGGATTGGGTTGAAGAGAAGAGTTGTGCAGTTTTTTTGGTGGGGCTGAGTTGTTGGTGGTGCAGCTTTGCCTTATCATGGAATCATAGAGTGGTTTGTGTTGGAAGTGACCTTAAAGTTCATTCAGTTCCAACCCCCTGCCATGGGCAGGGACGCCTCCCACTGGATCAGGGGCTCCAAGCCCCATCCAACCTGGCCTGGAACCCCTCCAGGGATGGGGCAGCCACCACTGCTCTCGGCAACCTGGGCCAGGGCCTCCCCACCCTCACAGCAAAACATTTCTGCCTAAGATCTCATCTCAATCTCCCCTCTTCACATGAAAACCATTCCCCCCTCATCCTGTCCCTGCACTCCCTGACCAAGAGCCCCTCCCCAACTTTCCTGGAGCCCCTTTCAGTACTGGAAGCTGCTCTGAGTTCTGTCTGGAGCCTTCTCTTCTCCAGGCTGAACAACACCAACTGTCTCAGCCTGTCTTCATACAGGAGGTTCTCCAGCCCTCAGATCATCTCCATGGCCTCCTCTGGACTTGCTCCAAGAGCTGCATGTCAGCCTTGTGCAGAGGACTCCAGAACTGGACGCAAGGCTCCATGTGGGGTCTCATGAGTGCAGTGTAGAGGAGCAGAATTCCTTCCCTTGACCTGCTTCCTTCTTCTGAAGGAGCCCAGGAGAAGAATGCAGGGACATGCACAATGTTGTTGTCCTGCTGCCTCAGCCCTGGAGATGCTCTGCTCTGGGGAGAGCAGGGAGGGATGCAGCTCCGGCACAACTGGCTGACCTCAGGATGAGGAGCGAGTGACCTGCAGGGCATCCACATTTACCAGGTGCAACAAGAGACCAAGACAGAGCTCTGCCATTGCAAAAGGGAACATTCGGTGCCGTGGACCTTTTGTAACTCCTCCAAGGTGGAACTATCAAATCTCCACTTGGCTGTGTGGTGGTCCTGCGGGGCTGAGGGGTGGTGCTGATGTCCCAGGCTCGGGCTGAAGCCAGGAGAGGGAGGCTGAGTCAGCAATGCCCACTGCATCGCCCACGCCAGCCTCCCTCGGCCCAAGGCAGCTGTAGGATGACACAGTTTGCTGCTCTGTTCCTGTGCTGCCTCTGCCGGGTAATTAGAGCTGACAGGGTGTGTGCAGAGTTACTGGGTAATTGCCCACACACCTAAGGTGTGGTGGAATCCAGGAGGTGAAGCAAAATCTTCCGCCTGACCTAGATGCAGAGGTGCTGCCCAGCAGCAGGGGGATGAGGAGGTGGAGAGGAGGAAGCGAGTGATGAAATGCTTCTGTGGGCATAGCACGAACACAGTCTTCCCCAGGTGCTCTGCAGAGGGTACTGAAGTAACCCAAATCATGCTGGAAAGGGGAGGCAGAGTGGCTCCTGGAGGAAGGCATGGAGCCGGGCGAGAGCATCCCTGCACAGACAGGGAGCCAGGGGCTGGCAGTGACACACTCGGTCTGAGTCAGCCACGCGACGCTGTCACACAAGAGCTGTATTAGCCGGAGCCTCACGTGTAGGACAAGGAAGATGATGCTCGACTGGCTGCCTGTGGTTGTGCCCACATGTTCAGTTGATCGGGTTAACCGGCTCATTTGTAGGGTGCCAAGCACTAATGCCTTTGGACAGGCAGCCTGGGCAACGCGTTGCTCTCCAGCCCTTCGGGGGTTGCCGCAGGTGCTGCTGAGCTGGCCCGGCTCAGGGCAGAGGGACTGGGGCACTTCTGGCAGGAATCATGCTGAGAATCATGCCAGGAAAGACGTCAGCAGGCAACAGCTTCTACAGCCATTGACACAAGAGAGCGGTGAGGTCTCCGTGCTGCAGGGGAACTGCCAAAAGGACAGAGGTCAGCCACTGAGTCCAGTTCACAACGCTGGCAAGCAACCAGATAATAGAGATTACGGCCAGGATGCTCCTTTCTTCCCTCCCCACATCTTCTTGAGCTCATATCCAATACCTAGAGAAAGGCTGGAGGCCCCAGTGTGCCCCAGAGTAGAGATACCCCAGCATCAGCAAAGATGAAACTCTCACAGTCAGGAGGAAAGCAAAGCCCGGGTGACTTTCCCACCTAACCTTGAACCTGAGAGCACCTCTTCCCAGCAAAGTGCCATCAGTGCACCAGCAGGCCAGGAGTCACTTCTAGTCTTGAGTAATCTCGTTACGCAGAAGGAGAAAACATTCCTGGCAGAACAGAGGGAGCCCCCTGCTTGAGTTTGTCTCTTATCCACAGAAACCATACGTTTCTGCCTCTGAGTTTCCTTACAAAGGCCTTATATCCACCCTTCCTACTTGTGTCCCACCTTTCCTGGCCTGAGCCTCCCTCTACTCCCAATCTTGCCATTTCTCACCAGCTCTCTGGCTGTGCCTGGCTTCAGGCACATCTGTGGTGGGGACTTGGAGCCCTTCCTTCCAGCCCTTTTCTCCCACGGGGATGTGAGCTCCAGGCAGAACTGGTCATGTGTCCGTAGTCACCCCCTGAGCTTCCCTGGCCAAGCAGCTTCAGTGTCTGTTGCTTCATTTCTCAAAGTCTGCAGCATCCAAACCTTAGGGAGAAACCAATTCCTGTCCACCCCAGCCCAATCAGGACACACCAAACCGAATCACAGCAGTTCAATCCAAGGTCGTCAGGACCAAATTCTCATTTTTTTCAGTTGTCAGCAGAACAAACCCCAAACTCATCTTCCCTGTTCCTGCCTGGTAGAACAATCTGACTGTGATGAAGGTTATCTGCAGCACGTGTTCTCCCATCTCTGCCCTGGAAGATAAATTCTGTGTATCCACGGTTCCCTGGATTACTCATTCCTCCTGGATGAGGCCTTCTAATTCTTCCATTTTATTGCTCATGTTCCTGGCATCAATACAGAAATGCTTGAACTGTTTCTGCCTGGTCTTATCTGAGCTGTCAGCCCAGGAGTTGCCGTCCATTTGCTGGCTGGAAGGACTGCCTGACGTCGGCTTTTGGCAAGGTAAGTGCTCTCCCATTCCCTGCTGCTCTCTGCTCTTCCTTTCTTGGTTGCTCTGCTCCTACTGACATGGTCATCCTCCCATTTTATGTGTATTCCAGGCAGGGTGCAACTGAGGCCAAGAAAGGAAACACACTGAGACAGCCCAGAGCCCATCCACAGGGAACAACACTACTTATCATTTTTCCTTATGATAACCTCCTTTTAGTATTATCCACTGCAGACTCACCCTTCTCAAGTTCTTTATCCACTTTAATTCTGTGATCCCATCTCCTCTAGGTTAGCTCATAATTTCCCAGGGGTGCTTTATCCAGTAGTTGTTTGAATCCAGACAGATGCAACGCGATGCGTTGTCTTTGTGCAGAAAAGCGAAGGCTTGCTTGGTCTCTGACAAAGTACCTTTGGAGAACCCAGATTGCATTTTATTATGGAGTAGAATCACAGAAAGGTTTGGGCTGGAAGGAAACTTAAAGATCATCCCGTTTCAACCCCCCTGCCATGGGCAGGGACATCCCACCAGAATCATTAAGTCATTTGGTTGGAAAAGACCTTTGAGATCATCGAGTTCAACCGTACCTGTCCACTACTAAAATAGATCCCTGAGCACCTCATCTACTTGCTTCTTAAACCCCTCCGGGGATGGGGACTCCACTACCTCCCTGCGCAGCCTCTGCCAGTGCCTGAGAATGCCTTTGGTGAAGGAATTTTTCCTGATTTCCAATTTGAACCTGCCCTGGTGCAACTTGAGGACATTTCCTCTTAACCTATCACCTGTCACTTGGGAGAAGAGACCAGCACCTGCCTCACTACAGCCTCCTTTCAGGCAGTTGTAGACAATGATAAGGTCTCCCCTCAGCCTCCTTTTCTCCAGGCTAAACAGCCCCAGCTCCCTCAACCGCTCCTTGTAAGACTTGCATGGAATAAGCCTAGACCAGGCTTAGTCCATTTCTCCATACGTCTCAGTGACTTGTCGCATTTAACAGAACCTCAAAAATCTTGCAAGCACTGGGAGGACGAGGTAATAGGAAGCACTGGGATCAGAATAAAAGTATTGTCTTCCAGGTTCTTGCAACCTCAGCCCATAAACCTCACCTCTCTTCTTCTTTTTCTGCGTGGCTGTAAGTAGGAGGGAAATGAGGCCATGTAATACATAGAGCAAAGGCTGTTCCACTCTGACCCTCCACCATGAGCAGCCCACTTAGAAAAGAAAGGAACTGCAGGACATATTCAACCACACAACAGCTGCGATCCTGAAGTGTAAGATATCCATCCCATTAAAAAGTTCAAGGATAAAAATCCTCCTCTAGCAGCACTGTTGTTTTCAGGAACATCCTAAATAAGCTTTGATTTTTCATTTCTTATGTCCTTGTTATACAAAAGCAACAGAACAGCTCTCCACACAAGGACCATTAGCTGCTTAACACTTCAGGGCTGGAAGGAACAAAGCCTGGGTTTATGGCTATTCCTCGGGCTCTGCTCATCCAGCTCTGCAGTGCGACACCAAAACCTGGGTGATAGACCACCTTCTAACCATTGTCAGGGAAGATGACATTGTGAGATGGCTTTATCAGTCAGGATCATCATGATCACTGGTGGATTTCATCTTATTTCATTCTTCCCTTGAGCAAAACAGAACACGGGGCATACAATAAAGCTGGGAAGGGAATTTTTATGAAGGTATGTAGTGGTGGGATGAGGGGGAATGGCTTTAAATTGGAGAGGGGCAGATTTAGGCTAGATGGAAGGAGGAATTTCTTCACAATGAGGGTGGTGAGGCACTGGAACAGGTTGCCGAGGGAAGTTGTGGCTGCTCCATCCCTGGAGGTGTTCAAGGCCAGGTTGGATGGGGCTTGGAGCAGCCTGATCCAATGAGAGGTGTTCCTGCCCATGGCAGGGGCGCGTGGAATTAGGTGATCAGTAAGGTCCCTTCCAACTCAAACCATTCTATGATTCTATGTGAAGCGCAGGCTCTGAGGTTATTGCAGCCAGGGTTCAGCAGAGCTGCTCTCCTGAGCCACTCAACCACACAACAGCATCTCTGGTTTGGGAGACAACCACAAGGAACGCCATCCACAAGCCAGACTCCGTGAGATGAAGGATTTATCCACCTATAGCCAAGTCCATCCCACTCAAGATAACCCAGACATTGATTATAGACCCAAAAACAAAGTGCAAACCAGTCAGTGTCTCCCAGCAGCCACGGGTATTGCTGCTTTTTTGCTCTTTGCCTCCTGGTCCCTGGGCTGCTTTGTCAAAAAATTCCACGGTGAAACCAGCCAAAGTCGAGAATTTCCAAGAGACGTGAAAATAGCAGAATGCAAATTTTGTGGAGGCTTGAAATTTCAAGTGATTTACCGGTGTCAAACCCGTAAAATCAATTTGGCAGGTGTTCGCTGGTTAAAATTAGTTTTAACTGAAAGCTGGAGGCATTATTGTGGGTGTCTTTGAGCATTGTTTGGGATGCACAAGGCGTAAGCATGACTGCGTGCACACCGCACATGTATGCACATCGTGAAGTGTAATCCTTCTTCTGCCTTGTAAGGCTTTTTGTGCACCCTCAGAGATCGCTGCAGACAAAAGCCGTACAGCCGGGTATGGCAAAATGGTGTTTGCAGAGGTGTTCTGACATTTAAAAGTCCCACAGTACACCTCATCCTCCCAGGAGCCATCCAGTGGAACCCAGTATGAAACCTCCTCTGCACTCCAGCATCCCAGTGGGCCCCAGCAGGGATGTGGTGGGATCCCAGGATACCCAAAGCTCCCGGTTGCACTGCAGGACTCTGCTGCACCCCTCTGCGCTGCGGGACTCCAGTGGACCCTGTGCAGGATCTCACCCCACCACTGCACGCAGCAGTGCCAGCAGGATCCTTCTCTCTATAATTGCCTCCTCTCCTTGTTCCTCGCACCCAACTGGCAGCCCTGGAGGTGGCTTTCTCCCACCAACAGTCCATCCAGCAGGACCTCTGCCTGGTGCTGTTCGTGTCTGGCCTCTGTTATGGTGGGTGCTAAGGACCCCAGCAGCCAGGTTGGTCACCCCTCCCTCACGGTGCTGTGCTGTGGCTCTGGAGCAGCCTCCGGAGAGCAGGTGTGGAGTCCTTCAGCACATTTTGCAAGAGAAAGGTTGTGAACTCCGTTGCCCCCATCAAATCCTCCTGTCGCATTCATGTCCCACCAACCTCCTACCCTCTCAGCTTACAGCTGGAGAGGAAACCCTTCCCACCTCTCCTGCTGCTGGGGCTGCAGGGCTGGAGCCACAGACCACCCTGATGGTGGCTCTCTCTCCAGGCTAGGCACCGTGTCCCCAGGCAGGTTGACACCTACAACTCCTTTTGGAGGTTTCCAGGGTGTTTTTCTTGGGTAGGTCGCTCTCACGCTGGCAAAGGCTCTCCAGATGCCTGAGCAACCCGTGCTCTTCTTCGCTCCTCACCTCCAGCAGGGACATCGGATCCCCACCCACTCCTGTCCAAACACAGCATCTCTTCTCAGCTCCCCGTGGTGCTGGAGCTCCTCAACTGCCTGGAACATCACACGGTTCTGCAGACACACCCCATTCCCAAATGCTTCCTGGGGATCAGAATCTGCTCCAGGACCTCAGGCCCGTGGGACAGGCGTTGGCAGAGCAAGATGTGCCCAGGTCCAGGGGCTCTCTCTGGCTCTTTGACAAGCAGCAGCAGGGCTGGACCAGCATCACTCCCATCCTCGCTCCAGAGTCAGAAATTAGTCCAGAGGGCAGACAGGGAGCCCTTTATCTCCCTTGTGGGAATTAAAAATAAGCAGAAAGGGTTTGGTTTCCATTAATATTTTTCTTCAAAAGTTTTCTGGCTCCCCTTCCCTTCCCCATCTTCTGCCAATGTTTCTTCGAGGGGGCGGGCGAGCGAGGAGCAGGGAACGTCTGGCAGGTTTTTGTTTTCAATTCGCACAAAACCGATTTGTGTGTGTGTGTTTTTTCTCTTTCTGGAAATTCACTGTAGACAGGCATTTCCTGCAGAAACCATCATCTTCAAGGAACAAATATCTTGCAAACATGTTCAGGCCCCTTCGGTTGTCCCCAGGTCTGCAAAACCCTGGGTTGAGCTGCTTTACGTTCCTGTCCCCGCTGTGCACCAGCCACCAGCAGTGACCAGCCCCGTGCTCCCAGCCCAGTCCCGCTTGTCCCATGGCTGCTGTCCCTTCACTGCCCAGCCCGGCCCCTCACTGTGCTGCCCCATCCCTCTGTGGGGCTCAGGTTGGGTTTGTGTGGCTCCCACAAAGTCAAAGACTCAGAGGGAAGCTCCATGTCTGGGTGACAGACAAGAATTTTGGGGTTGACCAAGAGAAGCGTCATGCTGAGCTCTACCATGGCATCCTGTCTTGGTGGGGCAGAGATGCTCTGCTTGGGCAGAAGGTCACTCCAGATGTTTTACCAGCTGTTCACCCCTGTTTTGCTCCCTGCTCGCAGTGGCACCGCTGTCTCCCCAGTGTTCTGGAGGACAGGGATGGCCTCAGCCAGGCAGGACCCCCTGGGAGGAGTGGGGACATCTCCACTTGCAGACCCAGCATTGTCTTTGGCCTCTTCCCAGTGAGCCCCACACCACCTCCCAGTCACGCATTGGCCCATCCTGACCTGGACTTTCTTAGATGAAGTTCTCTGATCCCGGAGTCCGTGCTGGCAGTCAGGCACAGGGATAGGCAGGAGTGTGAGGTTAAATAATTCATTCCTCATAAATCTTTCCTAGAAACAATTTTTTTCTTCCCAGGGAGACACATTACCACCTCACACACACAAACCTGACCAGGAATTATAAGAGCAGGTTTCTGCAGTGGCAAATGGGGCAGCGAGAAGGGGGAGAAGGGAAGGAATAAAATACAGATTCTTGAACTCAGACCTGGGAAGCAGCAAAGCATCAATCTTGTTAAAGGACTGGTGTGGACTCTCCAGCCAGCCCACTTCATCCTGACTCCTGACAGGCCCCGATGATTTGTGCCTGCTCAGCAGAGGAGAAGTCCCATAACTCACCCACTGAGACGGCGTGGGATGGAAGCGCGACCCGGCGAGCGGGGAATGACTCATCGCCCGCCGCATCCTGCTGTGCCACCGGAGCTCCCTGCACACCCACCACCCCTGTCAGCCCATGGGATGGACCCCACATCCATCCCCACCTCCAGGGTGGCACAAAATCCCTGCAGAACATGGCAGGATTTGCTTAAAGATTTATGGGTTTGAGGTGTTTTCCGCTATCACGCGGTCCAGGGTGTGAGGGGAAGGCTGAAATTCCTGGGTTGCCCCGATTTAATGTGCATCCCTACGGTGTTTGAGCAGAAAAGAGGTGCAGCGCTGTCCCTCATCAATCGAGCTGGGAAGATTTCCCCTTTACACCCAGCTAAAGTGGAGGATTCGTGCCAGTGCTTCTGCCGGCAGCGGG